>NW_024870772.1:17402500-17750000 GCF_019054845.1 Dipodomys spectabilis
GACTCTCTGCCTTGGGAGGAGGGAGGAGCCTGGAGCAGCGGTTACAGGCATTTTTAAAGGCAAAAACCACAAAATTAATATTTAACACAGGGTGCCCCATGATTGGCCCACTTAAAGGTCATAGTATGTCACCCCTGAGGAATTTTTAGCCGGGAAATGACAGTAGGGAGTGGGGTTGTTCTCGAAAAACCCGTCTTGTTTGTTTCTTGACGGAAACCACCAAAATCACAGACCGTTTCATGACCTAATCCTGGGGCCAACACCTGGACTTTAAACTTTACCTGCTTCCTTGTTTCCATGGAGGGGGCCCTTGTATTTATTAAAATCTTTTAACTAACTCCTGTAATCCTAGCTATTCAGGAGGATGAGATCTGAGGATTACAGTTCAATGCCTGGAGAGAAAATTCCCCAAGACTCTTGTCTCCAAATAACTAGCAAGAAGTCAGAAATGGAGCTGTGGCTCAAGTGGTTAAAGCAACAGCCCTGAGCAAGGAAGTTGCACAAGACTATGAGGCCCACAGTTCAAACCTCTGTACTGCCACAAAAACAAAACAGAAGTCAATACTCTTTGGATATATAAATGACCTTTTAAAATAAAATTTGACTACCTTGATCACACCTTCCAAATAGTAAATAATAATAGATTAAACTATATGAAATTGCTTTATACTTGCAAAAACAATTATTCTGTATGGTTTCAACCATGCTTGCACACATGTGCATGCACGTGTATGTGTGAGTGTATGTGTGTACTTTTATTGACTGGCATAGTTCTTATGTGTACAGTATTTAAATGTCATCTTACTTGGTCCCCACCATACATCTTCATGCATCTTCAGTGATGGTAAGTGATGATAGTAATGAAATTTCATACCCAGCTCTCTAGCCTGTGTCCATAATCCTTAGATCTGAATTTTAAAAGCACACAAAGATGAATATTCCCAACTCCAGTAGACCAAAGAACAATCAAGCTAAAGAGCTAACGTATTTTCTTCCACTCATTCTCAAACATAATCTAACATGCAAACACATGCAACCCATAAACCCCAGGGTAATTTCCCATTATTCCACATATATGCTTGCTGTGTCTTATCAAAGCTTCATAGTTTAACAGATTTTTGTCAGCAGCCTATTTCCCCCCCACTATTCAGGCCATTTTCTTCAAGCTAAGTATTCAGTCATTGTCACTAAAAACATGAGTAGGAGAAAGAAATATAAAAGTTAGGCAAAAATGACATATATTTGCATGGATTGAATGCTCTGCTCAGAGAAGAAATAAAAGCAACTGTGTTCACTCTGTCATAGGAAATATTTGTGCCTCCCCTCCACCTTTGCATCTTCCTAAAATTGCCCAACTTGGGGTGCCAGTGGGATTATTGGGCAACAGCAAGCTCTAACTAAAGCCCCTAGAAGCTCTCATTCATTGCTGAAATTGTCCTCTTCCTCTGATCCTCAGATTATGGAGATGAGGAGATGAATGTTCAGCACTGAGATTCCCTACTGAGATAGCTTTTCACTCTTTTCAGTAAGAAAAAGATCAAAAGGAAACAGGCTAATTAGCATACCAAAGGAGACAAAACCCCTAGAGTTTTATCGTTGTTGCAATCCAATAATAAACACCCCAGTACAAAAAAGATTATTTGATAATGACACACAAAATTGAAAGTCTTTGAAATAGCTGCTTCCAGAAAAAAATATTTTTGGAAGTGAAAAAATCCATAATTATACTGAATAATGCTCACACATTGAGGGAGAGGCTCTTGATTCCTGGGAGAGTGGCTTGCAGAACTACTTTGCCTAAGAACAGCCTTTCCGATCACCTTTATCTGCAAAACTCAAAAAGCCTACAAAAGGTTTCAAATCCCTTCCCAAGTAAACATGCAGCTCTTTCATATTCCCAAAAATTAAACACAGAATTCTACTCTTAAAATAAGTCTTCCCTTTCCCCAGACCAGCACTAAGTCAAAGGCTTTCAGCTCAAAGAAACCAAAAGAAATTTACAACTCTTTGAGACTCATTATTCTTCTCTGCAGCCTTTTCTGGTTTAGAAACTCTGGTACTTTCTGCAAATATAGACTTTATTTCCCCAAGGGGGAAGAACAAAGCCACTGTTCATTTATGAACAGGTTACTCTGGGTCCCAAGTGCTGGAACCCACCAGGCCTATGGGAAGCAGCCTTGAAGTAGATTAGATCCTCACCCTTCCCATTAAGAACAGTCTTGTGGCACCTGTCTCCCTTATATTAAGAAGATGGTATTGATCCACCATCAAAATGAATTCTTTAGAAGTCATAGGAAGTTAAGAACTTGCCTGCTTCTTCCTCTAAGAGGTGCATAGGTAACTGGCCAACATCAGGCTATAAGCAGACACTGGGCCAATGGTCAAGCCTTACCCTCCCACTTGGCACTGACTTCAACCAATCAACGCCAGTACCTCACTAGGGCAGGACTGGATGGGGCTTGGAGGAGTGAGGACATGCTAAGAGAAGACTTGCATAGTAAAAAAGAGGCTGCCTCTTCACCAACCCCCAGTTTACAATTGGAATGCCTACTAGCTAGAGGGAAGCTATTTGTGTGTGTGTGGGGGGGGGGGGGGGGCTGGAAATCACCAAGGTTGTTATAATGAACTTGGCAGACCTTTGACTATAAGTCATTTGCATTAAAAACCTCAGAGGCAGGTTATTAATATTATTTATATAACCAAATAAATCATTGTTAGAGAGTTAAATGGTGACAAATCTTTCTCAGTGCAAATCTCAGTATAAATGTATATTGCCTTTTCCCCTTTTATAGATTTAATTTTTAAGCAGTCAATGGATGAGAAATCTACCTTTAACTGCCCAGCCAAGAGCCTACTTTTCTCCCTGGGACCTCTCAGACCTTTCAAATTGGATAAATCACTAAGGATGTTATTTTGTTAATTTCATATAGAAATATTTTTGTTGTTGTTATTCCTGTTTTATAAATTGTCCATTTTCAGTGAAACAAGCCCCAAATCAGAATTTTACTTAGAAAACGTGTCTGCAGGAGTAAAATAAATGTCACTTACCCACCACTCCAAAGTATTAATTAGACTTTGCTGTTTGCCAGCTAAGTACCAGAGGAGCCCATGGTGATTAGCTACTCTAATTGGAATTTCAAGTGGTGCTGATAACCACACAATGATAATAGGATTATACCTTCCCTCCCTAAAAAAAAGCAGTAGTTTTGTCATAACTGTTTAGATGGTAGTTTTAAGCTGTTTTACACCTAACTACCCCCAAAGAAAGGGAATGCTTTTCTGTTCTATTTTTATTTCTATTTAAAGAAAGAAGGAAAAAGAACACTTTCTGGGTAACAGCAGAACAAAAGCAAAAGATCTCTTAGTGTTTCTGGGTTTTATCATGTTCTCAAAAAAGCATTAAAAAAAAATAACTTTTCCTGACCATCAAAGAGAGCTCAAAGCAAAGTAAATCAGAAAGCCAACCGGACCTGCCCTTGCCTATAGGAACATATTTTTGTTTTGATTTGAGAAAACTGCCTCAAGAAATTGTGCATACGTATATCTCCTTTATAGCCAGGACAACATAGCTTGTCATTATGAAGGCTAAACTCTGGGCCTGGGTACTGTCCCTGAGCTCCTTTTGCTCAAGGCTAGAATGGTACCATTTAAGTCACATCTTTACTTCTGTTTTTTTCTGTGATAAGAATCTCATGGACTTTCCTGCTGGGATGGTTTGGAAACACAATCCTCAGATCTCAGCCTCCTAAGTCACTAGGATTACAGGTGTGAGCCACCAGTATCCAGCAAATAATGTCTTTTTATACATTAAGAAGCTATTGTTTAGTTGGGCATAGTATAATCTTAGGCCTGGGGAAGCTGAGGGAAAGGATCACAAATAGGATGCCAGCCTGGGCTACATAACAAGAGCCAGGAATGAAGGAAGGGAGAATGGGAAGAAGGGAAGAAGAGAGGGAGGGAGGGAAAGGAAAAGAAAGGAAAGGAAAAGGAAGGGAAAAGGAAAGGAAAGGAAAGGAAAAAAGGAGGAAGAAGGGAGGGAAGAAAGGGAAGAAGGGAGAGGGAAGGAATAACTAAATATGTGGTATGATAACTGATACTTTGAGAGATAAGGAATTTAATAACTACAAATAAGACTATGCAGTGCAGTGTTATAAATGCTGGTCTACAAGGGATTAAATTAAATGTGTATTTATTACTCTAAGGATATAACTGGACAGAGATTTTTGTTTGAGTTTTGGTATTAGAGGACTATACAAGGTAAGTTAAACACTTGTTGGAAACATAACGTACGTAAGTTATGTGCTGGCAAAACAGCAAAATTGTTCTGCAAGGTGATGAGAAAGTTAGGAACTGATGCCCTAAATATTACAGCAGGAGCTACAACAAGTAAAACACATGGAATTTGGAATTGGACAGAGAGAAGAGAACTGATCAACCTCAAGACGATTCTTAATGGTACTGACAAGAGCAGTGAGGAAATTGCTTCTAGAATCTGGTGAAATAAAAAATGAAGTTATATATGGGCAGCCTAATGATTAAAACCATCACCCACAATAACTTGGAAAATAGAAAAGATGCCTAATTAACTTGTTAGCTATGGAGATAGACATGCAGAATGTTGAAGGTAGCACCTAACATCTCCTAGTTGCTTAAGGTAAGTTACAGGAGTAAACTCAACTTTTATTTTTCTGTAGAATGTAAAGAAAATGCAAAGCACTTTGGTGGGGTGGGAAGTGTCAAAACTAAAACGATTCTTTATCCCTAGTGTTTGTGGGGGAAATAATCTTGAACTAAGAAATTGCCTGAGGGAGAACATCAATTCCAGGGTGACACCAGTAAAACAGGGCCTCAAAGTGAAAATCAAATTAAAGACATGATTTTTGAGACATCAGAAAGAATTAGGGCACTGCATTATAACTCTTGGATAAACAAAGAGCTTCTGTGAATCCTCAGGGCTTGCCTCATCAACGCTCTTACATGGGAGGTTGGCGAAAAGAAAGGCCTAAAAATATTAAGGGCATTTTCCACAGCACGCTGACTCGAAGAGAAAATTTAAGAGGGTCAATCTTATAGAGCTTTGAAAGTCTGACTTTTGTCTAATGAAGTGAACCTCTAATAAGCTTTATAAGAAATTCACAACGTTTTAAAGAAAATTGTACTGTACAAGTATTGCTAGATGAGACTAAAAGAGACAGAGACATTTCAAAACGAAAAGAACTGCTTGGGTTTTCAACCTATTATAAACAGGACAAAGACTGGAAAAGTGACTCAACTGTGATCCTGAGCTATGGAGAAACACTTTCAGATATCAGAATTCTGTCCGGCTGAAGAGGAAAATATATTCCTATAGATTTCCTGTTTTCAAAGGACTAGCATTTTGCCATTTTCCCTTTTGGATGAGAGATTATTACAGTGTCTCTTCCTTTATTCCCTCACAGTATGGTGGCAGTAATGGCCAAGAAGGGTAACTATAACTTCACATATCACAGGTATTTGGATTGAAAGCAGCCATACCTAAGGAGCTTCGTCTTTACCTAGTCCTGATGTAGATAATTAGATTCTAGATTTCAAGCCTGAGTTTAATGCTCTCATGAAATAGAGCTTTGGGAGGGTCTCAGCAAGAGTGGAATATATTGTCTACAGTGGAAGTAATGGAAATTGTTACAAGCCTACAGTAATGAACAGGTATTTTGGTAGCTTCCAAAGAACTATGCCGCCTATCATGCCCTGGTGTGTCCTGACCATGTGACTGGCTTTGTTCTCTGTAGTGATACCATGTGTGATGCAAGCAAAGGTTTCATAAGCAGTTTATGCATTTGGGCTTACCCTTTTGGTAAGCTCTATCTTGAACCCCAGCAGTTATTTAGTGTGGAAGCCCAAGCTAGCCACTAGGAGGACTCATGGAAACAAAGTTGCTCAGAGAGCCATCCAATTTAGTCATCCGTCAAAAAAGACATCTTAGATAGTTCAGCCGACAAGATATGGAGCACAAATAAATTCTCCTTCACCACACCCTGTTCAGATGCCAGGATCATAATCAAAATCATAGGACTGCAATTGGCATTTAATGTCTACATTTTGGGGTGATTTGTGATAAGAAACAGATCATGGAAATGACATATTTTTGTTTCTCTCTTTTTCAATTTAAAAATTATATTTCTTTTATAAATATTCTGTGAGAGTTTTCTCATGAGCTGACTTTAAACCTAAAACATGGGGTAGCAGGTTCTAAACTCCAGTCTTTTGAAGATTCAGTTTAATTGAGCCTTCTAGTTAATATTGTATAAGAAGAATGCTACAGTTTGCATTATATGTAAAATGAAAGTAAGCATGACATTTGTAATAGAGTCTATGGAACATAATTTCAATGAGATCACAGAGATGTTATTCTCCACCATTATTATCCTGTGCTATTTTCTTTATGACATTTACCCCTGGATCTGCATATTTCATATGTATTTGGTCACTCCTGTGTTATTTTGGCCCAGAATAACAGAAACTGACTACAGAAATGTAGTCAGTGGTGCATCTTTTTGCCTAGATCTGAGCACCTAGAGTATATAGAAAGGGAATTAAAAAATACCAATGCTATAGAAGGTATATTTTTACAATTAAAAAACTGCTCAAGATAGACACTACTAGGGATCTACATTTCTTTGACCCATCCTGACACACAAAAGATATTGTTTCTTAATCTCATTGCAATTGACTAGGGCTATTGACAAGTTATAGCAACAGGCTGGGGATAGAATAACACATGACACTTGTTAGCTGGGACATTGAAGATGTGTGCAGGCTTCTTCTGATCTCTTTTTCTGCCCTTCAAAACCTTGATGCTTAATCCTGAGAGACGGTACCTGGGATGTTTGGCTCTAACATGAAGAATGACAACCTTGGGGAACTTCTAGACCTGCAGAAGTTTTGAGCAGGAAGTAAACTTTCTTGTATTAAATCACTGCAAGTTGTGGTTGCTCTCAGCCTGACTTACGATGACCAATATGGTAATTAAGAATGAGTTTGCGTCTGAAGGTATGGCTCAAGTGGCAAAGTGCCACTCTGGCAAGCACATGGTCCTGAGTTCAAACCCCTGGGCTACCAAAAATAGATTTTTTTTAACAAAATGAGTTTATGTACTTTTTTGAACTCTGTAACTATAAAATCTGGATAGGCATGCTTAGACTCAATGGTAATTATTAGATATATAGGTATATAATATACAAGATATTGCACCAGGTTAAGAAGTAGAAACAAAGATGAATTAATTACTGCTTTCAAGCAGTCTATTATTTGATGAGGAATAAAGAACTGTAGAAAATGGTGTCATACTATATATATATTATTTGTATATAGATACAAATAAGATGTGATAGAAATAGATGTGATAGAAATCTGCCTGAGATGGATATGATAAAGATTTTTAGACCATTTATTAGTGTAACATTTTATGAGAGGATCGACTTCCTGTCCATAGATGCTACAGTAGACCAAGATGTTGGACTTCTGTTTCCCACAGTTCCCCTTGAGGCTTCTTTATAGGTTGACTTGTGACATCCAAAGCTTGTATGTTGAAGTCCTAATTCCCAGGAGCTACAAATGTGACATCATTTAGAGATAGTATTTTACAGCGGTAGTAAATTCAAGTGAAATCATTAGAGTGGGCATTAATCCAATACTCCTAATAGAAGAAGAAAAAGACAAGCACACAGAGCAAACATCACAATGAAAATCAAGGCAGAGATCAAGGTGATGTGTCTGCAAGCCAAAGAATACCATAGACTCCCAATAAACCAAAAGCTAAGGAGAGACACAAAGAAGCCTTTGAACTCCCAGACAGAACTGATGGAATTGATCTTGAACTTCTAGTCTCCATAATTATGAGACAATAAATTTCTGGTGGTTAAACCACCTGGTTTGTGGTACTTGGTTGCAGAGCCCTTAGCAAAATAATACAAGCCTTAAGTAAATGTATGAGCTAGAGAAAGACATATATGTTCTAACTGTCCAGTATCTGATTACCCTCCTTTTCCTTGGCAATAAATCAGGTTGATTAGAAAAAAAAACAAAAAGCAAGCAAAAAATTTCTGGCTATTACTGTGTATGGAAGAAAGGAGGAAGAAAACAACTGAGTCCAGGGCTGACTTGTTTGGTTTTGTGTTGTTGTTGCTGTTGTTGTTTTGCTTTAATTAGGTTACCAGAAAAAAAAAAGGTGTGAGTGTGTGTTTCTGTTTATTCTCTCCATTTGTTTCCTTTTCCTCTTCAGTGAATGTCTTTAAACATGGTTCTTTTTTTTAAACAAGCAATAAAATAAAGCAAAAATTCTAAGTAGAAAGTGTTCCACAAGCTTTCAATGTTTCTCAAGTTTGCGTGGGTGTGCACAACATTAGGGTGATTGCTTCATATTATTGCTATGGGTTTCTCACTCATTGAGTTTCTGAGCCTTATGCACACCTACACAGAGAGCTCTTGTGGGCCTATTTCCCACTTTGGGTCTCTTATACTGTTTTCTGCATATAAAATGTGACATGAAGTAATGACACTAGCTCTTAAAATGGTTTGTGCAAGTACTTCTGAAAGCAATTCCAAATGAGGAGTACCAAAATATTTGGGATAATAGCATCTTGAGAAAAGAAATTTCTACACTCTTCCCTGTGGTCACTTTAAAATTCAAATCTCCTTAGTCACCTAGTTCTGATTCTTTTTTAATCTTGCTAGTTTATAATCCCAGCTAGGCTTCCAAATGTACAATTTGCTTCCCCCAAAGGTAGCCAACCTACCTACAGAGTAACAAAATATACATTGCTTCACTAGGTAGGACACTAAATAGATAAGTGACACATAGCTCTGCCCTCAAGGGAGGCATGAAAGGGAACCATGAAAGAAGTGATTTTTCCATAACACATATATCAACATTTTATTTTAGTGACTATGTTTATCTAAGCATCTTAAATCATCTGAGAGAAGAGGGGCATAGGTGTCTGAGCCCTCACTTTATATCCTTGCTTCCTGTAAGAATGAAGAATATGACAGAGTTGGGCATCGGTGGCTCATGCTTATAATCATAGCTACTCAGGAGGCTGAGATCTTAGGATCCTAGTTCAAAGCCAGCCCAAGCAACAAAGTCAATGAGACTTATTTCCAGTTAACCACCAGAAGTGGAGCTGTGACTCAAGGGGTAGAGCGCTACCCTTCAACATGAGAGCTCAACAACAGTGCCCAGTCCCTGAATTCAAGTCCCAAGACAGACAAAAAAATTTTTTTAAAGAATCTGAAGATAGGTAGAAAGTTTTCATCTAGGATCAAGAAGTGTTCTGAGGTTGTCATATAACTTGCTCAATGCTTGAAGCAAAAGTTCAGAGTTGAGTATAATGTACAGAAGGCAGTAGTGGTGGTAGAAGTACTAGTGGTGGTGGAATAGATTCCTGACTCATGATTAATATAAACTTGGTTCTGGATATATCCAAACTTTAAAAGGAGAAAAGTCAAGAATATCTTAGAATCACTGAAGGACTGAATACTGGTGGTTCACACCTAGCTTCTCGGGAAGCTGAAATCAAAGGATCACAGTTTGAAGCCAGCCCTGGACAAGAAAGTCCTTGAGACTCTTATCTCCAGTTAACTACCAAAAAACCAGAAGTGGAGCTCAAAGTGGTAAATCACTAGCTTTGATCAAAAATATACACGTATGTGTATGTGCGTAAGGTGAATTTCTTGCTATCTGGAAGACTACAAATTAAAACCATAAAGAAACATTTAATAAAATGAACAAGACAAACATATTGAAAATGTATATACCACATTTTCTTGATCTATTCATCTACTGAGGGGCATCTGGGTTGGTTCCATATCTTAGCTATGGTAAATTATGCTGTGATAAACAACTATGTTTGTGCTGGTAGCTTTAGAATGGCCTTCTTTGTGATCGTTTGGGTAAATGTCTCAAAGTGAGATTGCTTGGTCATAGGGAAGTTCTATGTGTAGTCTTTTGAGGAACCTCCATACTGCTTTCCAAAAGGAATTCTATGCCTCCATCAGAAAGAATGACACCACCCCATTTGTTAGGAAATGGAAAGACTTGGAAAAAATTATATTAAGTGAAGTAAGCCAGGCCCAAAGAAACATAGGTCCCATGGTTTCCCTTATTTGCAATAACTAGTATATGTCTACGACTAGCAGAAAAGGTCAAAAGCTATGTACATATGACCATATAAGATGAT
The DNA here is from genome assembly GCF_019054845.1 of Dipodomys spectabilis. Lineage (NCBI taxonomy): Eukaryota > Metazoa > Chordata > Mammalia > Rodentia > Heteromyidae > Dipodomys > Dipodomys spectabilis. Next base: position 17,412,715 of record NW_024870772.1, read on the forward strand.
GCTAAGCGAAATGAACCCCAAGATAGGGACACAAGAGGTTTTATGTTTCTTGCTGTTGTTTTTAATGATTTGTAATGTACGATATGATTTTTCTGTTTCTTTTGTATGTTCTTCCTCCATGGTATAACCCCTGTTTTCACTATATTTGATTCCAGTGCCCTGCATCTTTTTTATACATTTTTCTAATTTGGGGAGGGGAGTAGAAAGAACAAAATGCTTAAATAAGGATACAGGTTGACCCATTATAACAATTAGATGTACAAGAAACTATGTTGAAAATGAACTTTACAATTTTGGGGGGAGGAGGGAGGAGTTGAGGAGGTGAGGAGGGAAGGGATGGCAGAGGAAAAACAAAGGAGGAGGTAACAATGCTCAATAAGAAATATAATCATGACCTTACCATGTAACTGCACCCCCTCTGTACAGTATCTTTACAATAATATATATATACAACAAAAAAGAAAATGTAGATATTTATACATGTTATAAATCACTTATTTAAAATAAAAGAAAAAATTTAAAATGTATGTAGCATACATAATGAAAGGTGAGAATGTTTTCTTACCATATATCACTGTTTTAAACTAATATGAAAAGAAAATGTTAATAGACAAATATACTTAAAATTGGGAAAAATGTTCATCTAAACAATAATTCCCACTAAAGTTAAGCAGGTTTTTTTTTTATAGATCTAACAATAAAGGGAAAAGAAAAAGGTTGCAGGGCAAATAATAATAATTAGCACTTACACTGGCACTTCTTTTCTTCAAAGCATTATGTGAAAGATTAACTTGTTATTCTTCACAACATTCTTGTCAAATTTATAGTTTTAGACTATTCTGATATCTTCTGTGGTATAATTCCATATAATATGTGAGTATTTATTTGATTTTTGCTATAAATACTACTGAGGTTCTGATTAGCCCGCATATGGACTCATACCCAATAAGTTCACAAACTTTGGTGGGAAAAATGGGTGGTACTTCCTGTCTCCTCAGTTAAGAGAGTCAGTCAAAGTGGAAGAACCTGAACAGATTCTTAATCAAGTTTTATTGGGATGTGTTCTTTCTACATTTTTTTATCATTCACATCTTGAGTTCTTTGAGGACAGCTGTGTATTTTCCATATTGGTTCCAAGGATCATGGGCTGCTGTTGGCTCATAACTATTAAGTATAATGGTGATACTTAATAAGGACTTAAACAACAAATGTAGATGAGACTTTGGTCAATAAACGGTTGTTGAACTGAAAAATAAATAACTCAATTTCTTTCTTATATCTGTTAAGATATTAGTACAAAAGAAGATGCAAGGCTTACATATAGGAAAAAATTAGACATAAAATATCTTGTTATATCTTGATTATGAAATACCCCTCATCAGCTCACTTTTAAAGGCTTGGTAGTCAGCTGGTGGTGGTGTTTGGGGCATTTTTTGGAAGTGATAGGAGGTGGATCTAGCTACAGGAAGTAGGTAACTGGGAGGATGTCCTTGGGGGCTGTATTTTGTCCTGGGCCTGACCACCCCCCCCCCTCTCTCTCTCTCTCACACACACACACACACAATCTCTGCTTCCAGTACACCATGAAATGAGTGGCCTCATGCTCCAGCTGCCATGTTTTACCTCATTTTGGGCAGCACAGGCTCTGGAGCCAAGAACTATGGATTGAAACTTCTGTTATCATGAACCACAATAAATCCTTTCCCCATTTCAACTGTTTTGACAAGTATTTGTCACCATGGTGAAACTCTAATACAACTAAGAAATAAGTAAATAAGTACTGGAGAAAATAATGTTTTTGTTGTTTGCCTTGATAGGTCTGTCTTTTGCATTTCTAAATGTCCAGCCAATCTTTGACCTTCAATAAAAAATGCTATCATATGTAAAATATCACAGTTCCTAGTCTTCTGACAATAGAAACTCAATTCATTTGACAATTACATACTTACCAAAAAGTTGCTTCCTGTACAAAGAAACAGAAAAATACATGAAAAAAGTATAACTACCCATTAGTGTGGGCCTTAATCTAAATTAAAAGAAAAATAGTACAGCTCCAAGATTAAGTTGATTTGTTTAAAGATTTTAATGAATGTCAGCAAAACTGGTTTCTGAAAGAAAGCTTGGTTCAAATTGCCCTTAAAATTGCCCTTTTTTTGGTTATTTTTCTTTGTATTTGGATGTTTTTAAAAGTCGTAGAAATTGATAGGTCCACCACATCCCTTTGAATCTGTGGTGTGTTTTTTCAAGACAATTTTGAAGTTTGTCAGGATATTTCACAGGTACCAAAAATTGGCACCATCTTTTAAAACAGTATTATCTTCTTTTTTTGTTATTTGTGGTTTGGTGATGGTGATGGTGATGGTGATGGGGTGTGTGTGTGTGTGTGTGTGTGTGTGTGTGTGTGTGTGTGTGTATGCACAAGCACACTCCAGTCCTGGGGCTTGAACCCACAACCTGGGTACTGGGTACTGTCCCTGAGGGTTGTTTTTGTTTTTTTTTTTTGTTGTTCAAGCCTAACACTCCTCTACTACTTGAGCCATGGCTCCTGGCCTTTTCGGTCATTAAGAGTCAAATAGATTTTGCTGTCCAGCCTGGCGTCAAACTAAGACTCAGATCTCAACCTCCTGAGTAGCTGGGATTAAGGGCATAGGCATGAGCCACTGGTGCCCAGCTTTGAAGCTGTTAGCTATTAGCTATAGAGACACCAACCTCTCTCAAATCCCTGTTTCATTCCTTTTGCTCTCTTCAGTCAGAGTGCTTATCTATTCTACTCCCGTGGACCACTCTAATCCCATTTCCTTTATCCCCTGCTCAGCCACATTTCAGAACCATGGTCAGCAGCACATTTTTCTCCTTGTGTCTTTACCAGCTGCTTCAGCCTCTTCTCTCTCTCTCTCTGCAATAACCTTCATGTCACTAACTATACAAGTTACAGATTTACTCTTTCTGAGCCCTATCTCTACCCTCTTGATAGTGGAGCTGAACTCAATAAATATCCATTAGGCCACAGTGTTAGGGCAAGAAAGGGAAAGTAACTATACAATTAGGAAGAGTCTTCTCTTCCTAATTTCAAGTCTATTTTTCCCACAAGAAAAAAACTTGTTGGAAGAATCTTGTAGGTAGGCTTGTGTCACTGGACCTTCTGTTAGTGGTGAAGTTACTGCAACCAGTGAGAGTTACTGTTGAGCTAGCAGGTGGCTTCCTGCTCCAAGACCAGGCTACATCATCTTAGCAACTGACACACACTGAACCACACAGCCTTAGCATGGAAGAAAGGGACTTCCTCTGACTTTGTTTATTTCTTCAGCCTTGTGGAGAGTGACTGTTCTCTATGTCTTCCTCCTACTTTCTTTTTTTGTACATTATTTTATTGTAAAAATGCTGCACAGAGGGGTTACAGTTACATGAGCAAGATAATGAGTATATTTCATATTGAGCATTGTTGCCTCCTCTTTTGTCTTCCTACTTTCTTGAAAGTTCCTCTATACATCTTATGAAGCAATACCCTTTAATTTGTTCATATATTTTATGTAGTATTCAATTTTCTCTGTTCAGATGACTATTATAGTGTGTTTTCTGAAAAAATTTCCTGACTTTTTTTCATTTCTTTTTTATATTTATTTATTTTTTTATTGTGAGAATACCGTACAGAGAAGTTATAATTACATGGGAAAGATAATTAGTACATTTCTTATCAAGCATTGTTTCCTCCTCTTTGTTCTAAATTAAAAGAAAAATAGTACAGTTCCAAGATTAAGTTGATTTGTTTAAAGATTTTAATGAATGTCAGCAAAACTTTTTCATTTCTTATATCCTTTCTAAATATGTAACAAATCATGCCAACTCATGCATGAAAAAATCAGCAATGACACCTGATTTTAAGGAGCATTCAGTGTAAAACACCTTTGAGTCCAAAACAAAATCTAGTTGAGAACTATAACCTACACCTTGACAATCCTTCAGATCAGATGACCCTCAGATGTGTTTTTGTGTTGGGCAGTCATAATATTTAGCCACATGCTATCATAGGTGACTCAGACAATTCTGACTTTCTCTTTTCTTTTTTATGTGTTTTGCAAATTTTTATTCTATTATTTGAAATTATTATTTACTTTTTGTTATTATAAAAGTGATGGACAGAGAGATCATAATTACATGAGTGAGGTAATGAGTACATTTCCTTGCATACAGTGACTTCCCTTCCCTTATTCTCTCCCAGTCCCCCCCTTCCATCTCCACCCATGAGTTGTATAGTTCACTTTCATCAGTGTCCGGTGAGCTCCACTGCTATACTTTTCACCCTTTCTCCCTCGAGTTCTGTACCTTCCCCTACGTCCCCTACGTCCTCTTTTCTACATAGCTCATATTCAGCTAGACCTTTGGGGCCCCCACAAAGAAGTACTCATTTTACTAGCCACTAAGCTTCATGGTACACAAGGGCAAAACCAACTCAGCTGCAATAGTAGTGTTCAGTTCTTTCATCATTCTATCTCAGTACAAAGGCCTTTGACTCATTCCCTGAAATGAAAGGGCATGCACTGAAAGAATTCAAGGTATGTTTGAGATAAACTTTCTCCTTGCTTAAATCTTCCCAGAAATGGCTGGTTCCATTTCTCACTTCAAAGGGCCTGCAGCCATGTAGCAATGGACAGAGTCTTGAGCTGCCATATCTTGCTACCTTTCCCACAGACATCACCAGGAGCCCAACTCAACACCTTAACAGCACTCTTCAGATTATCTGTCAGAGCAAAGGATCCAGATTGAAAATGAAACCACCATTTCACTTGCTTGACAAGGAGAGACCTGGTCTGCAAAATTTCCATCCCTATCACTTGAGAACAGGACTTTAGGAAATAAATAATGAATATTTTCTGACCTAGGGCCATCTAGCCTAGAATACTTAAGGGGTTCTTATCTTAATGCAACAATTATTCCAGTTAATAGGTTAAGGAATAGATACATATATATATATATATATATATATATATATATATATGTATGTATATGATTACCAGTAATCCTTTCACAGGGTTGTTCAGTACTTACTTGAGATGCAGGGCACATGAGTTTAAGGATTAGCTCCCTCTCTCCTTATACTCTTAGAGTGATACCACTTCCTGCTATCTTCTCCTGTGGAATAGAAATGAAGAATAGTGGCACTAGGGGAGTTATTACAATCAGGCTCTTTTATATCTTTAAGGCAATTACAGGCAAAGACAAGAGTGCCTAATGCATAGCATTTCCAGAATTTGTCATTTCGGCATCTCATCTTACCAAGCCATGATAACATCCAGATGTTGCCCTATTGAAAGGTGTTAAATAGAGTAAACCTCAAGCCAAGAGTACTTCCGTGTTTTATTTTGGAGACTTCCAAAGTATATATACTTTTTTTTCTTTAAAATATCAGAATTTCAAGAAGCATTTCGGTATGCTTGATGTTTTAGGGTCTACTAATACTAATAACAGCAATAGTAATTTTTCCTTCCACTTAATAACCCCTTATATGGTGTTGTACTTTTCAAATACTAACTTACTTACCCTCTCATATGCTTTTTCCTGGTACCAAAAAAATCCTTAACCCCGAATTTCTCCAGATTAATTGCTGTCAAATTTTACTTGAACAGAAGGAAGGTTACTTCTTCCAGGGTTGTTTGCATTTAAATGAGACTTTGTGAAGATGTGTCTTTTCTACAAGCCAGAACAAATCTACTAGGAAAAGGTACTATGGTCATTCATGAAGTCTGCATAGAAATTAGGGGGAGGGGAACTCTACAAAGTCAACACTCCCTCATTACACAAGTTATCTGGGAACATTTGAATGCTACAATATGTTTCTTAAGTGGACTGCTGGTGCTGTGAGCATGCTGCCGACTCCTGTTATTCAATGGTTCCTTACCAAATGCCTGTGGTGTTTCTGTTCAAGGCACCAAGCAGTGAAGGAGAAAGCCCCTGCACTCAAGGTCCTCTGGTCTCCCTAACACAGATTCTGCTGTGTGCTAGGCACCAGCAAAAATGTTAGCAAACTGTACTCCAGTTCTGGGAAAGGATACAACAACCCAGCCTTTGGCCATCAAAGAGGGTTTCTCAAGGTAGAAAGGGATAATTAGAATATGAGAAAGTAAAACATAGCTAGGCTCATAGAGTCAGGTATCTGTCCTGTTCTAGAATGGTTTCTTTTAATAATGAAAGCATTCTTACTAATATTTGCTTTGCTTTGTTTTGTGCCACTACTGGGGCTTGAATTCAGGGCCTCGTGCTCTTGCTTGGCTGTTTTTGCTCAAGACTGGCACTCTATCACTTGAGTCACACTTCTACTTCTGGCTTTTTGGTAGTTAATTAAGAGTCTCACAAACTTTCTTGCCAGGCTTGGTTTAAACTGTGATCCTTGGCTGGCAGTGAACAGAGCATCATGGTAGAGAGGGCAGAGGGTGTGTCCACAGGGGATGAGAAGCAAACAGACTGCTAGACCCTTGACCTTGACCCACCGGGTCACAGCCCCACGATGTACTTCCCACCACCTCCTTCTCGTGAATCCCCAGGAGCTGATCCATTGGTTAGATGCGAGCTCTCAGGACCCAGTCATATTCCATGAGCTGTCAGGAGGCCACCAACCCTGCCACATGGGAGCCTCTAGGGAACTCTAACACAACACCCAAGTTCTGGCTTTTGAGAGCCTTTGTCATGCTCCCTGCAGACATGGCTTTGTCCGGTTACTGAGTTGCAGCTTGGAGGAAGGTGCAGCTCACCTGTGCACCAGATTTCTCCCTTTCCCAGGACCACCAAGTCCCATGGTCCAATTTCTCTACTACTGAATGTCTTTTGCTATCCTTATTTCCTCTCTCTCTTCCCTCTTAATTTCTTTAAATCACTTTACTTTTTTTTCTTTTTTGTCAGTCGTGGGGCTTGAACTCTTGGCTTGGGTGCTGTCCCTCAGCTCTTCAACCCAAGGTGAGTGCTCTACCACTTGAGCCACAGCGCCACTTCCAGGTTTTTTTCTTTTTGCTAAATTTACAGATGGCCAAGCACTGGAAAAAAACCTACCACCAGGTAGGTTTACCAGGTAAAAGAGTAAATTCTTTGGTACTACTAAATTTCCTAATAGCTTAACTCCAAAAGTATTTTTAACTTTTTTGTCTCTGTTTTTGTTAGGTGGAAAAGCCTTAAATCCAGGTTTCAGTCTCATATTATAAATTATTTCTAGAAATCAATTATTCCCACTGTCTTGAAAAGTCTATAAAACAAGCTCTGTGAGACAGAGGGAGAATCCAAAACCAGGAGACAGCACTTGGATGCTCTGTGTATGTTGTATATTCGTTTCAGACATTCCTCAAGAGCTCAAAAAGGAAAAGTCAAGTTGTCAAATCAATGATGTTTCCATCACGTTTCATTGATTTAGATCTTAAGAATGATTTGGTAATTCTATTTCTCCAGCACATCTTAAGCAAACAGGTATGATTACCATTGTCTTAGACCATTAGGCTCTTGATCAGCTAAAATAGGAGAAAAACATTTTTTATGGATGCCTCATAAACATGAGGAAAACTTAAATCATTTCCCTTCACCTCAGCCCCTCTGACCCCCTGGGTCAGCTCACGAGGCTCAAGGCAACCTATACCATGTCAGCATGGGCAAAGAGCAACAGCAAAAGAGACAACGTTTCATGCATCACACTGATCCTGCTATAACCTTCAACATGCCACTCCATCAACACTCAAGGCCCAGTGTTTCTCAATGACGACAGAATCTGAAAGTGCTGTCTTAGTAACACTAGCTGACCCTGGAGAGCTGCCTTTATTCATTAATAGCAGTTTCTGAGTCTTGCCAGTTAATATAAGACACTCTCCAGAGACATGCTCCATCACTCCTTATTTGACTTCAAGGATCTTGATTGCAACCCAGAAACTCCAAATTTAAGAGGAGGGGTAAGAGGAGGAGAATGAAGAGAGAGAGACAGAGAGAGAGAGAGAGACAGAGAGAGAGAGAGACAGAGAGAGGGCACTAGTGGATAAGGAGGCTCTGGTGATTGGTATTCAGGAGAAGAAATGCATTCACTAATTCTGGAGGGGTGGAGAGCCACCCAGAAAAAAGAAAACACAGATGCAAAGAAAGATTTGGGGATAAAGAGATAGAACAGCAAGGCAAAGGCACAAACAGAAAGGGAGAGAAGGACAGGTTGGGAAAATTTTGTTTCAAAGCAGAGCTCATTATTGTCTTCTCTGACATGTTAGTTACAGGTTTCTGATGCCACTGATGTGGATCGCCTCCTATTCTAAAGGCTGACAATGGTTATTTCCTGGTGAACCCGCTGAGGGGAGTAGAGGCATGAACTAGGCCAGCACATGGACTGAAAAGAAAGGGAGCAACTTTGCAATTTAGAGAATGGTTTCTATGGAGGAAGTCTGTTATCCAGGGAGAAAGATGTACGGCCCCTCCTCATGAAGGCAGCACACATTTGGAGCTGACTGCAAAGAAGAATGGTCTGATAAAATGTTTGAGGGAAATAATTGGAGGGTAATGGAGAGAAAATAAAGGCTTTTATCCATATCATCATGCCTGTGCTTGCTCATTAAGTCCTCTTTTCTTCTACTTCCCTCGTTCTTGTTTTGCCTCTACTTTTCACATCAAAAAAAAAAAAAAAGACTAAGAGCTCACCACATTTCTAACAGAAGGAATAAAAAACAAGGAAAAAGGATGAGTAATTTCCATAATATATTATTATATTTGGAAATTTTAAATTTAGTGTTATAAATCTTTTTTTGTTCACTGAATATGCTGTCAATTTGAAGAACAACTGTTTGGTTCTTTCTACTTGATCGTGTGTGAGTTTAATTAATCACAATGGAATCCTATTCAAACTATTTTCCAACCCAACAGGCAATTGTTTCCTATAGCTCAATGTTTCCTCCTAACTAAGGATAGCACTAAGCTGGAGAAAACATTAAAACCCTGATGCGCATCATAATGAACTCCATGCAAAGTAGTTATATTAATGTAATGGAGTTGAGATCTTAATTGCATTCGTGTTTATATTTGCAACCTCCTTTTTTTAAAGCCTTTTTATTTTACTAAATGATTTGAACAATGAGGTAGGAGAGGTTACATGGCCTACTAAATAGAGATGGGTTTCTCCACACTAAAGGAGGAAAAATGAATCTGGAAGGGAAGACTGGCTAATTTAATTTCGCAAAGTAGGTTTTATTCTCAGTTGATAATGGCTAAAATTGCTCTGTGAAAGCAATCTTTCCAGAGCCAGGAAATGTTCCCTGGACGCTTAAAAAGAAGCATGTCCAAGAGCCCTTTTTGTTCCTCCCTATGACAACCATTAGCTACCACTGAAAAACCTTCAGCTTGAGAGCTGAATCCTGTGCAGAGCAATTTAGGCAGATGCATCCTCTGGCCTTTGCTTTGAAAAAGTGATATATGAAAAGATCCTTGCCAGCTGACTATAGGATGAGAGAGATTGAACAACAAGAGGTGGAAGGGAAATCCCCCACAAAGCCTCTTATGAAAGAGACATACAGTAATTAAGAATGGCTACTTTATGGATAAACAAATGAATCTGCCAGAATATTAGTCTGACAACAGGGACTTGCATCTCTCTACTCTTTTACCTGTCCCTATCCATAAGAAAGACAAAGAGAATACCATATATCCATTTCCTAATTAAGACTTTTTCATGGGGCTACTGAACAAATATAATTCTCTCTGCCTGAAAGCAACCAGGAATCACCTATTGTGTGCTGGCTGTTTTGAGACAGACAGACAGACAGACAGACAGACAGACAGACAGAGACAGAGAGAGAGACAGAGAGAGCACACAAGGGTACTCACTGGGTCACAGACTCTCTTGTGAGAAATTCTTCTTATATTTCAGAACTTAGAGATACTGTTGTTTCCTAGAACAAGGAGTTAATTTCATTATCTAGATACTAATAATGTACAAGTCAATCTCTTACCTTTGACTGGGCCACTGGGAGGCTCAAAATAACTGAATTACATCATCGAGGCTGTCCAAGGCAGGTAATGTACTAATCCAATCCCTAACTTGATTCCATTACCTTTTCTAAAACAATGTTTTGTCAATTATGATAATTATATGCATTTAAGAGGTGTGGTATGATAATTCCGTGTGTGTACGTAGTGGGTAAAGGTCAAATTGAGAGGGTTAGCATTTCCATCACCTTTAACATTTATCATTTCATTGTGTAGGGAAACTTTGAACTCCTCTCCCCCACATGCAGAGCAAGAGTTCAACCACTAAGCTTACTTATACTGCCAGGCCTCTCCCAGGTCTTTATAAAACACATAATTCATTTTAAAATGTAGTCATCATGCAGTGATACAGAAAATTAGAATTAATTCTTCTCTAACTGTATTTTGGTACCCATTATCCATATTCTTTCTCTCCCTTTCTCCTCTCTCTCTCCGCCCCCCTTGTCCCATTTCCCTTCTCTTTCCTACACCGTAGTGACAACTACTCCACTCTACTTCAACGAGTAACTATTTTGTTTAATTTTTTGTGCCTGTTCTGGGATTTAAACAAAGAGCTTGAGCAGTCTCCTAGCTTTTCTTTTCTTTTCTTTTCTCTTCTTTTCTTTTTGCTTAAAGCTAGCATTCTACCACTGGAGCCACAACTCCACTTCTGGTTTTGGTAGTTACTTGTAGATAAAAGTTTCACAGACGGGGCTGAGAAGTTGGCTCAGTGGTAGAGTGCTTGCCTTGCATGCATGAGACCCTGGGTTCGATTCCTCAGCACCACATAAGCAGAAAAAGCCAGAAATGGTGCTATGGCTCGAGTGGTAGAGCACTAGCCTTGAGCTGAAGAGCTGAGGGACAGTGCCCAGGCCCAGAGTTCAGGCCAAAACAAACAAACAAACAAAAAAACAGTTTCACAGACTTTCCTTCCCAGGCTAACTTTGACCCATGATCCTCAGATCTCAGCCTCCTGAGCAACTAGAATTACAGGTGTGAGTCACCAGTGCCTGTCACAGATTGACCTTTAGCTTCCATATGTAACTAAGAGCATGTAGTGTTAGCGGTTTTCTGTGCTTGAATTAGTTCACTTAACATAAGGACCTCCAGTTCTATACATGTTGCTGCAAATGACAATGTTTTATGCCTTTTCATGGATGAATAGTATTCTACCACCTTACAAAAAGGAACCTAACATCTTTGCTTGTTTATAATTTACACAAAATACATTTTGATATGGTACCTCAGACTTTCCTCTAAGAGGAAAGATAAATAGTGGAAGAAGGTATAGGGATCATAAGAACATACATGGTACTGTGTGCAATATTCTGATTCTCTCCTTCTTTCAAAACCATGAATATGTTTCTATTGAGTCCAAGCACTGCACTGGCTGCTACACTGTCTATAATCTAAGTAGGGAAACAATGAGAAATCAGGTAAATCATTATTTTCACCCTATGCATTCATGAGCAAGGTGCCATGGGAGAGAGGACCACTGCTTTAGTCTGCATATTAATGTACCCCCAATAGCCTATATATTAAAAGCTTGGTCCTCCAGTATGTTAGGAGGTGGTGAAAACTGAACTTTTAAGTCACTAGGGTATGTCCTGGCGGGGAATGTGGGATTCCTCTACCAACTGCCCCCAACCTTCTCCCTTTTCTCTGGCTCACTTGCTTAGCACAAGATGAACAGTTGCACTGTACCTAACACTCTCACCATGATGTGTTGCCTCGTCATAGACAATAACTATCCAAACTATGAGTCAAAACAAACCTTTTCTCTCCCTAAGTTGATTATCTCAAGTATTTATCATAGTAACAGAAAGCTTACATAGTTGCCAATTCTGGCTTAGGGGAATTTCTCTCAACTTCATCAAGAATAAAACATTGCTCTAAATTTTGAAGGTGAGAAGAAATTCATCTAGTAAAGATAGGAGAAAAGAGCATTTAGTGCAAAGGTAACAAAAAACATAAATCACAAAAGCATTAATGATTATGCTGTTTCTAAGACACAATAAGAAACTCAATTCAACAGGGGTTTGTGAGGAAAAGAAAAAGGAACAGAGCTTGAGGAATAAGAGGTAGATGATCGATTTGAAAAGGTCCAGAATGGCAACATATTGAATTTAAAGATTTATCTCAGGCAGAGAAGCTAGCAGCAGTTTCAAAGCAGGAAAGCTATGTTGTCAATGTTAAGTTTTCTGAAGAAGTCTCTGTGGATTGGCATGAAAAGAGTGGCTAAAAGGCCTGGCGTTCAGTGAGAAATGTTAAGGACAAGATCAGAGCAATCAGATCCATGAATATTTATGAGATAAAATAGCAGGGTTCCTCAACTGAGTGGGTCCAGAACCAGAAACAACGATATATTACTTGAGAGAATAAAAGAAGACAGAGGGACAGGAGACAGTCAAGTGTGGGGTGGCAGTAGGACATCTAGGAAGATAGTGGATGGCTAAAAATATAGACTGTCAAGGCATTGAGACAAGAGAATTCAATTTGACACTTTTTTTTTGAGGGGGGTGGTCCGGTCGTGGGGCCTGAACTCTGGGCCTGGGCGCTGTCCCTCAGCTCTTCAGCTCAAGGCTAGCGCTCTACCACTGGAGCCACAGCGCCATTTCTGGCTTTTTTCTTATGTGGTGCTGAGGAATTGAACCCAGGGCCTCATGCATGCAAGGCAAGCGCTCTACCACTGAGCCACCTTCCAGCCCCCAATTTGACACTTTCTAACCTATAAATACTACCTAAATGGTGAGGAAGAAGCTCAGAGTAGGAATAATGCAGACAGAAGAAAACATGGAGTTCTGAAAATGTGGGGGTTTGTTCTTCATTTTATCAAGGGAATTACCTAATCTTTTTTTTTTCTGGAAATTTGAAATATAGGCTGCAGTTTCACCTTCCTGGGGTAGCCATTCTTTCAGGCAGAACTGTCAGCTAGATAATCTTTTAAATGAGCTCAAAGGCATTAGGTACTTTAAAGAGTAGTCAAACATCTAGACTCCCTTAAGTTTTGTTGAGACCCCACTGTGTGCTTGATAACAAGCATGCTTTATCCCTCATAGGAGCCAGAATCACACTTGGAAAATGCAATAGAGTTAGGGAACAGGGAAGGCTATATTCCAGGAGCAAATAACATTTTAGGGTTATTTAAGATACATCAGAAACTGTGAGCACTGCTTTGAAAAAACAAGAGAGGTGTCAAGAAGTGTTATGAATCTTTGTGGATATCTAGAATGTATAAACATAAGGAATGGAAACTACCTGTTACATGTAGGTGTAGGTAAATGATATCAGGGGTCAGGATGTTGCAGTGTTTAAAGAATCATGAGAACAAAGTGAATCCAGCAGAAAGGAAAGGGGCAGGGAAGAAAGGCAATAGCACAGAAGTAGAGGGGAGAAAGCAGCTAGTAAGAGCAAATGAAAAAGTAAGGAAAGGAACCAAAGTTACTGAAATAGCCAGAAAGAAAAAAAAGTAACCAGAAAATGGTGAGAGAGAAGAGATCAAGGGCAGATAGGATTTCTTCAGGTCAAAGGTGGAAATGAAACAGTTGAAGAGAAAATAAAGGTTGTTGCTGAATCAATACAGTTTTGACCTAATGAATAGACTTGAGTAAGAAGCACTGAGCTTAAATACAACCTTTGGCACTTCTATTGTAAAGTAATGGACAAACATAATGTATTTGGGCTTCCATTTTTCTCCTTAATACAAATGGATTAAAGACAGTACTTATGTTTCTAGGCAGTTGAAAATTCAGTGAGATAATAGACATAAAAGTACCAAGCCAGACATATCACAAGAACTGAATAACTATTTTAATGAATGAATAAAAGCCAGATGGTAAAATTTCAGATGAAATTCAGATAACTAGCAGAAACACTGATCAGAAACCTAAAGAGGTAGAAATATTCAACATAGTTTACATCTTTCATGGGTTGAAAAGGTATGTTAAAGTCGTAAGCCTCATACCATATAATGTGACCTTTTTTGGAAATAGAGTCTTTGTAAATTGAACTAATTTAAGATGAGGTTATTAAGGATTCTCAGGGCTGAAGCATGGCTCAAGTGGTAGAGCACCAGCATCTGAGCAAAAGCATCAGACCTGGATACCAAAAATTAAACATAAAAAACCAAGGTGGGGGTGGGGAGAGTTTAATCCAGCATGACTAATACCTTTATACAAAGGGGAAATTTGGATATAGGCATAAGGCAAAACTGTGAGGCAAATACAAGGAGATGACTTTGTGAAGACAAAAGGCAGAGTTTTGAAGCTATCTTGCCACAAGGCCCAAGGAACAGTCTGATGAACCAAGCACCACCAGAAAATGGAAAAGATAAGGAAGGGTTCTCTCTCAGAGACTTCCAAAGGAGCCTGGTTCTGCCAGCAGATTGATGTCATACTCCCAGTCTCTAAAACTTGATATAATAATTTCAATTATCTTAAACTACCATGTTGATACTCTCTGATGGCAACTCAAGGAAACAAACAAGACAGACAGAAATCTAGAGGGAAGTAGCAGTACACAGAGCGTGCTGAAACCTGTCAGTGACAGTTTCAACAACACAGCAACTAGACCTTGCCATCCTATATGCTGGAGCTGTTCGGGGTACTCTGGATTGCAGTTAGTCATGTGCGGATCACCTACAGTCTATGGGATGAGCAAGCCATATAAGACAAAGAAGAAGGCAAAAACTGAAGGCAAGTCCAAGGCAAGACAGGTTGGGGTTGCAGGGAACAATTTTCTGTAAGAGAGAAATCCATTCTGTCCAACAGACAGAGGAAAGGCAGCTTAAGTCAATGAGGCACAAGACAAATACAGAAAATGTTGTCATAACTGTCCTGTAAAAAATAATCATAACACATTATTCAGGTAGGAAACTCAAAATAGAAACATCTATGTCATATTTGCTTGTGAATTTTCCAACACAGGCAAGAGAATTAGAAAACTGGACAACCTAGGGAAATAAACATCTATAACAGACAGATATTTGAAAACCTAATAAGGAAGAAGTTGCATTTTTACATTATTTGAGACTGGGATTATCCAGGAAGGAAGAAAAAAACAATCACCAAGTACCAGAAAGCCTGGTACTTGGAGCCAGGCCCTTGCTGAGCATAGAGCACATTGACTGCTCCATGGTTCTATTTTACAGGTGAAAACACTGAGACTTAGGTAAAGAAACATGCCTAAACCAGTGAGATCTAGGTCTGGGACAAAAGTTCCCATATGCCTGACTCCAAAGGCATGCCCTCTTCTCCTTACCTTGTAGATCTATAAACACAAAAATTAATACTAAATTTCTCAGGAGCCTAAAAAACTAGCAACAGAAATGACTGAAATCTATTATAAGGAGACCACATCAGCTTGTCCCACTTGGAGCCTTTTCTCCTGATTTCTCTGTAAAAGTCAAATCTCAGTCTCTCTCTGTCCCTCTCTCTCTCCCTTCTTCTCTCCCATCTTCTTTCCCTCCTCTCTTCCTCCTCTCTCTCTCTCTCTCTCTCCTCCCGCCTCTCTTTCTTTCCTCTTTTCCCTCTTCCTCCTTCCCAAGCTCTCCATTAGGACAGCAAACATCTATCTAGCTGAGTGACTATCAGAGGACACCTGGGACTCCACGGGAATTATCCCATTCTAGAGAGATAAAAGCCCAAGGACCTGGCTCCACTCCCCAGAGACCTCCAACCCCACCCCCAAGCCAGGTGTATGCTCCTCACATCCTGAAGTAGCTCATTACAATCAAGGGTTGAATAGTAAAAGAGAAATTAAATTGACACTTTGAAGCATTAATCTAAGTACAAATTAATATTCATCAACATCTGCTATTTGTTCAGGTGAATGTTCAGCTTAAACAAAAAATAGCATTCTTCCTACCCAGAGAGGCAGCAAGTTCCAAAGAAAATGGCGCCGGCAGGTCCTCTGTGTGCAGGCATAGATGAAGCAGGTTCCCTGCAGAGACGCCATCAAAGATAAACCTCCCAGAGGAATCCTGCATATTTCTCAATAAGCCATTTGTTTTTTAGTGACTGTTTTCTTTCTCTCAAGATATTGCTGTCCCTTCTCAGAAGGAATACTAGTGATGTTTATTCCATCTTAGCACTTGGCAACTGATGATGTTTGATTATCATCATCTGGGCAGGAGAAATTTCTTCGCTGGAAGGCTACCAGCTAAATTTCAAAATGTGTGGAGTCCAATTTGCAAGGGAGATGATAGGGTAGTGGAACCACACCATTAGGTATAGCTCCCATTAGGTATAGCTCCACATGGACGAAGAATGAAGCAATTACACAGCAAAACCCTGCACTGTTATGGGGGGGGGGGGGGGACAGAGATATTTGGTGGTGTAACACAGAAAGTATCATTGAATTGATAACATCTTCAGCACAAGGGTGTATTTTTTTGGGTTATAATCCAGCTACCAGTTGTTTTTGTTAGGTTTTTGAAAAAGAGGTGGATGCAGAGGCCAGCAATGATGTTGATGCGCTGTGTCCGCAGCGGATTGGTTTACAAAAAGGCTGTCCGAACTGTGGGTATTCCTCAGAACAAAATAAAGTGGGGGGAGGAGGAAAAAAAACGGAGAGAAATCCTACCTGTCCTAACTTTAAACCCTTCCCGGGTTCCAACGGTACCATTTATGTTAGGTTTTTAAAGAAGAGGTTGCCCAGTAAGAACACCACACACGTGGTATTCTGGTAAGGGGCAGGTTTATTCATTGTTCCAGCGGGCACCAGGCCATGTTGGCACTCCACGAGGCTGGGAAAAGAGGGCGTCTGGCCCTGGGCTAGGCCTTATCTAGGGTAGGAGTGGGGAAAGGTGTGGCCAGGTAAAGAGAGGTGGAACCAGGTAAGAGGAGGTGGGACCAGGTGGGAGAAAGGTGTGACCACATCAGATCCAGATATGACCTCAGTGGATGCAGATGTGACCTCTTCCAGATGTGTTAGTTGCATAGGTAATCCAGATACTGGGTGGGATCTGCTCACCATCCAGGAGCAGACCTTACCCTTTTCTGCCAAAAAGCTAGGAAAACTTTGGAAAGTCCTCTCCTGACTACAGACCAGGGTAGATCTAAGAGATATTTAGAGACAGAATCTTCCCTAAGTAAAGCAGTACATGGAAAAAGTACTTTGGAAAATGTGTTTCTTTACATTTCTCTATTTCTTCTTTCTCAGTTCCAGATAGTTGTGTTAAGAGTCATTAAAATAACAGAAATACAATTTAATGAAGACAGAAAGCAAATTAAGAAGCCACAGGTTATATATACATCTGGATTAAATGCTTGGTAGAGACTGATAGAGAATGCATGATTCTGGTAACTAATATAGCCCTGTGTTGAGTAATGATGAAGAGATTTTTGCAGAAGCTTACATGCCAAGAATGGGGGGTGTGAATTCTAATTAAGAGCAATGACTAGATGGTTCATCACAAGGGCAAATCCTCCCTTCCCTACTTACTACCTGTATAATCTGGAACTGCTTACTTAGTCCTTTGTGCTTATTTTCCTTAGCTGAAGAATGTGAGTGCTGTGATGTTTAAAGAGTTGGTACATATAAAAAATTGAAACAGTATTTTCTACCAGATAAATATTGTGTTGGCTAATAACACAAATTTAATGAAAAATGTATGTGTTTGAAAACATCTGGAAATTCTATTAATAGAAATTGATATTAATACAGATATAGATTGAATGAGTCAAGGCTAGAATTGGTAGATGAATTTTACTTGTGGTAGGGAAAGGAAAAATAGAGAACAAAAAATTTAAGTGAATATACAAATGAGAATAGCATTAAACAGTGTGAGAGCAAGGCAGAGAGTTAACACATTAATGCAACAGGGTTTATCTAGTGATCTATATTAAGCTGAGTAGTCATGGGAGCCTCCCTGAGGAGTGAAGTTGAAGCAGAAATGCAGCCACATGGACCAATGGGAAAGTGGTCAGTATGATGAAATATCTAATGCAAAGCTCCAAGGAGGAAAATACTTGAAAAATGTAAGAAACTGAGAGAAAAAACCAGGATGGCTTCAGTGAGATAGATAACAGAAAGTAGAAGGAAGAAAAGTAAGAGAGGCTAGGGTCTGAAAAGCAATAAGAAGCTGGATATCATTATGAAACCAAAGCCAATGATGTTTCTAAGAAGGAGTACAAAATAATACTACCTATGACTTCACATGAACATTCTAAGGCCATGTGATAAATGGCTTTTGGGATAGTCCCCGGAAGAGTCCACTTCCTAGTATTTATGCCCTGGTATAATCCTCTCTCATTATGTGGGATACACCTAATGACTTGTTTCTAGTTAATAGAACTAATAATACTCATGGAATGCTGCCTCTGTGTGTGTGTGTGTGTGTGTGTGTGTGTGTGTGTGTGTGTGTGTGTGTGTAGTGTTCTCTATCTCCCTTTCTTCTTTGCTCTTGCTTTAATGAATTCAGCTATCATGTTGTGAACTACTCAATGGAGAGTGCAACATGACAAGGGACCACTGAATGTTTTCAGCCAACATTGCATGAGCAACTTCACAATATAATAAACCAAAGGGGCTGAATCCTACCAACCATCATTTGAATGAGCAAAGGGGCATATCCCACCTACACAAGCCTTGAAATACATTCCCAGAGACCTTTGCACAGTAATATCAACAATGGGTTGCTTGTGAAAATACATTTTAAGAGAACAAGATGAGAAGAAGGAAAACTGGGTCCGAGTTATAGCCTCAAAAGAGCAGATCATGGCCAATTCCAATTGGGACAGATAAAGTTATACTTTCATGAAAGAGTGAAAATTTGTTGTTGTCTTTGATGCCATCTTGGGGGCAAAAAGTAGAAACAAAACAAATAGAGTTTTGGCTTGAAAAATGGAATGCGTACACAAAGGTTGGGGGAAGGCAAGAAGCAAGGTTGGAGGTCACAGGTAATGCCAAACTTTGTGCTTGAGTCATAGTGAATTTCAGGACATGTTTTTTAATATCCTCCTGGGGAGATCAAGTAAACACTTATATTTAAGAGTTTGGAGTTTGAGGTAGAAATCAGAGCTGGAAACTGAACTTGGAGCCTACAAGCAATTACAGGCAATCCTTAAAGTCCTGTAAAAAGGATAAGGCCTCTTAGGGAGAATATCAGTTGCATTAGTGCATAACAAGTTACCCCAAAAGTTGGTGACAGGAAACAACCATTTCACTATCCTCATGGCTTCTGTGGTTAAAAAATTAACAACCATAGCAGCAAATGCACGTTTGTGCTTCCCAGTGCTGTGTTCTGAGCCCAACAATTGGCTGGAGTACTGCAACATGGCCCCTCTAAAAGGCCTTCTTAGCACTGGAGACTTAGGACGCCAAGGACCAGATGGGAGCTTTGTGGTATTTTCTGACCTGGCCTCTCATGTTAAAATCATCTCTTCTTCCCCATTCTGCTGATTATAAATGACTCACTGTATTCAAGGGGAGAAGATACGGATCCAACCTCGGGATGGGTAGAATATCAAAGGATTTCCAGACATGGTTCAAAACCACTAGATGGAGTTAATACAAATAGAGAAGTGAATCCTAGAAGACCTCTGAGGTGCTCCAACATTTGAGTGGAGAGCAAAGACTAGCAAAGGAAACTAAAACCAAGCCAGTGAAATAGGAAGAAAACCACGTCTCATGGCATTCAAGAGATGACTATTTCCAGAAGATGAGGGTCTATGCTTCTGAAAAGTAAAATGTCACAGGGTCAGAGATTATTGGGGTTTAGTGAATGAGAAGTACTGGTAACCTTGACAGAAGGAATGGGACAGAAACCAGCCTAGAATGCATCGAGGAGTATTTGAGAAAATGACAGACATCATTAATCACAGCTGGCACTGTATGTGTGTATGCTCTTGTAAACAGGTCACTGGCAAGATGCCACCACATCAGACTGTTATGGGGAAAAGAGTCCACCACTCAGAGAGAGCCTCATGTAAAAAAATGACTTTATTGGGGAAGTGGATAGCTGACTGGCCAGGGACACAGCACAGACTCAGAAGCTGAAACTGCAACAGTTTTTAAAGGCAAAATCCATGTGGTCAAGCCTGGTCACACACAGGTGGCCAATGGGTTGTAACACACACATAAAGATTGCATATTTATGTCAATGGCCAATGGAGTTACAGTCCATCTCATAGTATCTGTTTGAACTAATCAATCATTTTGGTTTGAATTGGCGTGCAAATTTGGGGGTCCCCACACAAAGTAGGGGGATATTCTTACTCGGATGGGGGCAGGGATAAGGCTGCTCCTTCCTGGAAGGGCATAGGTGGCTGCGCTGTTTTACTATTGTTAACCAAACTGGACTGCAGATCCTGTCTGGACTATTGAGATCCTGTCTGGGCTATTGATAACCAAACAGGGCTGAAGATCTCACAACCTTATCACAACAATCAGTAGGGCTTTCCACATTTCCTGGGGTCTCAACAAACAGCATATTTCCTGCACCTGGGAGCTTGTAAGAAACCAGTATATTGATTCTGGTGTGGGGGGGACTCCTGGTAGAAAAATGGAGTCAGTTTTGGGTTCCCTTAATACTAGGAGACCCTTCCCCCTACAAGACCACCACAAAACCTTTGATTTTGAAATCACATATTTGAACGTATATGTATTTGTGTACATATTTGCATATTTCTACTATAAAGACATCTCATTTCGTCATTATTTTAAAAATTATTGCTTTGGAAAACTCATTTGTCTTTGCCTAAAACAGAACACAACTAATCTAGCCCCTGGAATCACCTGCTGCTTTAGATTCTTTCTGGTAGAGAAAGTATCTTCAGTGACTCAAGACTTAGAGATACTTCCTACCCAGTTTGCATTATTCTCCACTGAACGGAACTCAAATGTGTTTCTGTTTGACAGTGTGGCATTCCAAAGCCAAACTCTGTGCCTTGACCACAATCAGAAGAAATCATCTCTTTAAGTCTTTCGCCCACTTACTTATTGGGCAGTTGTTTCTTTGAGGATTTGTTGTTGGGTGGTTTAATTTTTTGAGTTCCAAGTATATTTTAGATATGAGACCCTTGTCCGTTGTATGGCTAGTAAAGATCTTCTCCCAATCCGTGGGCTTTCTATTGATCTTGCTAGCTAAGTCATTTGCCCTGCAGAAGCTCTGCAACCTTATGCAATCCCATTTGTCCAACCTTTCTTTGATTTGTCCCAGCAATCCCACTTTTGGGTATTTTAATGTTTTTGTTTCTTTCATGCATGTGTTTCTAAAGCATTTATAAGATTATTTCTTTGTTGCTTTGTATGTCCCTCCCCCACAGTGTAACCCCCGCTTTCACTATATTTGATGTCAGTATAACATGTGGAGGAGACGGGGACAAACAAGTCATTTAAGGATTCAGGTGGACCTGTTGCAACAATGAGAAGTACAAAATGTCATGTCAAAACCAGCATTACAATGTCGGTGTGTGTGTGTGGGGGGGGTATGATTGGGTGAGGTGGAGGGGGGAGGGTGGGAAGGGAGGTGAAGGGTAAACAAAGGAGGAGGCTGCAATGCTTGGTAAGAAATGTATGCATTATCCTGCCCATGTAATTGTAACCCCTCTGTACAGTATGTTCTCAAATAAAATAAAATAAAATTTAAAAAAAAAAAAAAAGAAGATATCATCTGTGTGTCTAGCCATCATCCCTAAGGCTATTTAAGGATTTTATCATGCTGAATCTCATACAGTAGAAAACAACAGTTGCCACATGTCCTAGACATTGAGTCTTAATCATCATTGTTGTGGTTTATAAATGTTTAATGACAGTTGATGTAATGATATCAATCTACAGGTCTCCAATAATGAGGCCTAGGACCACTAAGCACCCTAAGGAAGAAGCTAAAAAGAGGAGGAAGAGGTACCATAAAGAAAAAGGACAGGGGTGACCAGGTCAGTCTCTGTCAGACCGGGACCCTCTGAAGTGGTGTAATGAAAGCTGAGAAAAAGTGAAACCAGGGAAATCCAGGGTGCATGGGCTTTCCTCTCTCTTTCCTAGGTATATAAAATTTATGAGACATAAAAATCAGAGTTCTCTTTCTAAATTTCACTCACAATACCTTTGAGCTAGCTTTGTAGATGTTGGTCTTTCTTCTTTTTTCTATTCAACTGCTGGAAAGTATTTTTAAGTCATTGAAAGTCAATATTTGTATCTTCAGACTTTTTTTACTTTAAGGAAAGGTTAGGAAAGCTTGCTTAGCTCTAGAAAGGCAAAAATCCCAGAGAGTAAAATAAGAAAACTCACTTATTCTAACAGCTCTGTCAGTGAAGCCAAGAATGTGCATGCATACACACACGCGCACACACACACACACACACACACACACACACACACACACACACACACACACTTGAAGGCAGGATGATGAGAAGGAAGGCAATCCTACAAACAGTAATCTGTGTTTTCTCCTAGTACCTGGTAGCGTGCAGAGCCCAGGCAGGAAACATGGCTAAAATATCCTGAAGCAGTTTGGAGCATCTCATCACCTTTCCAGGACTCTGCTTTTCTCTTTTCCGTTGAGACCTTGGAAAACTGCATTTGGATAAGAAAAACAAAACAGTAAAATACCTGTTTTCAAGGTCTTTGTTCCATATGTTCTGATTCAAGGTATAATATGCAATTTAGGAGTAGGGTATGTTTTAGTTCCTTCAAGTCCAGAAAATGCTGCCCAAATTGAGAATACTACAGGAGCATGAATTGAATCTTGAATGAATTATAAATTTTTAAAGAAGTTGTTTATTGTTAAAATACTGTACAGAGGGGTTACAGTTACATGAGCAATGTAACGAGTACATTTCCTATCAAGCAATGTTGACTCCTCCTTTGTTTTTCCACTACCATCACTTCCCTCCCCACCTCTACTGCCTCCCCCCCCCCCCCGCCCCAGCTGCCTAAATTGTAAATTTCATTTTTCAACATAGTGTGCATCTCATTGTTACATGGATCAAGCTGTATCCCTATTTAAACATTTTGTTTTTTCCCTTCACCTCCCCAAATTATACCAACATCAAATACAGTGAAAACAAGAATTATACCGTGGGGGAGGAACACAAAAGCAACAACAAAAAAATAACATGGTATCTTATAAATACAATAGAAACAATAGCAAGGAAGAAAAAAACACTTGTGTCCCTATCTTGGAGTTAATTTCATTTAACTTCTCCTTATCTGGTCATATGTACATACCTTTTGACCTTTTCTGCTTGTCCCAGACATATGCTAGTTATTGCAAATAAGGGAAACCATGGGACCTATGTTTCTTTGGGCTTGGCTTACTTCACTTAATATAATTATTTCCAAGTCTTTCCATTTCCTAACAATATATATTGTTATATATTGTTATATAATATATGTAATATATAATATATATATTCCTAACAATATATATAATATATATATATCACATTTTCTTGGTCGATTCTTCTACTGAGGGGCATCTGGGTTGGTTCCATATCTCAGCTATGGTAAATAATGCTGCAATAAACATAGTTGTGCTGGTAGCTTTAGTATGGCCTTGTTTGTGATCCTTTCGGTAAATGCCCAAAAGTGGGATTGCTGTGTCATATGTGGAGTCTTTTGAGGAACCTCCATACTACTTTCCAAAGTGGTTAAACAAGTTTACACTCCCACCAACAATGCAGTAAGGTTCCCTTCTGTCCACATCCCCTCCAGCATCTGTTGTTATTAGAATTCTTGATTATAGCCATTCTAACTGGGGTGAGGTGGTATCTCAATGTTGTTTTGATTTGTATTTTTTTTATGGCTAGAGAGGTTGAGCATTTCTTCATGTGTCTATTGGCCATTCTTCTTTCCTCTTCAGAAAAGTTTCTCTTAAGAATTTAGCCCACTTATTTATTGGGCAGTTGTTTCTTTGAGGATTTGTTGTTGGGGGATTTAATTTTTTGAGTTCCAAGTATATTTTAGATATGAGACCCTTATCCATTGTATGGGAGTGAAGATCTTCTCCCAATCCGTGGGCTTTCTATTGATCTTGCTAGCTATGTCCTTTGCCATGCAGAAGCTCTGCAGCATCATGCAGTCACATTTGTCCAATCTTCCTTTGATTGTTGTGCTTCTGGGACTCTAGTAAGAATTTTTTGGCCTATGCCAAGGAGACCTAGAGTTTCTGCTATTCCATCCTGTAATGTTTTCAGGATGTGCTTTGACTCCGAGGTCTTTGATCCATTTGGAGTTGATTCTGGTGCAGGGTGATATATAAGTTTTCTACAGGTAGTTAACCAATTTTTCCAGCATCATTTACTGAAGAGGCTTTCTTCCATTCTATTTTTTTAGCTCCCTTATGGAAAATTAGATGGCTATAGGTCTGTGGGTTCATTTGTGGGTTTTCAATTCTATTCCATTGGTCCTGAGGTCTGTTCTTGTACCAGTACCAAGCTGTTTTGGTTATAATGGCTTTGTAGTAGATTTTGAAATTTGGTATTGATATTCCTCTAGCACTGTTCTTTCTGTTAAGGATCGTTTTTGCTATTCAAGTTCTTTTATTCAGGTTTTTATTGTTTCATATGAATTTTTGGATTGCCTCTTCTATTTCCTTGAAGAATGAGGTTGGAATATTGATTGATAGGTATTGCATTGAATTTGTAGATAGCCTTGGGAAGTATTGCCATTTTCATGATGTTGATCCTTCCAATCCAGGAGCATGGAAGGTTTTTCCACTTTCTAAATTCTGTTTTGATTTCCTTTTTCAGGTTTTTGAAGTTTTCATCATAGAGGTCCTTCACTTCTTTAGTTAATTCTTAGGTATTTTATTTTTTGTGTGGCTATTACGAACGGAGTTGTTTTCTTGATTTCAGCTGTGCTCTTCTCATTGTTGGCATAGAGAAAAACCATTTGTTTTTGAGGGTTAATTTTATACCCTGCTACTTTGTTTTGAATCAGCTCGAGTAATTTGGGAGTGGAGTCGATGGGATTCTTTAAATACAAGATCATGTCATCTACAAAGAGGGAGAATTTTACTTCATCTTTCCCTATTTGGATCCTCTTTATGTTTGCATCTTGTCTTATTGCTGTAGCTAGGAATTCTAATACTAAATTGAAGACAAGTGGAGAAAGTAGAATCCTTTGTCTTGCTCCTGATTTTAAAGGAAATGGCTTTAGTTTTTCACCATTAAGTATAATGCTGGCTGTAGGTTTGTCATATACAGCCTTTATTGTATTGAGGAATGTTCCCTGGATTCCTAATTTTTCCAGAACCTTCATCATAAAGGGGTATTGGATCTTGTCAAATGCTTTTTCTGCATCTATTGAGATAACCATGTGGTTCTTATCCTTGCTCTTGTTGATGTGATGAATTATATTAATTGATTTGTGTATATTGAACCAGATTTGCATCTCTGAAATTAATCCTGTTTGACTGTGTTGTATGATTTTTTGGATGAATTGTTGAAGTCGATTGGCCAAAATTTTGTTGAGAAGTTTTGCATCGATGTTCATCATAGAAATGGGTCTATAGTTCTCTTTCTTTGATAAGTCCCTGCCTGGTTTTGAGATGAGGGTTATGATGGCTTCATAGAAAGACTTCAGTAGTGAACTTTCCTTTCAATTTCATTGAAGAGGTGGAGGAGTATTGGTATAAGTTCTTCTTTGAAGGCCTTGTAGAATTCTGCTGTAAATCCATCCAGTCCTGGACTTTTCTTAGATGGGAGGTCTCTTATTGCTGTTTCTATTTCAAAGCTTGATATGGGTCTATTAAGTTGGTTTAACTCATCTTGATTTAGTTTCCGCATGTCGATATTTGCTAGGAAATTGTCCATTTCTTCCAGATTCTCAAACTTATTAGCATAAAGTTTTGAGAAGTAGTCCCTTATAATGTTCTGAATCTTGGTTGTTTCTGTGGTGATGTTTCCATTCTCATCTCTGAGTTTATTTATTTGGGTGTGTTCTCTTCTCTTTTTTTTTTTATAAGATTTGCTAAAGGTCTGTCAATTTTGTTTATTTTTTGAAGAACCAAGTCTTTGTTTTGTTGATTCTTTCTATGGTTTTTTTCTTGGATTCTAATTTGTTTAATTCTGAGTTAATTTTAATTATTTCTTTCCATCTACTGGATTGGGGTTTATCTTGCTACTCTTTTTCAAGGAGGTTAAGATGTCTCATTGAATTGTTGGTTTCAGATCTCTCCAATTTGTTGAAGTAGGAACTCAGAGCTATAAACTTACCTCTGAGTACTGCCTTTGCTGTGTTCCAGAGGAGCTGGTAATTTGTGTGTTCTTTTTTGTTGAATATCATGAACATCTGAATTTCCGTTCGATTCACTTCCAAGACCCACAGCTGTGTTGTTCAGCCTCCAAGTGTTACAGGACTTTCTTTGGTGGCTTTTCGTGTTGAGTTCTACTTTTATTCCCTTGTGGTCTGAGAGAATGCAGGGCATAACTTCAATGTTTCTGAATTTGCACAAGTTTGTTTTGTGACCTAAAATGTGATCTATTTTGGAAAATGTTCCATGTGCTGCTGAAAAAAACGTGTATTCTGATGCTGCTGGGTGAAATATTCGGTACATGTCTGTTAAATCTAGTTGATTTATACAGTTGTTTATACAGTTGTTTAGATCTGTGGTTTCTCTGTTGAGTTTTTGCCGAGTTGATCTATGTAGTGGGGAGAGTGGTGTGTTAAATTCCCCAACGATTAATGTCTTTGGATCTATGTGAGATTTGAGGGAAAATAGTGTTTCTTGGATAAATTTGGGAGCTCTGTTGTTTGGTGAATAGATATTTAGAATTGTAATATCCACCTGAAGGAGAGATCCCTTAATTAGTATGTAGCAACCTTCTTTATCTCTTCTCACGAATTTTAATTTGAAGTCTATTTTATCTGATATTAGGATTGCAACTCCTGCCTTTTTTTGGGGACCATTTGCTTGGTAGATTTTATTCCAGGGTTTCACTTTCAAAATATGTTTGTTTTTATAGGCAAGATGTGATTCTTGAAGGCTGCAGATAGAAGGATCTTGCTTTTTAATCCAACTAGACAGTCCATGTCGCTTAATTGGAGAATTAAGTCCATTAATATTGAGAGTTAGGACTGAGAGGTGTTTGGTAGTTCCTACCATGTTATCCACCTTCTTGGGGGCTGTGACAACAGGGTTCTTCCTATGGTTCTTGGATTCTCAGTTTGGGTGCAGTTTCTTGGCCTTTAGTGCATTCTTGTTGGTTTTCTATGTGTAGGACATCTTTAAGTATCTTTTGTAGGGTTGGTTTGGTGGACATATATTGCTTCACTTTTTCTTTTCTATGGAAGGTTTTTATTTGACCTTCAGTTATGAAGGAGAGTTTAGCTGGGTACAGTATTTTTGGTTGATAGTTGTTTGTCTTTAGGGAATGGCATACAGGCCCTTCTTGCTTTAATTGTCTCTTCTGAGAAATCTGAGGTTATTCTAATTGGTTTCCCTTTATAGGTGATTGATCTTTTCTTCCTGATAGCTTTGAGGATCCTTTCCTTGGTCTGAATTGATCCTGTGTGTATTATAATGTGCTGGTGAGATATCCTGTTCTGGTCTGGTCTGTTTGGGGTTCTAAATGCTTCTTGTATCTGAAAAGGCCTATCTTTTGCTTGTTTGGGAAGTTCTCTGATATGATCCGGTTAAATAAATTTCCTAGACCATTAACTTCTGTCTCTAAGTGCTCCTCTACACCCATTATCCTCAGTTAGGCTTCTGATGGTGTCTTCTAAATGTTGAATAGATCTATCATATTTCTTGGATTTGTCTTGGATAGTTGTATCTTCTTTCTCTATAATATCTAGGCTGTCTTCAATCCCTGAGTTTCGATCTTCTGCATGGTCTAACCTACTGTCAACACTGTCTATTTTGTTTTTTTATTTCTTTTCCTTCTAATTGGTCAGCTTTGATGGCTTCAAATTCTTTGTTGGAGCTTTGTTTTACTTCTTTACTTAGAGCTTCTTTACTTCTGGTGTTCAGTGTTTATTCTCAAATCACTTAGTTGATTGGTTATGGTTTCCTTGGACTCCCTTTCCTTCTGACGGGCTCTATTCAGTATTCCCTTTGTGGTCTCTCTGGATTCCTTCAGCTATCTGTTTATGGATATATTGATCTTTGTCTATTCTCATCCCACTCACGCAATTCCTCAGTTACTCTTTGATTAGCTTCCTCATGCTCACACAATTCCTGTATTTCTCTTTGACTGTTCTCAGCCTGCTCACACAATTCTGTATTAATCTTTGAATAGCTTCCTCATGCTCATGAGATTACTGTATTAGTTTTTGGTTAGCCTCATCATGCTCGTGAAGTTCCTGTATTAATCTTCAGTTAGCCTCATCTTGCTCCCTGAGTCCTTTGTATGTTTTCAAACTTTTCATTCACCATGTTTACCAGTAGTGTTTGTAGACCTTTTTGGGAACTCTCTGGATAATTCATTATCATCAGTGGGAGTTAAGATACCGGACTTGCCATTTTTTTTGCATTTCTCTGGCTTGTTCTGCCCATTTGGTATGAAAGTAACACCAATTTCACACTAGAACACTATTTTAAGGCAAGCATCAACCAGAGTCCTGTAGTTACACAGTCAAAATGGCTGCAGATATACTCCAGTTCAACAGATACAATCTATTCAACATTAAACAACTATGGATTAATGGGCTAAGAACATCACAAAGGGATTTAGCAGACCAGAAATTAATAGGTTTAGGGAGAATTGTCGGGGAAAATAGGATTAGAGGGATGTGGAAAGGTAAAAGGAAAGAGTGAATTTTACCAAGTGCTAATCTCAGAGAGGGGAATGGATAGGACAGAATGAAAGGAGAGAGATTTTTAAAAAAGGAGAAGAAAAATGAAAAATCAAACATTTAAATTTAAAAAATGAAATACTTAAATTATGTAAGTATGAAGAAATGATATTGAGAGAAGAGAAGGATAGGATGAGAGGAGGAGAGAGATAAAAAGGAAAAACAATTAAAAATGGAATACCTAAAAATTATATAGGCATAAAGTAATAATACTACTATTAAAGGAGTCAAGCCTAAAAAGTTGTGAATTGAGTAATAAATTTCTGAATTAAGTATCTACACAATGAGAGATAAGGGCTAATAATCGATGACAGGTATATTTCTGGGGATGAGCAGATCAGCAATTAAGTCACGCAAAAAAGAAAGAAAGAAAAGAACCAGAAAGTTAAGATATTTAAACACACACACACACACACACACACACACACACACCTAAAATAAAAATTATGAAAGAAAAAAAAACAATTTTTTTAATTGTTCTGTGATTTTTTTTTGGTGGGAGGAGGGTGGAATCTTATATCTCCCCTGTGTCCATAACCAGTCTCTTGGTGGAGTCTCTGGTCTGCTTGTTGTGTTTGGTTTTCCTGTGGCTTGATTGGTTTCTTATGTCAGTTTGTTTGAGCAGGCAAAAAGAAGCTCTGCCTTACCCAGGACTTTGTGTTCCTCCTCCCAGGCTAGTTCAGTGGGAGGGAGATCTGCTTTGAGTATTACAAAAGAGTGAGATGGTTGTTTCCTCTAGCTTGAAGTTGCTGTGATGAAGCTAGATTCTGGGCAAGGTTGAGGCATATCAGCAATCAGTACTTTTTCCCTGAGGGGCTAGCTCCTGAGACACACACAGAGCCCAGCCTGGAACCATTCTCAGGGTTTATGTTTACTGAGTTTCAATTGTTTGTCTTTGACCCCTTCTGCTGTCTAGCCTGCAGAGGGGAGGGGCAGCCTCTGGCTCTGCCACTTCTCTGTCACTCCTCCTGGGGTGGGGCTACCTCTGCCTGGGTAGGGTGACTTTCCCCTGGGTGGATCTGAGCCTGGCAGGTCAGGTCAGGGTCCTGTGACTGGCTGACTGGCTCCTATTTTTTTCTTCCAAGGCCTGAGTTGGAGCTAGCTGCACCCCGAACCTTTGTCAGTATCAAAGATGGAGATCTCCGGTGGGGGGGAGGGGCTACCTTCCCACCACTGCTCTAGTGAGAAAGAGTAAGGATGTTTGGGGTCTACTCAAGTCTTCGCCAGACTCTTGGTTCCTGGGCCATCCTTGGTCTGCAATCAAGGATGAAGATTTCTGCTCCTTGTCAGTTCTTGCAGGTGGTGAGTAGAATCCTCTCACATACTACATCTAGCATCTTTGTCCCGGACACTCTCTGTGTTGATATGGCAGCTGCAGCACTCAGTGCCCCCACTGCTGCAGCTACCAGCAAGTGCTCAGATCTGTCTCTTTGACCAAGCTGCTTGGATTTTCCCTCTCTGGCCAAACTCTCTGTACTGTGATGGCACACTTGGTGTGATTCTCTAGCCTAGGACTGTTCACTGGAACACTAAAACAGCTTTCTATGAGAGAGCTTGTTTAGCCTCCAGCTTCTCTGCCATCTTCCTCCTAAATCCTGAATTATATATTTTTACCTCTTGAGTATCTTTTATTTTCCCCAGTATTAGGGTTTGAACGCAGGACCTTGTTAAGCTGGCATCCTACCAGTTGAGCCACTCTTTCAGCCTTTTTTAAAATTTATTTTCCAGGTGGGATCTGTCAATTTTTTTTGCCTAGGCTGGCCTCAACTTCTCACATAGCTGGGATCACAGCCTTTCTCTATAGTACTTTTGCACATTTAGTATTAATGTAACAATTACAGTAAGTGCTCCATGATTTCTGTCCCTCTTCATGATGAAGGTGCAGCATGCTATCTTCTTTGCAGTCAATCAGCAAAGTTATGTCCAATGTTTCCATGTGATAGATATGAAACTTTGGACAAGTTCCATAAGCCTTTGAGCCTCTATTTTCTTTGCCTTAAAATGGAAATTAAAATGGCTCCATGAAGTGAGATGACTTCAGAGAACTTTTTAAAACTATTTATAAATGCCATTCATTTTTGTATAAGAAAATATTTATTGGTGCTTTAAAGTGACAGATGCCCTTTAAAATGTGATAAATGCATATGTACCAAACAGATTGTGTTTAAAACCGAATAGTTTAATTACAGCAACAGTTCAATAGGCTTCCCCATAACTTGC
This sequence comes from Dipodomys spectabilis, assembly GCF_019054845.1. Classification (NCBI taxonomy): domain Eukaryota; kingdom Metazoa; phylum Chordata; class Mammalia; order Rodentia; family Heteromyidae; genus Dipodomys; species Dipodomys spectabilis. The sequence goes on from NW_024870772.1 coordinate 17,443,651, forward strand.
AATGTAAAGAGATAAACATGATAAAATATAAAAAAGATGAGAAACACAAGGGAAATGATCCAAATGATTCTAGTACTCATGTGTAACAAGAATTCCAGAAGGAGATATCAGAGTATTCAAAAAATCAATAATCATATAAAGAAAGGTCATTTTTGAAATAACAAAGACATGAGTACTTCTAGTTAGAAAGTAGTCACCAATTAATGCACAATTTATGAAAAAGTGGATACAAGCTTCAAGACATGTCTTGTTTTCATTTAAAACAAATTAAGTATTGGGGTGAATTCACAAGAATTCATTTTTTAAATTTCACAGGAACTTATATATAGTAGGTGGTCCATAAATCTTAGTTCCTTTGAATTTCTCTCCTTTAATCCATCCTGTCCCAAGGCTAAAATCTAATCCAACAGAAACTTGTCTTTGAACTGTCACTCTGCTCTGCAGCCTGCAGTTACTTCTCACTGAAAAAGGGCATGACCCAGATCCAGCACTACTGATCACACTTTAACTTGCCTTTTAAGACATCTCTCCTGACTACTAAAAATAAAGCCACTCTTCTAGAAGCATGACTTCCAGTGACTGGTTCTCTCCTTTTTCTGCCCATCCTTGCTCTCTAGTTTGCTTATGGACTTGTCTTCTCTTAGGTAGCTTTCTCATATCTGTGTCACTAAAAAAGTTTTCAAATCCCACTAAAAACAATTCCAAATACTTCTCCCCATTCACCTCAAAGTGGGATCATCCTTTCTTCCCTATAACATGTATTTCTCATAAGGTGCTTGACAGAGTCTATGTCCTTTGCTGTTCATATGCATAGCAGAAATACCTGTCATAAAATATAATTCCTGTTTCCCCACTGGGCTGAGAACTCCATAAGGACAAGAACTTATGAACAGGGCCTACATCATATTGTCTTTAAATCTCTAGCATCTGTGAGATAACTACCATACATTCCGTTAACAAAGAACTGAAAAATTTATCCATTAACTCTTTGATTACAAAGTGGTTACCCACTCAGATCCTTCAGGTGCCAAACAAATAACATAAGTCACTGATACAGGCTATGTATGTCAAAGAGATTTAGGAAGTGTGGCAATTGTAGCATTTTGACAGGTAGGAAATTGAGCCAGGTATCATAAGATCATTTAATATTTTAAGAGAATCCATAAATCTGTATTTTTTCCATACAAAATCTGATTATTCAGCAATAGAAAATAAGACAGCATTTCTTAGTTGGAATACTGAGTAGGTGTATCATATAAACCAATCCAGAGACAAAAGCAAGGCCCACCTTTGTAAAGCATGGGATTGATAGATGGGTAGACCCACAGAGAAGCAAGGACTAGCCCTTCCAGGTTCAGATTAATTTCTCAGATTAACAAGAGGTGGAGACAGGAGAAACCTGTTAAGTAAGACTACTCCTCCTACCTAAGAGAAAATGGCAGATGGAAAGCTGGTAGAAGTGAGGGCGGGTAAAGAGATTAGAAATAAGAGTCAAATTTCAACATGATGAGTCTGTGACATATGGGACACTGAATAACAGCTCCTCCCAGAACTCTGAGTTGAATAGGAATCCTCCCACCTCATCCAGGCACCGTAACTAGCAAGTTAGTGTTTGCTGTAACTTAGTTGTTGAGTCTACCTAATACTATTACCAGATAAGTAGTCCCACTTAAAGATAAATATTAACCTGTAATTTTTAAAGCTTGGGAATAAAGTGGTAGAGACATGGCTCTATTATAGCACTTGTGTAGCAAATATGAAGTCTGAGTTTACCACCAGAAAAAAAAACTGGGGTATAGATGCCTCAAAAATAAGAAAGGAACCAGGCACTAGTTGCTCATGCCTGTGTTCTTAGCTACTCCTCAGGTGGTTGAGTCCAACCAACTCTTACCTCCTTGGTAATAGTTTCATTTGTCAAACTGACTTAAGAGCTCCTTTAGCCCCACCACAAGGCCATGACTATCATGTTAACAAAGCACTGGCCACAGTATACGATAACACTCATTGACTCATTGACAGAAGACTTGTAATCTGCCTAAAAGTCAATACAGAGTTCATTTGACACCGTCTGTCTAGCATTAAAATGGTACGTTGGCATATGTTTAAAAAATTCCAATTGAAAACATGAGCTTTAGCATGCAGGATTTCATTGCAATAATAATGGCTGCTACCTATAAGTTGTTAATGTTTCTAAAACAAAACTCATGACATTGAGCCCTCTATCTTTCTGCCCCAAACCTCAATTTTTAATATATTATACTTTCAACCATCTGTAACAGAAATGTCTATTCAAAATTATTGGAATAATAAAGATTTTTTATCTCATATAACAATATGCCCTAAGGGAAAGCAAAAATCTTTCTGTTCAAATATTGTCAGCAAGTGCGCTTCTCCAAATCAGCTGTTGTCATGGTCACACATAGACATCACAACTTCCAGCAGAAAAATACAGCTTCCAAAAGAACCCTCAATAAACACACATCTCCTTACATCTCTAGGATCAGTTTCATTTCAGTACAAATCATAAAAAAAATGTATTGATATGCATCATAGGATCACTACGATTGGCTGAAAAAACCCTTGGCTATGTGAAGGAGGCTTACTTGAACAAAATGAGCAAAGTGGAAATGAGTGTTGCACAGACAGGTAGTCCACAGAGATCACTACCCACAGTATAAAGTGCCAGTCTTGGTCTCTCTCACCTCTTACCTCTAACCTTCTCCCTTCCTTTTATCTCAAAACCTGTGCCTCAACTCTCCAGTTGACCTCTAAAACATATGAAGGTCCTACTTGACTAGCTCTTTTTTTTATCTCAGCTTTTGCTCTATGTTCTCACTTCCTCCTGAAAAACTCTTCCTCTTCAACTGGTAAATACTTCCTCATCCTCCAACCTTCCATGAAGGAGTCAGTTCTTCTGTGAAGTCTTTCTTGACCTCAAGTAGTTACTACTCTGATGTTCCTTTCCCACACCTCATCTGCCACTTCCATTGCAGCACCTTCATGTTGAAAGATGCTACTTTGTTTACACTTTCATCTCTCTTATCAGACCTCAGTGAGCAAGTTTGTGCCTTGTTCATCTTCTGATGCCCAGTATCCTAGTGCACTGTCATGTATTTATAGGAACTCCATGTAGGTTTGATAAATTGAGTAAAATTGAATGAGCTGGATTGAATCTGGCAGTGTGTAATATTTCCAGCAGTTTCTCTAATGTAACTCTCTCTGCTATAGGGGGAATCATTGAAAGATCAATCAGTGAATGGCTCAGCAGGAACTCTATTCTGGGCTACGTTCATCAGAGGGCACTAGAGGAGGAACTCTGAGCTGTCCAGAGCTCAGAGTTCAGCAGAGCTCTGATTCCTTACTCGGAGAGCTTCCCATGTACCTAAGAGGGCAAACAGGCTTCAACTTAACACCATGCCTTGAAGGAAACCCCTCAGTACTGAGAAAACCAGGACAAAAGCTACTGAGCCCAGAGGCTTATCTTCTCTCTTCCCTACCATCACACTCAGATCTCAAGAAGAGAATCTGTCTGTCACCACCAAGTGACTAATGCCCAGGAAAATGCAAAAACTTATTCATCATTACCTTCACTGGGGAAGGAGAAAGATTTCTCACCTGGGGTTAAAGTTTTAAAAACTCAATAGAAGTGAGCAAATTATAGAGACCTAAAATGGTTGTCCAGGGAAGATAGTTACACAACATTAGTTGTTTCTAAGGCAACAAATTCTCAGATTTATACCAGAGCTTTGGAGCCATTTCCCCCTAGAGCAGATGATTATATGCTCATATTCTCCAAAGAAGTCCTTAAAACCTTTTCTTTCTTAGCAAACCTTAAAGAAGGAAGAATGGAAGAAAGACCGTATGTTTAAGATGGAGGGTTACTCTAAAACATTCCTAAATCCCCAGAGAAATTCTGTGGAGATTGCTATGGCACCCGGCATTTGTCTATAGTTCCACACAACGTCAGTTCAACAGTTTCATTGTCATCACATGGAAGAACCCTAAGGAAATATCCATATAGTTATTTGTATGTTAATATTTCCTCAAGGCATTCACAATAGACAGAGAGCCTATTTCACCCAATTGCACCATCACACCATGAGTTTCACTGCTGATAGTGAATGCCTAAGGGAAAGTCCACCCTCCTTATAAAGTGATATTACTGCTCACTTCTGATGGACAACTTCCAATAACTCCCTCAGCATGAGGCTTTATGGTTTAGCAAAGCATTCTGTTCAGTCCTCTGGTCCTTGTGTATTTGCTGAGACAACCATTTCTCTCCACTGGTTTCAGTTGTGGCCTCTTCCAATAGTGTCTCAAAACACCCTGTGTCCTACTGTTGGTTGTAGCCAGCTCTACTTGGTATATCTGGGATTCTGAGACTGAAAGAGAATCATATTCTTCTATTCTTTAGAACATTCAGATTATAAATATTTGAAGGCTAAAAGATTATGCCTTATTTTGCTTTGAGCTATACTGCCTTTCTTCAAATCCCAGCTCTGTCACTTTCAGATTGTGTAACTTTTGGCACATTGCTTCAACTCGTAATGCTTCCAAAAAATAAAGTGAAGATAATAATAGCTCCAACCTTATAACATTGTTCTAAGTATTAAATGGATCATAAATGTAAATTACATAGAAAAAGATTTGATGCATCTGAGTGTTGTGGAATTTGGGGCTATTATTCTTCATATTAAATGTCTAGTATGATCTTTAGCACATATCAAACACTGAAAAAATAAATAAAGAGATAAATAAAGAAATAAATTTACCTCACTCAATTCAGATTTTCTCTCACAAAGAATGGAAGATAAAGATAACTCACTAAATGTTTATCATTATATACTGTAATTCTTGGTTGGTTTTTGCTTCTTTGGTGGCCAAGTAAAGACATATCTCCTTTTCTTTGTTTGGATATCTGGCACAGTCGTCAGAGAGGCTTTGAGATTTTTTTTAAAAAGGACAAGTGAAGGTCTGGTCCCTGCACAAGCTCTAGTCCCACTGGGATCCACCGAATGTTAGAAAACCTTTGAAAGTTCAGAAAGGAGGAAAGTGTGTCTGGTTGGAGAGCTTATGAAAGACCTCACAAAGGAGTTGTCATCTTCACTGAACCATAAAGCAATTTCAACAGAAATAGAGGAGCACATTTCTAAAAGAGAAAGCCACACGTGATACTTGAAAATTACTTAGAACATTGAAGAGATACTAAGCAGTCCTCATGGGCATGGGCCATGGAAGAACCCTCATCTCACCTCATTCCTGCCCAATTAAACTCCCAAGGATGGCAGAACAGCTGAGATTAACCCAAAGGTCATGTCAAGAAAGAAGTGCTTATTCTTTTCCAGTTCCTGCCAGGATCCTGTGGCTCCAAAGCCCAAAGAACCAGCTAAGTATCTTTTTAAAACCATAGAGTATTTTTGAGTTTGGGATAGAACACAGAGTTTTCAAGGCTGGATCACATTAAACTGCAGAGCTCCTGCATGGCAAAGGACAAAGCTAGCAAGATAAATAGCCCACTAGCTATACAATAGACAAGGGCCTCATATCAAAATATACCTAGAACTCAAAAAATTAACCTCCCCAAAAACAAATCCTCCAAGAAACAACCACCCCACTAGCAAGTGTGTTAAAGAATTAAAAAGAGACTTTTCTAGAGAGGAAATAAGAATAGCCAATAAGTACATGAAGAAATGTTTAACATTTCTGGCCATAAAAGAAATGCAATCAAAACTACATTGAGATGCCACCTCACCCCAGTTAAAATGGCCATTATCAAGAAAACAAATAATAACAGATGCTGGCAGGGATGTGGCCAAAAGTGAACAATACTACACTATTGGTGGGAATGTAATCTGCTTCAACCACTCTGGAAAGCAGTGTGGAGGTTCCTCAAATGACTAAACATAGAGCTACCCTATGACCCAGCAATCCCACTCCTCAGCATTTATCCAAATTACCACAAACCAAGCCTCACTAAAGCCACCATGTTCATTGCAGCATTGTTTACCATAGCTAAGATATGGAATCAACCCAGTGGACAAAGTGATCAAGAAAATTGGGGTATATTCACAATGGAATTCTATGCTTCCATCAGAAAGAATGATATTGCCCCATTTGTAAGGAAATGGAACGACTTGGGAAAAAACATATTAAGTGAAATAAACCATACTCAAAGAAACATAGGCTCCATTGTTTCCCTCATTTGTAATAACTAGTATATGTCTAGGATAGTCCTAGCAGAGGATACAATAGCTCAATAGCTATGTACATATGACCATCTAAAGTGATGCTAATTGAAATGAACTCCAAGGTATGGAAACAAGAGGGTTTTTAGTGCACTGTGTGAAGTTATTTCTTTTTTCTTCTCCCTCTCACCTCCCCTCCCTCCTCCCCCCCCCCCCCCCCCCCGCCCCTTTGGTTTATCTCCTGTTGTCACTGTTTTTGATTTTGGTACCCTGTATCTTGTATATATGTGTATCTGATTTGGAGAAAGGAAGGGAATAACAAAATGATGAGACAAAGGGGAACCAATGCAACAGTGATACTCACAAGACAATATGTTGGAAGTGAACTTTACAACTTGCAGGGAGGGCAGTTGGGGGGTAGAGGGAAAGAGGGAGAAAACGAAGGAGAGAGTAACACTGTCCCCCAAGAAATGTACTCATTACCTTACTTATGTAACTGTAACCCCTCTGTACATCACCTTTACAATAAAATATTATTAGAAAATAAAGACTTTTAAAGTGGCATCACCACACCTCCATTCTTGTCCAGAGACCTAATGGCTATGTGAATAACTATTATCAACAGGCTAAACAGAAGTACTAAAAGAGTCTCACAAATCAGAAAATCCATATACTACTATCAAAGTCTGGCCAGCCACAGTGGTTAGGAAATAGTGCACTCAGCCCACACAAAGATGTGAACATAAGCCTTACAGATCCTATGATCCATAGGCCAAGACAGGAATCTTCAGAGAAAGACATCAGTGTAATTATTTACAAGGCAGTGATCCTACTAGGCTATTATTTAAGGGCCTCTGCTTTTGAAGTTCCTTTGGACCAGTAGTTCTCAACCTTCCATATCTCATGGCTGAAGCTTTTTTTTAATCTCACCCATCACTTAATCATTTGGGTGCCACCATTCTGAAGACATTAACATGTTTACAGACATTGTCATCATAGTCTCTAAGCTAGCCAGAAAATCTTACAATCCAAAAACATACCTCATCCATAATCAGTCCTGATTCCAAAAGAAAAAAATAATATGGTTTCTTCAAAAACTGAATGGCTTTAAAATAATGATTGGGGAAGGGAAGGAAGAAATATTATTAAAGAGTTTTAAGAGAACTAACAATCAAGTGCAATGTGTAGGCTCTGATCAGATTCTAATTTGAAGAAATCCATAGATCATCAGGAACATTTGAACTTGAAATAGATACAAGATAATATTAAAGAATTACTAGTAATTTTGTTAGGTATGAATGGTACTGTGATTATGGGTTTTATTCTAATGCCCTTATCTTTTAGAGATACATATTGAAACATTTAGAGAATTTCTTCTCTGAGATTTGCTTCAGAATACCATAGTAACATGTAAAATAGGGAAGAAAAGCAGTAGAGCAAAAGATGAGACAAAATTGGTATAATATTGAAATTTTCTTGAAGTTGTATGGCAAATTCACTTACATCATAAGTGGTAAAAATGAATTTATCCCATTCATTCTAATCTTGTATATACTTTGAAATTTTCCATAACACAAAAAAAATCTCCCTAGGCCCACCCTTACTGGTCAACTAAATGGTACATGCTATGCCACCAGGCACAAGGACAAGGAAACTGATAGACTTACTGGATGGTCAGCAGTTCTCCAGTCTATACTTACCATTTCTGCTGAATTCAAGTGATGCAACCAGCGTGGTAGGCAGTTATAGAAATAAAACCAGGAACAATGAGCACAGTGATAGTAAGGTAGTAAAGCGTTTATTTAATAAAGAGAAAGCAAAGGGCCCTCAAGAGAGTGAGCAGTAAGACCCAGAAACCAGTTGTTCATCTCCAGGCTGCTGTTTTTTTATGTCACCTCACCCCTTTTTCTCTTCCCTTTAGGTAATTTGTCAGATGGTGGTTGGCTTTTCTAAAACAGGCAAGACCCTTGCCTGGACAGTAGTCAAAGGATGGTGGGCTCTCTGAACCATTATGACATTTTCCCTTTCTCTCTTCCCACACAAAGTTCAGTCTCTCCACCCCAGCAATCTCTGAATGGCAGGAACTAGACATGCTTCTACATGTGATCGCTCTGAGTCTATAATGTCACAGTACAGGATAGAAATATCTAGGTTTTTTTGTCCCAGGGAAAGTCGTAAGTATCTGAAAAAGGAAAAAAATGTCCCAAATCTGTTGGACTCTGTGACAGGAATTCGATTTTTCTCATCACTTCCCTCACAGCAAAATGGAAGCTGGCCCCCTATTCCTCTCTCCTCTAAAGTTTAAAATCAAAAACAGGAGGCAAAACAGGAGGGATTAGTCCTTAGTTTTCTCCTCCCAGGCTGACCTGAGCAAAAACACAACCCGACCTGAAAAGTAACTGAAGAAAAAAAAGAGCCAGAGATTTAGAAAAGCCTGGCCTAGCAAGCATGAAGCCTTGAGTTCTAATCTCAGAATCACCAAAAGAAGAAGAGAAGGAAGGAAGGAAGGAAGGAAGGAAGGAAGTTGCTTTTACTAGAACTGACTCCCAATGCTAACAAAAATAGGATAAAAGCTTGGCCTTCGTTGCCTGCATTTTGCACCTGTCTCCTTTTGTTCATTCTTCTGCAGTCATCTGGGATTCTGGGATTCTAGGAACAATGAAACTGATCAATATCATCTTTACAAGAGACAAAAACTACCCCTCAAGGAACAGCATAACCTCATAGGACAGACTGTCCTCTAACTGAGGACAGTTGCATATAATGATGGGACTACACCCTGGAGGAGGAACAATCACATTGCTCCCCTCAAGTGATGACAATAACTTCCCCAGAAAACCCTCACAGAACCAAAGCTGAGATGATGATCAATCAGTCCACATTTTTCTGGGAACTGCTTAATTATGTCTTCATCTCTCCCTGCCCCAATCCATCCTCTATGTAAAAAAGCCCATGTCATACCCTAAAGATAGATTGAAATGCAATCTGTCCTTTTCATTTTCCACACATGGCTGGTGCATTAATAAATCTTCCTCTGTACTCGTCTCTGTATTTGTTCTGTTGGGGCAAATGACCAGACCTGGTACAGTGGAACTCATGGATTAAGAATTCTGGCCTAGGATTCTAGTTACCGTGAAATCTAAAGACAGTACTTTCCAGTACTGATTTTCCTTAATGTAGCTGTTCATACTCAGATGGACAATTCATATATTTTTTCATTTATTAAGATACATTTTAGGAAATATGCAGTTTTGAAATTATATATACAATTTCAGTAACATTAGAGAGAGAGAGAAAAAGACAAAGCTGAACATTAATACAGTAGAAGTGGTAAAGAATAAAAGAAGAAAAAAATGTATTATCTCCTGTGTATTGAACATTTACTGTGTGCCAAACATTTTACACACATTTTTCTCAGTCACTATTTAAGAAGGTAATATTTTCTTCATTTTTTCCAATTGAAAAATTCACAGGATGAACAAATGAATAGATATATTCCATTCACAACTGGTAACTATTTCTTACTAGCAGACATATGATATATATATTCTTTTCTTTCCTTTGCTTGTTTATCCTGAAGATTGAACTTGGCTTCACCATTGCTGGGCTTGCTTGCTTACCTAGTTGGTAGTCTACCATTTGACCCATGCTTCTCACCCAGCATTTTGTTGGTTATTTTGGAAATGAAGTTTCACAAATTTTCTTGCCTTATCTGGCTTTAAACCATGACCCTCTGTATCACAGCATTGTGGGTAGCTAGAATTACAGGAATGAGACACTACTCTCTGACTCTCTTTCCTTTTCTTTCTTAAGTTTTGCTTGAGTGTGGACTTTTTTTTACAATAAGAAAAAGGGGTTTATATTTAGTCCTTAATGTAAAGGAGGTTGAGAATTCTAAATTCTCCTGGGTCATCATCTGTCTTCTATGAAAATGTAAAGTGCTTGGCTGACTCGACAGTAGTAGTTACTCAACAATGGCAAGACCCAAAGGACAGAAAACAACATCCTGAAGAGCCATCAGTGCAAGACCCAGGGCAAAAGAGCAACAGCCTCATAAGCAGAAAAACGATCAGTCTCAGACCTGCTTGGCTAGGATCTCCCTTACTGTGATTTCTCACCCTCTGAATTATTCCGGTACTTGTATATTTATTTTTTAAACACACAACAGAGGAATTATTCTCCAAGTTCCTATCAGCGGAACTATTAACAGCTTCCAGCTGAGAAAATATCTTTTCACTTTGCTTATGCTTAATCCTTATTTTCTCCCTCCTATAGGAAGATCAGTATTGTATAAAAGATCCTAATACAAAAGACCAAGCTGGGCACCGGTGGCTCACACCTGTAATCCTAGCTACTCAGGAGGCTGAGATCTGATGAGAGCAGTTCAAAGTCAGCCGGGGCAGGAAAGTCCGTGAGACTCTTACTTCCAATAAACCCCTAGAAAACTGGAAGTGGTGCTGTGGCTCAAGCGGTAGAGTGCTCTTCAGCACAAGGGCAGTGCCCAAGCCCAGAGTTCAAGCCCCATGACTGACAAAAAAAAAGACTATGTGGATAATTTTTATACAGTTGCTCTTGTAGATTTGTAGTGTATAATTTGAGTGTAAATCTATTTAAAATTGTCAGTTGTTTGAATTTTCTTTCTAGAAAGAAAATCTATGACCCCTCACTCTCTGAAAGCCCAAATATCAATATACCCAAATTAAGAAGCAGAAAAGAATAGAAAGGCTTGTCTTGGAACTTTTATTGTCATTTCTCTTCTTGAAATGAAATTCTACAGATGAGGGTCTCCACACCTCTCTTTGTCTGTGGTATAGAGCTATCTTACCATGTTTACAAGAAAGTACTCTCATTCTTCTAGCCCAGGATTCCTACAGGAAGTGGAGTCCACTCCCACAGATATGCAGTGCTTTTTCAAGTATCATTAACAAGTTTATACTAGCCAACCTACTGGGCTACACTTCTTGTTAATGAAACAAGTCTGAAATGCACTTCCTGTAGAAACAAATATCCTTTGCTCTAAGGCAAATGTGACAAATGTCTTCTTCCATCGGCCTCCAGGAAATTAAAGAAGAAATGGTTCCTTGGCACCCAAGAAATTCCTGCAGTTCAGTACATAGGAAACCTGTGGCCCTTGCTCCATTTCCTTTTCTAAACTGGTGGTACTCCTTTTTGTCCTCCTTAGACACCAAAATCATTTGCTTTCCTCAGCTTCTTTGCTTTTTTAAAACATTAAAAAGGCCCCAGAAAGTAATGTGAAACATAGCTTTATTTTACCGCAATTGAATAATACTCCAAAGGTTTTCCACTGCTAAGACCTCTCCCTAACCAATATCCCCCAGGAAACTACAGGCTTAATAATATACTCAGAAAGACCATCCTCTAAAAAGGAGTACTGTCCCTTGAACTGTGGAATTTAATGAATCCATAAGATTCATTGACAAAAGACATTGTTAGGTCCAAGAGAATTTTGGGGTTCTACTTCACAGAAAATATGTGTATCTAAGGTCAGTGCCAGAATCTTTCCATAGAAAGGACAGATTCACACCCCTGATATAAAGGCAATTTGCTTTCCTATAAAATGGTAATAATAACGGGGATCTCATAGTGTTGCTATGAGAATTAAATGAGATAATGAATGGGAAGCCCCTGGCACATAGTAAATAATCAATACATGTGAGCTTGTTAGCTGCCTTCTTTGCCTTCCCTTCATTTATTCACCCATTCAATTAATATTCAATGAACTAGCTTCTTTCCTGTTTGAATGACTTCCCAGTGGTGATTTGAGTTAGTGCTTCGGGACATGCCTGCTCTCCTCCAGGCTAGTAAGATGGGATTTAGTACCCGTTAGCATAAAGCACTAATTGGTCCCTTCGTGACCTGAAAGAGTTAATGTATTATTGTAGGACTTAATCCCCTACTTCCTGAAAAAATAAGGTTTAGCATTTTTTTTATACACAAGTTTCTCAGAATTGTAGTACAGGACTTCTCTCGCTTTTTTCTCTCCTTTTTTCCCTATCTCCCTGTCTCTGTCTCTGTCTCTGTCTCTCTCTCTCTTTCTCTCTCTCTCTGGCAATGCCTGCACACCTACACACACACACACACACACACACACACACACACACACACACGAGTTGTAACACATACTAAATGATACAATTAATTAGTCCACTTTGAGCTTACTAAAAACTTTTTTTCTGATCCCAAAAGCAACATATTAAACAAATTCTGAGATGTATAAGTTAAACAAAACACCAATTTTTCATCATTTTATAACTCCTGAAAAATAATTTCCCAGAAACACTATAAACATGTTATTCTATTTTCTCCTATAGTTATTTTATTCTCATATAATACATATTCCATGATTTATTTGCTCTCACATATACATTATGTACTATATTTTGCCTATATAATTAAAATTATGTCTTGAATATTTTTCAAAGTCATTGGGCTAAATTAAAATATTTTAACAGCAACTTAATATTCCATCATATTATATTCTATGGCATTTTATGGGTCTATCGTGGAGTATTTAGTAATTTTCTTTGTTACTATCATTGTCAGTCTGCTAGACTATTTCATGCATACATTTCTAAGTACATTTTTGTTATATCCTTAGGCTAGATTCTTATAAGTGAAATTATCAGATTTAAAAGAAAACTTGTTGAAGGCTCTTGATGAAGATTGCTAAATTGTTTTGTATAAACCAATGGTGTAAGACAGAGTTCTGTCTGGTTAGCCCTGTGTATTTACAATAAACAATGTGTGTATTTATACCAAACAATCCATGTTAATCTGATAGGCAAAGCATTGAATTTTATTTCTGTTTTTATTTCCATCAGGGTGACTACAAATGAGACTGAGCATTTACTTCTGTTTATTAACGATTTGTTCTATCTGTTCTGTAAATTGTAGGTTTATGTTTTTGCCTATTTATTGAGACTATAGAGGTTTTATTATCAGCTATATTAACTCATTACATATTAATGTTTTTCCACTGTTTTATTTTAATTTTTTTGAAATATTTACTCCATAGGAAAGGGCCATAGACCTCCAGCAAAAGTAAGGTATTTTTCTTGTTAATAAACATATCCCATCAAAATATCAATAATGCATAATCACCTCATATGCTTTAAAATTTTATGATGTTTTGACACAAAATGTTTGAATATTAAAATCCATTTTTGCATTTGCTAGTCCATTGTTTGTATGCCTAGATAGTTCTTTCTTATCTGACATCAGGGAGCACTAAAGTTTCTTTTGGTTTCTTCTGTAAGGTCCACTTCTGGATGGTGAGCAGACTCCACCCTCCTCCCAGCAAAGTCTCCACCCACTACCTGCATTACCTAGGCAACTGGCACACCTGGAAGAGATCACATCTGCATCCCGTGAGGTCACCTCTGGATTCAATGTGGCCACACCTTTCCCTACCCCTACCCTAGATAAGGTCTAGCCCAGGGCTAGATGTTCTCTTTCCCAGGCTCTTTCCCAGCCACATGGAGTGCCAACATGGCCTAGTGCCAGCCCGAACAATGAATAAGCCTACCCCTTACCTGAATACCACATGCGTGGTGTGGGTCTCACTCGGCCACCTCTTCTTAGAAAACCTAACATCTTCGAGTCGTTTTATTTTTCATGTTTTACCTTCTAATTCATATAGAATTTAATCTATTATGTAACAAGAAGGTGAATACTCTCCAAACATATGTTTTCCAATAGCATTTCCCAAAAGAAATTGTATCCCTTTCAGCATTAGTTTCATATACATTAGGATTTACATGAGTGCCAAATATTGTTTCTTATTCGTTTGTCCGTATATTGGTTCAGCCTGTATTTTGATGTCTAATAGGTCTAATCATTTCCTCTCTTGCCTTCAAAAACCCTTACTAAAAAAAAAAAAAAAAAAAAAAAGTATTTTAACTGTCTGTTTCTTCAGAGAAATTCTAGAATTATTTTGAGAAGTTCTGAAAAAATGCTCTTCTAGTCTATTACAATTCCCTGAGCTAGTTGACTTTCCAATACTCCTTTCCTTTTGTAAATTTTTGTTTTGTTAATAGAACCCCTGATTTGTTCAAGAGAGGGATGGTAACGTTATTTCCCAGACTGCACTGCAATCAGACCGAACATGTGAATGGATTTGGTTCAGTAAGGTAGAGTGGTTTTAAAATGTTGTTAGCCCAATGAGCTCCCTTCCCATAGCTTAGTACACTTCTTCCCCTCTCCAAAGCTTAGCATGCTCTCTTCCTAGGCAACACTTGGCCCATTTAGTAAAGGCAGGAAATAATCAGCCTCCAACCCCCTTTACCTTGGGATGTCACTTCTCTGGAGCAGCTACCACTATATAAGGCAACAAGAGTCCCTTAGCATGACCTTCAGGTCTGGACAGCTGCAGGACCCGTTATCTACTATTGCAGCAGCAGCCTTAAAGCCTAGTACACCATAGCAGAGCCCCTGGCCCTCACACCCACACCAGGGTCTCCACCTCCCAGCCCCTTCTAGTCCCTCCTAAACCTCCTAGGTTATATAAGTCACCTCAGACAATAACCGGTGCTGCTTCTCTCTTCTCCCTTGTGAGAAGGGGTTTTGCCGGCCCCTTTCCCAGCCATAAACCTTTCTTTGTTCTCTGTACCTGGATGTCTGCATGGTTTTCTGGCAAAGTCTAAAATACTCTAACAAATGCCCACAGGTTCTTTGGTACTCATCCCTTCAGAAAGTGGAAGTCACTTTCTTCTGCCTGTTATAAGATACTTGGGACTGGATTATAAAGAACAGACCATTATAAAGAACATTGCTGGAGACTTGAAGTCTATGGTCAAGGAACTGGCATTTGGTGCAGGGTGAGAACTTCATCTCCCTACAGAAGAAGATGGAAGAGAGAGAGAACAAGGTAGTTCCACTTCCGAAAATCCTGTCACATGGTTCCTCTTACCAACATCACACTGGCAATGTCTAAATTTTAGAAGGGACAGTTTCAAGTGTTAGTGTTAGTCTTGTGAGGCTAGTCTATAAAATAATGTGGTTTCTGACTTGTCGCTCAGGTCTCTTGTTGAGAAAGCTAGATGCCATGTTGTGAGGACATCAGTCAAGGAACTTGTTTTCAAAATCATATGGTCAGTAATAGACCTCAGTAACACACGTGGAGCCTCTAGCACTAGTCATACCTTCAAATGATTGTCTACACTGTCAATATCTTAAGGAGAAACCCTGAGCCACACCTGCCTAGCTAAGAGTCTGTGGAATTCCTGGCCCCTAGAAGCTGTAAAATAATAATGTCTTTGGTTTTTATATTAATCTATTGAACTTCCTGAGGTATTGTTGTTGTTGTTTTAGACTGATTTTGTAGATTATCATATGGAATAGATTACTCAATACAATAGTGTAGGCATAAATCTTCTAGAGTCTTTTTACTCTTTCTGATAAAGAGGAAAGGTATAGATAGTCTCATGCCTTCTTTCCTCTTTCACAATTTGAACATTCATCTGATGCCTGAAGTATGGTAGCCATCTTTCCACCACCAGGCTCTGCCACATATAGAAGTAGGTACATTAAGGATGATAGAACAGAATGAGTGAAAGAAAGCCACAATGTCTGGAGATAATGTTAACCTGCTGAAACAATAAATTCAGCTACTTGGTAACATGGCGTATAAACAGCAAATCGGTGTGGAAGAGAATTTGTTACCCTTAGCTAGTTAAATTGTCATTGCTACCAAATATCTTCCTAACTGACAACTCTGCTCATGGTCAGCACAGAACTAGGCACCCTGTACATATGTTCAATGTGATTTTAGAGTAATTAATGATCAAATTTTCACAGCTCTAATGCAATAAGAAGTATATACATTCCTCTGTCCCATTATTTGTAGAAATAATGGGAGGTGAATTAATAAATGATAGCAGAACTTAGATTTCCTCAGGGAAGAATGCTTCATAAGATTAGCATATGAATAGACTTCCTACCCAGCACTATTTTTTGTGCTGATGTGGATTAGCCAGTGGTCAAATTGCCTGCCATCAAGTATTGATCAGAATTCTCTAAAATACCCATAAAACATGAAGTAGTGTGAACAACATCTTTTTTTTAAAAATTAAAATTCTAAGAAACCACTTTGCAACTGATATCTTTTATGGAAGAAAGACTATCCATACTCAAAACATTATTCCTGTGTTAAGTCATCCATATATTTGTCTTAATTAATCCTTAAAACAAGAAACTATATGATTTTAGATTTATAGCTTTCCAATGTGTATTTGCTTTTAAAAAAAGTGGTGCCATTCATGCAGCCACCAGAAGGACTGTCACAGGCCCAAGATCAAGTTCAGAATACAGAGCAACCCCAACTCTCAGACTGGAGTGTTTAATTGTTCTCAATAGTTTGGAAAACTAATCAGTGTCCACTGATATTTAATATATGCACACTCTTTAGCCCACCAATTCCATTTCTATGTATACAATCAGTAGCAATGATACACATGTTTAGTGTTTAGCAAAAATAAATGAATAAAAATGCACTAGGCTGTATATAGCCAACAACATTGTTGATAAGAGGTAAAAACTTGATGCAACTAAGACACTCCTTCACAGCAGAGACTACAACACAGCTCTGTTTATCCATTGAAATACCAGAGTAGGGGAAATGAATGAACTCAGGCTACATCAGCGCTTGCAACCTGAGCGTTGAATGAAAGAAGCCAGACACAAATGGTTACACACTGTATAATTTATTTAAAGAAAAAAAAATCTAAGCCAAGCACTAGTGGCTCACTTCTATAGTACTAGCTACTCAGAAAGCTAAGACCTGAAGCTCATTATTTGAAGTCAGCCTGGGCAAGAATGTCTATGAGGCTTTTATCTCCAATTTACTACCAAAAGGCTGGAAGTGGAGATATGGTTCAAGTGGTAGAACACTAGTCTTAAGCAAAAACTAAATGACAGTGCCTAGGCCCCAAGTTCAAGCCCCAGTACTGGCACACGTGCATGCACATGCACACACACATAACACACACACACACACACACACACACACACATCTGTCAAAATAGATGCCATTAAAGTGATTATCTTTGTCAAGGTAGAAATTTGAAGGGAGGACAGGGGATCCTATGAAATTTCTATTTCTTCACCTGGGCGGGACTTATAAGGGAAGGCACAAGAGATGTTCTACTTTCTAATTTCTGATTTAATTCAGAAAGGGCTAACACAGCAGGCTGATAAGTAGCCAAGTCTGGACTTGCTGTCTATCTCAGTATTCATTCAGTGAATTTGCTTGCATTGCTTGCTTCTCAATATCAGCCCATCACTGGCTGCCCACTACAAGTATAGGCACATGACCATGAAAGCATGTTTATAATGGTGGCTTATAATATCTATCAAAGTTCATTTCCAAGGCCCTGACTATCAGTAAGAATTCAGCTTCTGTATAGTTCTACTCTACCTCTGCTGAAGATAATATAAAAATGAGTATAAAGATGACTTCTCTGAGTATAAAGATGACTTTTTCTGAGTATAAAGATGAGAGTTTGTTGTTGTTGTTGTTGTTGTTTGAGTTTGCAAGTGGTTTGTGTCTTCAAGAACCTCAAATTTATTCTAAAAGCCAGATCCCCTCCCCAGAGACCAAGATTCCGTCCTATGCTTCATCATTTTTTTCTTATATAGCCAGACTTCATCAGAAAAAAAAACAAAACTTTACAATAAAAACAAATCCAAGCCTAAAGAAATGCACATAGACTCCATGGAGATAAAGTATTATATGTTTACAATTCTAATTCATATGTGGTAAAGCTGTTTATCTGCAAGAAAGAAAATAATGTGTACCTTTACTTTGTTAGGTGCCCTGAATTTGGAGGTTTAAAATAGTTCTTTGTAGCACCTCCCTTGGGATTTTGACAGATGCTTCAGGCTATTGGTAAACTTTGAAGCGATTTAACAAGAAACTGCATTGCACCATTTTCTTTTAATCTGTGTACATAGTTGTCTAGCTATGGCTGGCTTTAAACCATCCAAAAGCCGGAAGCATTTTAAATCCTATTTGTTCCGTGAGTGGACTATTCATTAATGAGCTTATCTGCTTGGTTGCTTCTGAAGCTAAATCTTATTTCTACATCTACTTTCTCTAATGACATTTTTTTTGCTTTGATTTGTTGAGCACAATTTGATTTGTTAGCTTAACTGTACACTTCCCAGCCTTCAGATTTTATTTTAAAAATGTTTCAAATGTCCAAGGATCAAGACACCCTTAACTTGCCCGCCCCCTGCCTTTTTAAGGTAGATATTCCTTATTATTTTTCCTTCAAGATTCTGTTAAGTACTACAGCATGCATCCAACTCTTTTCCCAGCCCCCTTCTTGCATTCTCTTTCCCACAAAAAATAAACCTGTTGTGGGAGGAAAAAAGTCAAAAAGATTTCAAGGATGCATTGAGCCATTGCTCACCAAGATGTGCTCCTCTATGCCTTTTCTTGAGAGTAGATCATAAGCACTTAAAAGTTTTACAGGTCAGGACCCATTCTCAATTCATCATTCTAGATTTGTGTCCAAATGATGAGATCAGACCCAGACTTCTCTAGGGAGCTCTCTTCTAAATCTGAGAGCTCAAGGAGTCTCTGTCCTCTTCCTGGGTTTTCTTTCTCAATTCTGCCTTCTGCCTTCTGAGCCACCTTCTGGAAGTAATCCTACCTGGCCTTACATCCAGACAAGGATGTCTTGCTCAGTCAGTAAGCAGGTCCAATAGCTAAATTCTGTCTCAGTTATATACTAGTTGACCTAAGTAACAGTCAGAGAGAGAGTCTCCAAAGAATAGGAATACTTACTTGAGAATTGCAGAGTGTTTCAAGGACAATACTTGTATCATAATAAACTGTGACATGTTCAAAGAAGTTGAGGTTTTTAAATGTGCAATGAAAAGAACTAATATGATAGTTTGAATAATAACCCTTGGCTGGAACAAAGATTAAACAAATATGTCCTTGCAGAAATGGTGTGTGTGTGTGTGTGTGTGTGTGTGTGTGTGTGTGTGTGTGTGTGTGTGTCTTATGTTGTGTTGGCTTTTGTGCCAGGTTATGGTTCAGCTAGTGTTTTGTGAATAATTCTTATCAAGCAGGGGATTTCCTCCTTCATAGTTTCCTGGCTATATGTAACTTATTTAGGGAGTAAGATTTGACGAAAGTGACTCCATTTTCAATCTGAGAACTTTTATGTGCTTTTATATTCTCTCACTTTTATATTCTCATATAGTAAGAATGACAGATGCATTGGAAGAACTAATTGGGTGTTGGAGGGATGGAGAAAAGAGAAGATACACATTCATTTGCAATAGCATAGCCCCACGTTTCTATATTTATCTATCCTCCTGACTAGCTTCAGAAAAGGTTTGCAGTGGTTGCATAACCTCTCCTCCAAAGGTCAATGAAATTAATACTTTTAGGTCACAGTGATTTGAGTAGGAGAGCTACTTGAACCACCAAAATCCTTCCGTCCTTGCAATAACCTACATCCAAAGTGGAAATTGAAGTTATTCGGCCTTTCAAGTAAAGCTTTTTATTTGGAGATTTTTCAAGTATGCTTGTCAGGTACGTGCCCATCAATGGTGACATCTTCGGAATATACTTGTCGTCTCCCTGACATCAGTAAATCCATTGGTTCCCAGCTGTAATTTATCTCTTGATAAATCATGCTATCAAGTTGAAGTGTGAAAGCAATACCCTTAGGACATAAAATACCACTGAATCTGCTGTTTGGTTAATTTATTACTATTATTAGGAAACTGACAGGATTACTTTAAAAATCGAGTGCCCAGAGGCCTCAGATTTTTATCAGGTCTTCGATACTGGAGCAGTGCTCAATCATGCTGACCAGGCCACTTCCTTCCACTGCCAGTCCCTTTGGAGAATTCTTGTGGGAAGGAGGGGGTGGTAGAAATCAGGCTGGAGCTCCTCTAAAATGTTCCGACAGATAGTAGGTCTGACAATCCAGAGACTAAAGCCTTAGGGCTTTTTGTCTCAAAGAAGTTGTTTGCTTCCTTTAGAGAATCTTCTCTCCATTCAGTCACTGTCAGCATGGCATTATGGTGCTGCGGCTCAGAGCTGAAGACTGACATGCTGTAATGACGGGAGCCCCAACCCAGGAGGCAGCAGGTGTGACTCGAAATCCTAATTCAATCATTTTACTACTATGTGACCTTGGACAAGTAATTTAAGAGTTCCATGCCTCCGTTTCTATAGCTGAAAATAGTATTCAGAGAATTAACATATGTGGAAATAGTCACAATTGATGACCACGAATGTTTGTTACATCCTTTCATATTCTCTTACTTTTATATTCTTATATAGTAAGAATGACAGATGCATGGAAGAACTAATTGGGTGTTGGAGTGAAGATACACATTCATTGGCAATAGCATAACATCACATTTCTATATTTATCTATCTTCCTGATTGGCTTCAGAAAACATTTGCAGTGGTTGAATAACCCCTCATCCAAAGGGCAATTAAATTAATTAATTAATTAATTAATTTTACAGTACTAGGGATTGAACCTAAAACCGCATATGTATTACTATTCAGGGACACCTAAAGGCAGAATTATTAAAGACAAGTAACTGATCTTAATTTATGAATAACCATCTCTTAGATTTGTTTTAATTTTGGATTCAACCCAGCACTGGGCATGAAGATAGATGACAAATAAAGATATCCTTGTAAGACTTTTCATATCCTAGAATCTCATAAGAAGCTGATTAAATACTATTACAATCTGAGGACACTGAAAGGGCATAAGAAAGAGGATCCAAGCTGCAGTCAACCAAATAATATTTCATGGTAGTTAATACTTTTAACAGCCCAGCTTGAACTTTGTTGTAAAAAAAAAAATGCCCAGAGTAAATGTCCAGTGTAAACGACCTGGGAACTTGCCTGAATGCAGGTAGGCAGTAAATCAAGAATGTCCTTCAGCCCCTGCTGTTGTTGGCTCTTCCCATGCTTTCTAAGTACTCCAGCTTTTATGACAAGCCACTTCCACAGCCCCATTAGAACTGCACTTTCCAGTCTCTCAGTCTGGAATACTTGCATGTGATCTTGATCAACCTCCCTTTAACACTTTCTATATATCTAATTGTCACCTGCTTAGGGTAGATCTTCCTAACCATTTCTCTAATAGAGTTTCCATACCTCATGTCCATCCATCACTTGGTCCTTCATCCTGCTTCTTCTTCATAGCACTTAGCAATACTGGTCATCATTTTTTGTCTGATGCCACAGTAGGAGCAGAACAAGTATTTATCTATTATATATGCCACTGCTTAAATATGTATACAATTATTCCTTTGCATACAGTGGGAGTGAAAGGAAAGGCTGGTGACTGCCACCATCACAAATGGACAAATGGCCTTTCTCTGCAGCCCATCGGTATTATTCAGTTCCTAAAGTTTTGAGGCCCAAGACTCTACCAAGAGATAGAGCAAAGTCACATGGATCCCACTTACTTGGCCTCCTCATTTAGACTTCCAGAATCCCCTGCTGGTCTTTACCAAAACTTTTCAAATGTTCTCTCTGCCTCAAGTCCATGTTATAATATTTTTATCTACCCCACCCACTACTTGTTTACTTCCATTTCCCCCCTTTGTTCTGTTGGCATTTCATTGAGGAATAATTGACATCCAATAAAGTGCTGGCACCTTCAATAAATCTCATGCATGCAGGCATGAAACCACACCTCAATCAAAATAAGAAACATCCATATCACCTCCAATGATTTCTTCAACCCCTCCCCTTTATAGACGGCCTTTACTTCTTTGTCTCACTTATCTCCAACCCCAAACTCAGATTATATTTTCTAGCACTTAAGGTTAGAGATATGGCTTTCTGGTAGAGCCCTTGTCTAGCATGAAAGACTGAACAGACCAGAACAAAAAGAAACCTATATTTTTCTAGTATTTTGTATGAATAGAGTCAGACTGTATAGGCTGTCTATCTACATATATATCCTTTTGCCCAGCACAATTGCTTTGAGATTTATCCATGTTGTAGTTATCAATCTGTAGCTCTTTTCTTTTAATTTCTAAGAGGTAATATTGAATAGATATATCACAATTTTAGTTTTTGAGTTACCTGGTGATGGGTATTTGGATTATTTCCAGTTTCTAGCAAATATGAATAAATCTGCTACTGATATCCATGTGCATATAAATCATTTCACAAATATTACTTTCTTTCTTTTGAAAAAATACCTAGGAGAGGAATGCTTGATCCTATGGTCGGTATATAGTTAACTTTTTAAGAAACTGTCAAATTATTTTCCAATAGAGTTGTTCCATTTTATATTCCTAACAGCTGTTCATGATTGTTCCAGGTGCTCTACTTCCTTACCAACATTTGGTATTCTGACAGCAACATCTAATTGAAAGACAAATCTGCGCATTGCCTAAAATTATCCATGATTTCCTGCTTCCTGAAAATAAGGCCTACCTTTCCAAGTGCTGTTTATAAGCCCTACCCTCTCATACCACAAATCCTTTCTACATTCACATCCCCTAGACCTTTCCCACCACACCCAGCAGGCATCTACAACCACACAGCACCCATTCCTGCCTCTGGCCTTTGTGCATGCATTTGGGTATTCTCTCACTGTAAGAGACTTAATTGTGTCCCCCTCAAAACCCTACATTGACATCACAGTATGTTTGGCAACAAGGCCTACAGAAGTAAATTAAAAGGAGATGCTTACAGTGGGCTTTAATTGGGTATGACCACCGTCCTTATGAAATAAGGATAATAGGTCTAACTGGAGCCATCTTCGTGGTGAAAGAGGTGAAGTCCCAACCCCCCCAGATGATGGGCATGCTCGAATTCCAAGAGGCAGGGGCAGGGACTTGGACAATAGGTAACTGGACCTGTCAGTCCTGTGCCTTCAGCTCAGGAGACTCCAGTTTCTCATGACCCTGCCTTTGCCCCTGCCCTGTTTAGTCCTGGACCAGCTCTGGCACCATTATGCCATGCCTGGTGCCTCCTGGCTCTCCTCCAGTCACCGTGGTGTTCCACTTCAGCTCTCCATTGGAGTTGTTCTGGTTTGTTCATATTTTTCTGCTCTTTCTTTCCTCTCCTACTCTCATGGCTCAGTTTTCTAACAATTAATTGTATTTGAGGTGGCTGGCTGCACATCTTTGAGACAGGAGTCCACGTGCAGTTGCTGGCTTTCTAATAAAGACTCCAGTTCTACTTCTCAAAATGTGGCTTCTATGTTTTCTCTCAACTGAATTCCCATACAACACTTTAAAGGGAAAACACAAGAACACAGATACATACACAGGGAAGACCTTATGACGATGCTCATCTACAAGCCAAGGAGAGAGGCCTGGAACAGATCCTTCCCACAAAGGGAACAACTCCTGTCAAAGCCATGTTCTCATGCTTCAAGGCTCCAGAGAACATAACTTTTGTTCTGTAAGTCCCCACTCTCTCGTACTATGTTTTGGCAGCCCAAGAAATAACCCATTCAGCTCTTTTATGAAGGAGCAACTCAGTTGTTGCTTTCGCTATTAACTCTTGCCCCATCTCTCTTGCTCAGGTTTAATTGCCTTCTTTTATCCTTCTTGTGGTACTTTGTTCAAATCTTTATTGGGAATTTCATTTCACTGTAGTTAATTATTGGCTTAAGTGTTGGTCTGTCTTCCCCAATAGACTAGATTCTTTTGAAGCTTTTATATCTTTGCATCCCAAGCTGTATAGATTAGTCTCCTGACATGGGCATAGGATTGTAGGTATTTTCATTGCATGAATTCCCTGCAATTAGGCTGCCTGCACACCTCTTTTCCCCTTACAGCTTTCTATTGTCATTTTAGAAGAAAGAATTCCAGTAATTTCCTCTTACAAGAAGTTTATCCCAAGGAGAATTTTGGATGATATAAAAATAGATGTGCAAGGAAGTTCATCAAAGCAATGATTATAACATCAAAAAATTACAATTGGCATAATTATTGTTCAATAGAAATTAGTGAAGTAAATTATGGTATATCCCACAGAGGGATATTTTGTCATCAATAAAAATGATGTTGTAGATCTATATTTATTGATATAGAAAAAAAAATCCTCACTACCTACTATTGATAGGTAAGATATAGAATTAAAGATGTAGTATAAAACATAAATATAGCATATATGAATGTAGCACATATAGAAATGTGTGAGTGTGTGTGTGGTGTGGTGTGTGTGTGTGTGTGTGTGTGTGTGTGTGTGTGTGTGTGTGTGTGTGTGTGTAGATATGCCATTGTGACTTGGGTTCAGCCTGAAGTCCCCTCACCCCAGGCAGTGCATTCCACTCTGGGCCTGGCCACGAACACTATCCTTGGGCCCCAAGAGACTAAAGCCCATTTCTTATTTTCTGCTTCCTTGTTAAGGCCCATATAAACTTGATAACAAATCCAGTCCCCTGCACAACCTCCAAACCCAAGGGAAGGTCTGTGCCCCTCACTCTATAAATACCAATAAACACCCTATTGACAATTGAGTCCGGCCTATTTCTTTTCCATTCTCCTCCATTTTCCTAACAGATGTTTATCATCATTAAGTCTTCTTTTTTTTTTTTTTTTTTTTGGTTGGTTGTGGGGCTTGAACTCTATCTAGGCTTGGATGCTGTCCCTCAGCTCTTCAGCTCAAGGTGAGTGCTCTATCGCTTGAGCCACAGCGTCACTTCCAGTTTTCCAGTGGTTTATTGGAGGTAGGAGTCTCACAGACTTTCCCGGGATGACTTTGAACTGCGATCCTCAGATCTCAGCCTCCTCAGTAGCTAGGATTATAGGCTTGAGCCACTGGCACCCAGCTCATTAAGTCTTGTATGCTATGATTTCAAAAGTTTTTGCTTTTCCTTTATCTATTACAAAAGTATTTAGAATTCTAAAAGTAGATCTGTGTTAAGATGAGAGGAGCTGGACCCCACCTTGTGCTTTCACCTAAATTTTGAAAAAAGGAATTATATATACACTTATTAACGTGGCTCCTGAAAGCAGGCCAACCCTGGACTTAGGCTGTATAGATGGGAATCAGCATATAATTTGTTGTTGTTGAGATGCTTCTATCTACTCTGTCCAGGTCTCATCCCACAATGAATCCTCTCATCCAGCTTTTTTAAAAAAATTAATTAATTTAGTTTGTCGGTCGTGGGGCTTGAACTCTGGGCCTACGCACTGTCCCTCAGCTCTTCAGCTCAAGGCTAGTGCTCTACCACTTGAGACACAGTGCCACTTCTGGTTTTCTGGTGGCTAATTGGAGATAAGAGTCTCATGGACATTCCTGCCCAGGCTGGCTTTGAACCACAATCCTCAGATCTCAGTCTTCTGAGTAGCCAGGATTATAGGCGTGAGCCACCAATGCCCAGTTATCATCCAGTTTTTAAAGCCTAAGTTGCTCCCTATTAGTTATTCCTTTTAAATACTTCAATTAGGCAGCTGTTAAGAAGTATGGGCAAAAACAACAACAAAAAAGCTATTATTAGTTAGGGACATAGTAATTCCAATTAATTCCCTGGGGGGAAAAGGCTGGTCTGTTAAATTCTGATATGAAAAAAATAAACAAGGGAAGTGGGAAGGAATTGGTGATAAGAATAGAGGGAGGGAATCAAGAAAAAACAAATTCAGTTCCTACAGAAAGTAAAGGAAGTGCTATGTGTTAACCAGACTTCTCCAAAGAAATAGAATCAATAAGATATATACATATAGATAGGCACATTAAGGAGGAGATTGATTGTAAGAATTAGCTCACAGACTTATAAATGCACAGAAATCCCTCCATCTGCCATCTGCAAGCTGGAAAAATAAGATGTCAGCAGCATAATTTGAACTGAATCTGAGTCTAAAGGCCTAGAAAATAAGAGTGTTAATGTTCAAGTACAGGCGGAGACAAATACCTTAGCTCAGATTAAGAAAGAATTTTCTGAAAGTGGGGGTGTGGCTCAAAGTGGTAGAAAATTAGCTTTGAGCAGAATAACTCAGGGACAGTGTCCAGGCCCTGAGTTCATGACTGACAACAACAAAAGGAAGAATTTTCTTTCCTCCATCTTTTTGTTCTATCCCAGCCCTGAAGAGATTAGATGATGTCTACCAAGTAGGTGAGTATGCTCTTCAAAACTCAGTCTACTAATTCAAAGGCTAATCTCTTCCAGAAAAAGAAATAACCTCACAGATGTTTGCAGAAGTAATGTTTCATGAGCTCAGTGGGCATCCCTTAGTCCAACCACATTGACACATAAAATGAACATCAAAAGAAACAAACCAGAGGAGTGACTGGGAGCAAACCTGGGACTGGAAGCAACCTCTAGACACCACACCACATCCACAATTGTTCATAAATATACTAAGGCATATCATCACTACTGACTTCATACAGAGCCTGATTTTCTGTCAAGACAGACTTTAGTTCTTCTTGAGTAAATATACATACATGAATGATTACTATCAGTTATAGCCAGTAATGTGACAAAATAATATTGAAACATATTATACACTATTTTGTGTTATGTATACATGCTGATAATCTCTCTATGACAGATTATAGTTTCTAAAGAAGACCATATATGGCCATGTTTGTGAGCATTTGGGTAATTTTGCCCAAAAGTGGGATTGCTGGGGAGCTCTATGTGGAGTCTTTTGAGGAACCTCCATACTGCTATCCAGAGTGGTTGAACAAGTCTACACCCCCACCAACAATGCAGTAGGGTTCCCTTCTGGCCACATCCCCTCCAGCATCTGTTATTATTAGAGTTCTTGATTTTAGCCATTCTAACTGGGGTGATGTGGAATCTCAGTGTTGTTTTGATTTGCATTTCTTTTATGGCTAGAGAGGTTGAGCATTTCTTCATGTGTCTGTTGGCCATTCTTCTTTCCTCTTCAGAGAAGTCTCTATGTTTTTAGCCCACTTACCATCACAACTATATTTATAGCAGCATTATTCACCATAGCTAAGATATAGAACCAACCCAGATGTCCCTCAGTAGATGAATAGATCAAGAAAATGTGATATATATATCTATAGATATAGATATATATGGATATATATATCTATATATATATGGAATTCTGTGCCTACATAGAGGCATAGAATGGGGTGGTATCATTTCTTTCCTCCATCTTTTTGTTCTATCCCAGCCCTGAATAAATTAGATGATGTCTACCATGTAAGTGAGTATGATCTTCAAAACTCAGTCTACTAATTCAAAGGCTAATCTCTTCCAGAAAAAAAAAGCCCTCACTGATGACACTACCCCATTTGTTAGGAAATGGAAAGACTTGGAAAAAATTATATTAAGTGAAGTAAGCCAGGCCCAAAGAAACTCATTTGCAATAACTAATATACATCTAGGATAATCTTACCAGACAAGTAGGAAAGGTCAAAAGCTATGTGCATATAAGATGATGGTAAGCGAAATGAACCCCAAGATAGGGACACAAGAGGTTTTATTTTTCTTGCTGTTGTTTTTAATGTACTTATAATGTACTATGTGATTTTTTTTTGTTTCTTTGGTATGTTCATCCCACATGGTATAACCTGTTTTCACTGTATTTGATTCTGGTGCCCTGAATCTTGTATATACATTTTTCTAATTTGTGGAGGGGAAGGGAAATAACAAAATGCTTAAGTAAGGATATAGGTTGACACATTGTAACAATGAGATGTAGAAGACACTGTTGAAAACAAACTTCACAACTTTGGAGGGGGGGTAGGAGGAGTTGGGGAGGTGGGGAGGGAAGGGATGGTAGGGAAAAACAAAAGAGGGGGTAATGCCCAATGGGAAATGTACTCATTACCGTACTCATGTAATTGTAACCCCTCTGTACAGTATTTTATAATAAAAAATATATATTAAAAAAAGAAGACCATATATATGTCTATGTCAATATATATCCTACCTCACAGGTTCATAATGTAACAGGACAAGCCTCCCACCCAGAGGTGGTATCAAGGCTACAGCTGCACCTTCCCTGAACACTAGAGGACCTTTGTAACTGTCACCACTTGTTAAAGATGCTGTGCAATTTATTCAGTCTGTCATAAAGGTGGCTATGTGTGGTCTTCCAGCTGGTTGCCTCAGCAAAGGCCTCAGACAAAGCAACCTTTAGATACCACATTCAGGAGAAAAGATGATGTCAGCTCCTCCTCTTTGATGACTTCCAGCTTGGCCCAGCCATGGCAGAAGATAGATTTTGTCTTCAAGTGCCTTATCTGAATGCCTGCCTCATAGAAATGATGAATAACTCTAATAGATGAATAATATTATATTGATCAATAACTAGCACACCATCCTATCCCTTACCACTACCCTCTGGTTAGATAGCTAAGAATATAAAACGTCAACCAGTTTTTAGATTAAAAGAAGGGGTTTGTTTGTTTGTTTTTAAGAATCATCTCGTTAATAATGACTTAAAGGAATTAGAGTGGAAATCTAAACATCCTAACATTTGACCATCCAAAGACAAAACCTGGAAAATATAATACATAATATTTTTCAGCTAATTACCATTTGAAAGAAGATAGTGAGAGTGAGTTTTGTATTCTAATCAGAAATTTAAAACTCTTTATCTTCCCCTCAAAATTAAAAAAAAAAAAAGAATGAGTATGGGTTGTGTAGAGTCCCAGAGAAGGGACTTCAAACCCCCAGGTAACATAAAGGAAAAGGATATCAAGGGTTTTACAAACACGAAAGAAAGAAAGAAAGAAAGGAAGAAAGAAAGGAAGAAAGAGAGAAAGAAAGAGAGAAAGAAAGAGAGAAAGAAAGAGAGAAAGAAAGAGAGAAAGAAAGAGAGAAAGAAAGAAAGAGAGAAAGAGAGAAAGAAAGAAAGAAAGGAAGGAAGGAAGGAAGGAAGGAAGGAAGGAAGGAAGGAAGGAAGGAAGAAAGAAAGGAAGGAAGAAAGAAAGGAAGAAAGAAAGAGAGAAAGGAAGGAAGAAAGAAAGGAAGAAAGAAAGGAAGGAAGGAAGAAAGGAAGGAAGGAAGGAAGGGAAGGAAGGAAGGAAGGGAAGGAAGGAAGGAAGGAAGAAAGAAAACAAAACAATAAGCATTGTTCTGCAAACCAGAACTCATACCAACTATAAGAAGTTAGATCATCTTTAAAGAGTCCCTAACCCTCTATGGACCTCAAAGTTCTTATCTGTCAAGTTAGGTGATCTCTAATTATACCATCAATGCTTATAGCTTATTGGACCAGAAACTACTAAAGAACAGGGATCAAAGACTGGAATATTTTTATACATCTCAGAATAAGCATAGCGCTTGGTAAAATAGCAGGCACTTGATAAATATTTATCCAAGAAATGAAGTACAACTTCCACTATGTTTCAAAACCTAACAAGGACAATGTGTAATTTGGTTGCCTTTTCAAGTACATAGATGTTAAATGAAACTAAAGTGAAATAATAAAGCGAGAATGTCATAATGTCATTTTCACGGTACAGCAGCATTTCTAACTGCCCAGCATTTAAGGAGTAATGGTTTTATTGCCTGGGAGTCTGCCACCATGGTGATGGGCTCTGACTTTTCTCCCTGTTATTCTGACTGACAGCGTCTCTGAGCAGCCTTTTGGTGGGCAGCTGTTGCCCCTGGTGCATTTTTTTTTTTTTTTATCAAAAGTACATACGTCTTGTCATCTTTTATAATCCTCAGAACTTGAAGATTGTCCTTTAAGTTTTCTGAGCTGAAATTAGGTTTGAATAATAATCAGGATTGTGGATCTTCTAAAGCAAAGGGACTTTATGAGAAAATGCTATCTTACGATTCTTCCAGGCATAGAGTTTCAGAGTTGAAAGATTTTTCCATCCCAGGATTTTATCTTATTAATATTCTCCTTTGCAATTCAAGTACCAAGAACTGGAAAAATCTCTGATTGTCCTGCAGCAATGGCAGTAAAGACTCCTTATGACATATAGAACTAGAATGGTACCATAATTGAGTGAAATTGAACATTACCCTGTGACTGCTAATTCTGCATTGAGATGATTCTGTCTCTAAACAAGAAAAGATGAAAGCTTGATACCAAAAAAATTCCACCTTTTGTAATTGTTGTGTAGACCCTCAGATAATTTAGGATACACATGATACTTTATCTTTGGATTAATATTTAAGGTCCTGCTAGAAAAAACATTTGCAGTTAGAATGTTGTAACTGACATTTTCTATTTTAGTCCTCCATTCGGAAAACCCAGCTATCATTGTATAGTGATGGTGTGTTCTGCTGCATCAGCGCATTCATTTTTTAACCTTTATTTTCAATTATCTACAGTGTGAGAGCCAGTCTCCAAAGTTAATTTGGTAGCGTTCTTCTCATTTAATAAAGGAAGCTGATTTACGCATTCTACAACTGCCAGACCGACTCATTTAAAAATACCAACATATATGTACTATCCTTGAGTTCTGCTTTTTAAACCCTTAATATGTTCATAATTAATGTAAAGTATTATTATATCAGATATATTCATTTCAATTTGCCTTTATAATAAAATCTGGACAATCATACTACAGATCTAGCTGATGTGTTTTGTTTGTTTTTATAGCCATAAAAATAATAATTGTATATCATTTCTGATGAAAGCATACATCAGCTCTATTAGAGAAGTGTATAGTTGCTTACTTCTCAATACTGGTACATCATGCAATTTTTAACAGATTTTAAAATAGAAAGCTATGTTACTGTGCAAGCCTTACCCTGTGACTGTTGTGTTGAAGTACACCTTGTTAAGACACATCTGTGTCAATGCTTACCTGGTCCATACACTAGAATGTTGACTGCACATCCTTCCAGTAGCATGTGATTTAAGCTTCTCCTTCCTCCATATCTTCCCTACTACACAAATATGAAATCTGCCTACTATTTATTCCTTTTGGCTTAATGAGATCTATTTTATATGCAAACATAGTCACTGAGAATTACAATATATTGTAACTTCTTCATAGCATGTGAACATTTAGGGAGTTTAGTTAATGAATTAGGAATCAAAGTCTTGAATGGTCAACTATAAGATAAGTCTCAAAATAGAAACTGAGCATTATATATATTTGGTGGGACCGGAATTTGAACTCCGGGACTTGCATACTTGCTGGCATAAACTCTATCATTTGAGCAATGCTCCTGCCTATCACCTCCTCCTTCTCTTCCTTCTTCTCTTGTTCTCTTTCTTCTTTTTTCTTTAGTTTATTTTTCAGAAGGAATCTTGCTTCTTGCCTGGGACCAGCCTAGCAAAACAATACTTCTACCTCCTCCTCCCTTTTAGCTGGGATTACATACATGTGCTACCACACCTAGCAAGAAGTGCATTTGCTTAGCAGTGGTATTTTATCAGTGACCCATTTGCACTTACTGAGGCACTCGTTTACTGTTAGGCAATTGCGTGTGCCTAGGTGCCTCAGAGATTAGAGGCTGAGATAAAAATATTGCCCGAAGCTTTACATAAAGAACAGTCCCAAGTAACAAGTGAAGAGACAAGAAAGGTGGCATGGCATACATAAAATGGTATACTACTGAATATGCTCCGTCTTCCTAAAAAACCAGCAGCTGTTTAGTCACATGATCCCCACCCTCCCCCTAGACCACTTATGAAACTACTCTCCCTCAAATAATCTGTTATCCAGCACAGTCCTCTAACTCCCACTTATAGTGGGTCAGAGGTCATCCCAGCAAGTGTCAGTGCACACACCCACTTTTTTTTTTTTTTTCCCCAGGGCTGAGGACCGAACCCAGGGCCTTGCGCACGCTGGGCGGGCACCTTTCCGCTGGGCTAAACCCCCAGCCCCTCTTTTTTTTTGTCATAATTTATAATTCATTTTTTATTGTGAAAATACTGTACAGAGGGGTTACAATTACATGGGCAAGATAATGAGTACATTTCTTATCAAGCATTGTAGCTTCCTCCTTTGTTTCCCCTTCCCATCCCTTCCCATCCTCTCCCCCACCCCCACTCCCCCAGCACCAAAGTTGTAAAGTTCGTTTTCGACATAACGACTTGTACATCTCATTGTTGCAATGGGTCCACCTGTATCCCTATTTAAACAATTTGTTTTTCCCCTTCCCCTCCATAAATTATACCGACATCAAATACAGTGAAATACTGGGGGGAGGGACATACAAAGAAACAAAGAAATACTTTTATAAATGTGTTAGAAACAATCGCATGAAAGAAAAAAACATTTGAATACATATCTTAGGGTTCCTTTCCCTAACATCATCTTATCTGACCTTTTCTGCTTGACTCAGACATATACTAGTTATTGCAATTAAGGGAAACCATGGGACCTATGTTTCTCTGGGCCTGGCTTACTTCACTTAATATAATTTTTCAAGTCTTTCCATTTCCTAAAAAATGAGGCAATGTCATTCTTTCTGATGGAGGCATAGAATTCCATTGTGTATATATACCACATTTTCTTGATCCATTCATCTATGGAGGGACATCAGGGTTGGTTCCATATCTTAGCTATGGTAAATAATGCTGCAATAAACATAGTTGTGCTGATAGCTTTAGTGTGGTCTTGTTTATGATCATTTGGGTAAATGCCCACAAGTGGAATTGCGGGGTCATAGAGGAACTCTATGTGGAGTCTTTTGAGGTACCTCCATACTACTTTCCAAAGTGGTTGAACAAGTTTACACTCCCACCAACAATGCCGTAGGGTTCACTTCTGGCCACATCCTCCCCCTGCCCCCAGGAACTGTTGTTGATTATAGCCATTCTAACTGAGGTGTGGTGGAATCTCAGTGTTGTTTTGATTTGCATTTCTTTTATGGCTAGAGAAGTTGAGCATTTCTTCTTGTGTCTATTGCCCATTCTTCTTTCCTCTTCAGAGAAGCTTTTCTTTAAGTTTTTAGCCCGCTTGTTTATCGGGCAGTTGTTTCTTTGAGGATTTGTTGTTGGGGGGTTTAAATTTTTGAGTTCCAAGTATATTTTAGATATGAGAATCTTAGCTGTTGGATGGCTAGCGAAGATCTTCTCCCAATCTGTGAGCTTTCTATTGATCTTGCTAGCTATGTCCTTTGCCATGTAGAAGCTCTACATTTTCATGGAAGTAACAATGCTTGACAGGAAATGTACTCATTACCTTGCTCATGTAACTGTAACCCCTCTATGCAGTATTTTTACAATAATAAGCATTTAAAAAAAAGAATGGCCAATAGATACATGAAGAAATGCTCAACCTCTCTAGCCATAAAAGAAATGCAAATCAAAACAACATTGAGATTCCACCTCACCCCAGTTAGAATGGCTATAAACAAGAACTCTAATAACAACAGATGCTGGAGGGGATGTGGCTAGAAGGGAAACCAACTACATTGTTGGTGGGAGTGTAAACTTGTTCAACCACTCTGGATAGCAGTATGGAAGTTCCTCAAAAGACTCCATATAGAGCTTCCCTATGACCCAGCAATCCCACTTTTGGGATTTACCCAAATGATCACAAACAAAGCCATACTAAACTATGTTTATTGCAGCATTATTTACCATAGCTAAGTTATGGAGCCAATCCAGATGCCCCTCAGTAGATGAATGGATCAAGAAAATGTGAGATATACATATATATATATATATATATGTATATCTCACACACACACACACACACACACACACACACATATATATATATATATATGAATTCTATGCTTCCATCAGAAAGAATGACACAGCCCCATTTGTTAGGAAATGGAAAGACTTGGAAAAATTATATTAAGTGAAGTAATCCAGGCCCAAAGAAACATAGGTCCCATGGTTTTTCTTATTTTCCATAACTAGTATATGTCTGGGGCAAGCAGAAAAAGTCAAAAGCTATGCACATATGACCATATAAGATGATGCTAAGTGAAATGAACCAAGATAGGGACACAAGAGGTTTTATCTTTCTTGCTGTTGTTTTTAATGTGTTTGTAATATAAGATGTGATTTTTTTTTTTGGTATGTTCCTCCCCCACGGTATAACCCCTATTTTCACTGTATTTGATTCTGGTACCCTGAATCTTGTATATATACTTATTTATTTGGGGAGGGGAAGGAAAATAACAAAATGCTTAAATAGGGATACAGGTTGACCCATTGTAACAATGAGATGTACAAGAACTATGTTGAAGATGAACTTTACAACTTCGGGGGGGGGGGGGGGACAGGAGTTGGGGAGGTGAGTAGGGAAGGAATTGTAGGGGAAAAACAAAGGAGGAGGTAACAATGCTTGATAAGAAATGTACTCATTACCTTACTCATGTAACTGTAACCCTCTGTACAGTATTTTTTTTTCAGCGGAAAAATAGTTTATTTACCAAACTGCTGTCCCTGCCATGCATGGTGGAAAGGAATGACTGGAAAGGAAAGCATGGGGGTGGGGGGGGGGGGGGGGGGGAGGGGGGGGGAGGGTGAGGACCATTTCTGGACCAAGACTTATCTAAGCCAGGGACAGGAAGAGGTGTGGCCAGGTGGAGGAAAGGTGTGGCCACACTGGATCTGGATTTGACCTCAGGGTCTGGGACCCTCCTAAGGTCAGATGGGAGGCATGTGCCAGAGGTGGCCCAAGTACAGTATTTTTACAACAATACACATATTTTTTTAAAAAAGAAGAAAAACTGGGCATGTCATAACCCACCCAGGCTTTGCCCAAGAGTCTAGTCAAATAAATTCTGAGCCAAAGAGCTCTGATCATTGTTTCAGCAGACAAACTGGAGTCCACACTGAAGCCCAGATAGTGAGGAGTAGGATTCAGACTATAAAAGTAGACAGAATTTCCAGAGCTAAGGAAGCTGAGCAATGATAGAAAAAGCACACAAAATGATCTGGTACCAAAATTGTTTCTATGTCTTTTTTTTTTTTTTTTTTACCAGACAGAGCACATGATCCTTGATGACAGGGATCTCATCCTATCATTCATCTCTGAATAAGGATATACTTAAGGGTAAAGTGCTGCTGTAAAGAAAAAACTGCCCAGTAAATAAGTGGGCTAAAGACTTAAAGAGAAACTTCTCTGAAGAGAAAATAAGAATGGCCAATAGACACATGAAGAAATGCTCAACTTCTCTAGCCATAAAAGAAATGTAAATCAAAACAGCATTGAGATTCCACCTCACCCCAGTTAGAATGGCTATAATCAAGAACTCTAATAACAACAGATGCTGGAGGGAATGTGGCCAGAAGGGAACCCTACTGTATTGTTGGTAGGAATGTAAACTTGTTCAACCTCTTTGGAAAACAGTATGGAGGTACCTCAAAAGACTCCACATAGAACTCCCCTATGACCCAGCAATTCCACTTGTGATCATTTATCCAAAGGATCACAAACAAGACCACACAAAAGCTATCAGCCCAACTATGTTTATTGCAGCATTATTTACCATAGCTAAGATATGGAACCAACCCAGATGCCCCTCAGTAGATGAATGGATCAAGAAAATGTGGTGTATATATATGGAATGGAAATCTATTTGTCTTCAATTTCTGTGAGCTCTGAGTTATCCACCTGATGTGTGTTTCAGAAGCAATGGCACATGACATCTGTGACCCTCCCTCCTGCAACTCTTCAAACTTTTGCTCATTCTGAAGTCATATGATAAGCCTACTGTCCATCACCAGTGTAATACACATAGCCTTTGCCAATTTCTGTAGTGAAAATGCTTCTCTCTCAAACAATCCACATAAAATCATTGCAGATGGAGTTGGGAAGGAGACTCAGAGATGCTCTCAGGAGCCAAAAGCCAGCTCAAGAGTACCACCGAATGTCCACTGGAGGTAAATCACCCCTCCATCCACCTTATCAAGGAGCTCAGTTCTCATGGATGAATTCTTTCTAACTTGCACAGGGATATGAGGAGATGACTAGTACCATGCATAATAGAGCACCTGTCATACAGTAAATGATCCATAAATTAATGTTATCACATCAACAACCAATCCTCAAGTACTATTTGTACTAAATCTGTTCAAGACAGATTTACAGCCTGCAAAAAAAAAAAAAAAAAAAAACTCATCAAGCAACAGGATTTTCTCAACTAATGCAAGAAGAACAATTTTTACGTAGATTAATGTAAAGCTGTTGCTTTCTTAACAAATTAAGTAAACAAATTCCATTTCCTACAAAACAAATACAGATTAAGTAAATAATAGAATCTTGTACATGTGCTGATGGAAGGTTACATTCTATGAATATTAAACAGTGATTTTATAGTTAACATTAATGAATATCTCGGGGAAAAATTTATTGTTACTGAATCCGTTCAGAAGCTCAGAGCTCTTTTCCAATAAACTTAGTAAGAGACAAAGCTTGTATAAATTTAAATTTAAATACTGCCCCCATCTCTTCCTGCCCTTTCTTTTACCTGCACTCTCCCTGGTCTTATCTCTCTGGTCACAGCATGTAAATTTATCTTTTCAGTGAAGCACTTTAAAAAATTCAAAGCAGTTTGACCTATAGGATTTCTTTTCTTCCTAGTTGTATCAAATAGCCTTGTGACCTATAGGTGCTTTTAATTTTAACCAAGATTTTAAGATTATAATTTTTGTTTTCTTACCTGAGAATGATTAAATCAATGCTCACTTTAGAAATGACTGTTGGCCTATTACACTGCTGGTGGGAATGTACACTTATACAACCACTTTGGAAAGCAGTCTGGAGGGTCCTTAGAAAGCTAAAGATTGACCTCCCTTACGACCCAGTCATACCACTTCTAGGCATCTACCCTGAACAACAGGAACCAATATACAAGGACACGTGCACCTCTATGTTTATTGCAGCACTGTTCGCAATAGCTAGGATATGGAAACAACCTAGATGCCCCACCACAGATGAATGGATCCAAAAATTGTGGTATCTATACACAATGGAATATTATGCAGCCATTAGAAATGACAAAATAATGGCATTTGCAGGGAAATGGATGGAGCTAGAAGGAATCATGTTGAGCGAGGTAAGCCAAGAATGAAGAGACAAACGGTACATGGTCTCCCTGATAAGTGGATGCTAAATCCAAAAGGTTAGGTGATACAACAAAACTAACAGGACTTAAGAAACAAAGAACTCCCGCTCATCTGGTTGAACCACTACTAAATATCCCCATGCTGCTGATCATAAATATGGTATATAACATGTGAACACTGTTATATATTACAGACTGTGGTAGACAATTTGCTCCAGGGAAGTTAGAATGAACTTGTGACTTTGAAATTATGTAATCATTTAATCACAATCAAAAAAAAAAAAAAGAACCTCGGGGAAGGGAGGGAGGGAGGGGATGGTAGGGGGAAAACAATGGAGGGGGTAACAATGTTCAAGAGGAAGTGTACTCATTACCTCACTCATGTAACTGTAACCCTCTGTATAGTAGCTTTACAATAAAAAAAAAAAAGAGAGAAAAAAAAAATAAAAGCTACAAAAAAAAAAAAAAGAAATGACTGTTGGAATTAACCTGGACATTGCAGGCATACAATAAACTACTTATATTCCTCCTCACCTTGGAAGATGTGAAACTTTTAGCCAGTTCTTGCTAAAAGAAATACCTCTCCACCAATAACTGTGCAAATTCGCTTTCTTCCTTTGCCCTGGAGCTACATTATTTGCTGATCCTCTTTTTTTTTACTTTACAAAATTGCACATCTAACACCACTGTGCTCTGCAAAAGATGCTTCTTTATATTAGGGTTTTCATTCAAACTACAGAAAATTTCCAGTGTCTCCATTGACCATTGTTCAAAGTTTACCTTTAAGTCATCAAGCTTATTGCTGAAGAGATTTAGTTACCTCTAAAGTACTCTGTCTACAAATAGCTGCCTCTCTAATAGTCACTGGGAGTTGACTTTTCTTCTTTTCTTCTAATCTCTGTCTCTTTGAACTGCACTCTGGCCATGGGAACGACTGTGTAAATCTTACCTTGGGTGAAAGGCATAGAGACAGGAAACAACATTAGATTAAGTGCAGCCTGAATAAAATATCCTTTATTATACCAAACTCACTGTCTCTACAATTACTTCTCATAGTAACCTATCAAATAAAGAAATAACATGCAAAAGCATAGTAACGAAAGAAAAAAATCCTGCAATTCAGTATCAGGGAATTCACCAGAGATGGAACAGAAGCAGTAGACGCCAAGATGTCAAGGTATTATATTTAGACCTGATCTTGGACCAGTAAAGTCTCCTCTGTTGTCCCTAAGTTAAACAAGAAAAACAGAGCAAGATTCCACAATGGAGTGCAACTGAAGAATGACACATTCCTTTCCTCTTTGTTAAAGAAGACATCAATCAAAATGGCTGCTTCACACACTGTTGTTTAAATAAGTCATGTATATCAAGCTGGAGTTGATCCAGCAAGAAATGAAAACCCACTGGAAGATTTTCAGCATGGAAGTGATGTGAACACATTTGAATTTGACAACAACATTGGGGTTAAAGACCCATGGGGGACTATTGCTGATATCCAGGATGGAAGTAACAAAGGCTTGAATGAGGCAGACTAGAACATGGAAAGAAAGGAAGGACACATGAGAAGAGATCTTGAACTGCAGAGAGAGTTAGCTTAAGGAAATCTGCCCACCAACTTTTACTGGCTCAGGGAAAGGCAGGGTTCTGCATAGGGAATGAGTCGGGGAGGAAAACAAATGGTATGTGAGAGAAGCTATCAACGTCCCCCAGGCTCCAGGGCCTATTCTCCTTGGAGAATCTAATAAACTTCTCCTTGGTTTGTTTCCTTTTGCTTTTGGCTACAAAGTCTTTACTTTTCCATATAGTCAAAGATGGGATAAGGTGGCTCATCGTGGCTCTGGTCAGGGGATAATACTGACTGGCCAGTTGCCAAGAAGTCACTAAATTGATCCCTCTCTCTCTCTCTCTCTCTCTCTCTCTCTCTCTCTCTCTCTCTCTCTCTCTCCTCACTCTTCTAACCTCTCAATTTTTTGAGATTTTTGAGAAGATGAACCTGAATCCTAGACAATAATATAAATTTGATTTTAAAAAAAGAAACATTCTTTGTAAATATACCTGATGACAGCTGGTGAGGATGCAGGGTAACCCTTGAAAATGGCTTAAGGTCTTCTGTATTTCTGCCATGCTTAGCATGCCTCCCTATTCTGTATACACACTTCCCACTTTTTTCAAAGCAGTTCAGCTCCCAGATTTTCAGGTTAGATTTCTCTCCTAAGATGCAGACCTGCAAGTCTAACTGCTTCCAAGAGAATCTTCACCATCTGTCTCCCAGGCACCTCGACCTCACACAAATCAAAAACTGATGGATCATCTCCCAATCCATGCCGTCACACCTGCTTGCCATTCCATATTCTCTACTTTCATCATGATCCACAGTCCCCTAAGCCAGAAACCTGGGCCAACATTCTTGCCAGTCCCTCCCCTCACACACAGTATTTTTACTGGATGCCAAATCTCATTGACTCTAATTCCTTCTCCTCTCTCTACTTCTGTCCTCTTCTCCTCATTACCCTAACCCTTAGTATAGTCAATTTTATGTTTCCTATACTTGTCCAACCACTTCCTACATGGATCCTCTGCTTCTTGTCTGCCTCTTTCCCAAATTGTCTTCTGTTAGGTTGCCAGAAAGCTTTCTAAAATGCAAATCTGATCACACTGTCACCCTGCTTGAAACACTTCCAAAGGTAAATCCTCAAACCACAACTTGTAGAACAGGCCTTTAGGCTGGGTTTGGGATTTTGCTTTTTTTTTACTTTTTAACAATTCCTGGGGCTTGAACCCAGAGCCTGAATACGGTCCCCGAGTTTCTTTTGCTGAAGACTAGCACTCTTGACACTTAAGCCACAGTGCTACTTCCAGCTTTTTCTGTTTATGTGGTGGTGCTGAGGAATCGAACCCAGGGCTTCAAAGCATGCTAGATAAGCACTTTACCACTAAGCCACATTCCCAGCCCGGGTTCTGCTTTTCTTCCAGCTTATTTCACTGGAAATAAACTGTGACTGCTTCATTCCTTCTCTCTAAATGCCTTGGAGCTCTGCCTGCTCCCCTAATCCTGTCCACTCAGTACATGTTCTTCGTGGTTCAAAGAGGAGACCATCCCTGTGTTTACAGACAGAGCTTAGGGTTTCCTTAGTTTTCCCATTAGCAACCTGTACACCCCTCTTTTCTAGCACTCTTCCCGTTGGTAGTCTTGTTTATTTTGTCCCCTCATAAATGGCAATCTCTGCCAGGGTATGTATTGTGTACTTCCCTGCAAAATTTGGGGTGGTGCACGGAACATTGTGATCTTTTACACAGAATCAGCACAGAAACAAACAGAATCAGCAAAGGAACAAATACAGAGAGGACAAAGAATGAGCCACTCCTCTGTAACTCCTGGGGCCTACCTGTAATTTCTCACACTCTCATTTGATGACATATGTTTTCATCTAGACCTTCCTGACAACCAGTGCATAAAGATAAACAATAAAGAGTGTGAGGCTCGTTGTCTTTTTAAAAAACCAAAACTTCCACTTCTTAAATGGAGACAAACTTTCTCCCGATAATAAACTTGGAAAATAACTCATCTCATGAATTCTTGCACAAGGAACATTGAACAACATAATGAGCAGTATCTTTAAGTTTTTACAGAAGCCACAGAAAGATTCTTCACTTCACTGTTTCTAGGATTAATGCTTTTTAAGATTAAAGACCTAGTATCAAAGCATGACTCATAAAAGAGTTCTCACTGGGATAGGCTAAAATAATGAGCAGCACATGATGATCGAGAAAATAGTTTAGAACACATAGAAGTGAGACAGCACACCTCTAAGCTCTATATCTTAAATATCCATTGTCTCAGGAGGGCTTTGACAAGAACTGAATGACAGCCCCAAACTGCATTCTCTGTTGCAAGCCTAGAAAACTCACCCTCATTCAAAGGTAGCTATTTGTAGCATGTAAACTCTTGCCAGCCTAAGATGAGAATTTGGCCCAGTGAATAAAAATATAAAAGGTAAATGGTTGGACATCATAGAAGAAGGAGAGTTTCTGGATTGAATGTCCAACCACACCATTTACCTTTATTATACTACACAAAAGCATCAAAACAAAAAGCAGAATGTGGACCTAGCACCAGCCTACAAGCACACCACAGCATATAAGAATCTGTCTTTCTATACATATTTCCCCTAGCCTCTACCTGCAAAGACAAAACTGAATTTATCAGGAATTAAGCCTCTAGAAATGAGGGTTGGGTAAATTATTAAATGGGAGACTAAGATATCTAAATAGCTAACAATCTGTCAGGATATTAAGCACAGAAGAAGATTTCATCTTAGCCATTGTCCTGCTTGCAAGTGGGAAGCAGAGCTACAGATACCAGTTTCAATGAGACAGGCATCAGGCAGGGGCTACGCAGCTGCAGACTCTCAGCTCTGAATCCACCACTGTTGAAACAAAAAGATGTGAGCATGGCTAAGTCAAAATGCAGACACAAGAATAATCATTAAGGAAATCATCCAAAACCAAGAAAGACTTCTGCAATGATGAGAAACAGAAGCAAAGAAAGAGACAGTTGTGACAGTAATTATTTCCACACGAACACTGTGAAACATTGAGACCTCCAAGATAAAGAAAATAAAAGTCTAGCTTCTGAAACAAAACTGCTAGAAAAACATGGGCAAAGCAGTTTTCTAGAGCGAGCAAAGGAAGTGGATGTTGCTTCAGTATATTGATTGAAATAGAACTCAAACATATTGACTTATGTGTAATTAACAAAAGT
Source organism: Dipodomys spectabilis (assembly GCF_019054845.1). NCBI lineage: Eukaryota > Metazoa > Chordata > Mammalia > Rodentia > Heteromyidae > Dipodomys > Dipodomys spectabilis. The sequence continues at coordinate 17,485,509 of NW_024870772.1, forward strand.
GTTTAATCCACTGATTGAAAATGTCATCAATCTTATTTGAGGGAATTTTAATTCAAAGATAATATCATTATGCGTATTATGCTCAAGTGATTTCACTTAATTAATCATAAAACTTATTCTCACATATGCCTTTAGTCTCAATAAATCATAAAAATACCTGACAAATTTCTTTCAAGGAGAAAATTAAAGATATCAATTCAAAGCACTTTATTTTATAGTATTGCTTATATTCTAAAGTGAAAATAAAATGTTATAAAAGATTGTCTTATTTTTCCTTTTCTCTCTGCCTACAATTCCTTTGTCATTCTATAGGGTAGTTTGAAGAAAGTGTTATGGTTTTGTTGGTTTTGTGTGGGATTTTTTTTTTCAAGCCTGAGGAATATTTTAGTTTGTTGTTCTGAAAGCCTGGCAGAAACACAAGGACATTCTACTGGCTAATCATTAAAATGGCAAGTCTTCATTAGGTCGAATCACTGAAATGAAACTACTTCAGTAATTGTCATTCTCCTCTCATACTATATAGCAAACTAAAATGAACAAAATACACTTTGGGCCCAGAAAACAGATCCTCCAAAGACAATGAAGTTCCCAAGCTGGTAGGATACTAATTAGCAATTATTTCTGCCCAGTGAGGCCCAAGCATCCTGAGTTGCTAAATTTCCCCTTTGTCTAGGTGAGTATTTTATTTCCTAAACCACCAAAGAACATTCGTTAGATGGTTCCTATAGGGTATTTTGCAGAATGTGTCTTTTTTTTCTGAAGTAGTTGTACAAAAGGGTTTCAATTCAACAAGCCTATTTATGGGTATATGCATCTTGATCAAGATCACCTATCTCATCATTCTCCCTCAACTCTCCCAACTCTATCTACCTATCCCTGTTGTAAAGTGAATTATCCCAGAAGCCACATTTTGGAAGACTGTAATATTGGAGTCTTTATTATACAGTTAGCAGGCTGCAGGCAGCCAGTTGTTACAAAGGCCTGCAGCCCCCAAATGCACATAACATAGTTAGGAAATAGGCTAGAGAGAAAGAAAGAACCAAAATAATACCAACAAACCAATCCAGCAGCTTCGATGGAGAGCTGAATTGGGCCACCATGATGACCAGAGATGAGACATGACACAATCACAGAGACACACAAGTGGTTTGGTGTAATGGTGGCTGGTTTAGTCCAGGCTTAAATAGGGTCGGGGGGGGGGGGACACGGGGGGGGGGGGGCGGGTAGGTCCACAGGAAATTCCCAGTTCCAGGCACAGGACTGACAGGATCAGTAACCAATTAGTCATGTGCCTGTCTCTGCATCCAGGGATCCAGGCACTCCCATCATCTGGGAGGCAGGTGATGGGCAGGGGCGTTTCCTTCTCCCAGCATGAAGACAAGATACCAGACCCTACCATTCATCACGTGGCCAGTATGGCACTGGCCAAACCTGGCCTCCTTACTTCATCCTCTCAAGTTACCCGCTTTCATTTTCACACATGTACATTGAATATTAGGACTGGTTTTTTTCCCCCACAGTTCCTCTCTCCATTTGTCTAGCCCCGCCCCTTGACTTCACTCTCCTCCCTGACAATTCACCTCCTAGTTTCTTCGATTTTTTTTTTATAAACTGTAAGTTATTTAAAAGTTATCCATGCATACTATACTTTAGTTAATACGTTTGTGTATATGACCTTGTCTATGTTTGCATATACATTTATAATTCAGATCTAACTTCCACACATGCGAGAAAAACATGTGTCCTTTATCTCTCCAAGCCTAAGTTACTTCACTTAACATAAATTTTTTACATATTTTTCTTGATCCATTCATCCACTGAAGAGCAACTGGGCTGTTTACAAAGAGAAATGTAAGAATATGTGCCTTTACTGTACCAAATATCCTTCTTCCTAAACCCTGAGAAAGATAGATCATATATAGATAAGGAATTCAGCAAAAGCTTAAAATAGAGAATTTTAATACTTGGCAATAAGGAATAACTAGCACCAGAGGGTGAAATGCAATAAAAAGAGAGAGTATGATGGAAAGGAGACAGTGTAATTTAGGAAGAAATCTGCCTCTGTGTAGAGACAATGGGGCGGAAGTGCTTCTTCATGCTTCCCTTTATTTGTGGAAGCTAGAATTAGCTTACAAACTTATATGTAAAAACATTATGTGGTATACAAATGTATACAAATGTATTAACTGAAATGTGGTAGATTCAAGGAAGATCTCACATAGGGCAAATTCTTTTGAGTAGTGCAATTCCTTTTCCCATAGTGTGAATCAGTTTGCAACGCACACAGTGGGTTTCACTCCTTGATCCTATTGTCTTTAGTCATCAAAATGCCAAGAGCTCATCAGTGTGCTGAAACGGGATACATCTAATATTGAGGATTTTCAGGATGCTTAAAACCCGTTTCCTCTAGCACAATTTTCCTGAAAATAATAAATAAATCCAATGATTGTCTTTTAAGCAATGATTGTCATTTTAAACAAAAGCTTAAAATGTTAAGTACTTTAAAAAATACTCTTTAGTTTATGAACTATGAAGTCATTTTTTCCAGTGAAAGTTATGTGATTCCTATATTTATTAAATTGTTTCCAACAAGTGTTTATTGAGCATATACATCCAAGGAGGCATGCTATTAGCTGTAAGGGAAGTGAGATATAAAATGTTCTCAGACTTTGAAACTTTTACAATGCAGGAGAGAGAGAACAGAGATTAATGGCAAGTTAACACATTAATAAAGGACTCCAACGGGGATGAAATAATGTAAGGACCTTAAAAAGGTGCAAACAAACTAAGATAAGACGGCAAGGAGGGAGAAACGATTCTTGGTTTCTTTTAGATTACTTATTTAAAAATCACTTCATTCTCTTAAGTAAGGTAGGAACTTTCTGAGTAAAGATCCTGAAGCACAGCAAATCAAAGAAAGACTTGATAAATGAGACTGCATCAAACTACAAAGCTTCTGCACAGCAAAGGACATAGCCAACAAGCTAAAAAGACCATCTACAAGATGAGAGATGTTTGCCAGCTACACATGAGACAATGGCCTAATACCAGAATATACAGAGAACTCAAAAGATTAAGCCTCATCAAAACCAATAACTCAAATAATGGGCTAATGAGCTAAAGAGAGTCTTCTCAGAGGGCCAATAGACACGTGAAGATATGTCAGCATCTCTGGCCATAAAGGAGAGGTATATCAAAAACAAAACAGCAACAAAAAAAACTGAAATTCCACTAAATTCCAAATAGAATGGCCATTTTCAAGGAAAAAAGCAATAACAGATACTGGCAAGGGTGTGACCAAAGGGAACCCTAACACACTATTGGTGGAAATGTAAACTTATTCAACTACTCTGGAAAGCAGTGTGGAGGTTACTCAAAAATTAAATATAAAACTACCGGGCTGGGAAGGTGGCTCAGTGGTAGAGCATTTTCCTTGCATGCCTGAGGCCCTGGGTTCGATTCCTCAGCACCACATAAGCAAAAAGAAAAAAGCCGGAAGTGGTGCTGTGGCTCAAGTGGTAGAGCGCTAGCCTTGAGCTGAAGAGCTGAGGGACAGCGCCCAGGCCCAGAGTTCAGGCTCCACGACCGGACCCAAAAAAAAAAAAAAAAAAAAAAATATATATATATATATATATATATATATATATATATATATAACTACCTTATGATCCAGCAATTCTGCTCTGGGGCATTTATCCAAAAGGTTACAAACCAGGATACAGTAAAGCCACCAGCACAAATATGTTCATTATAGCACTATTAACCATAGCCAAGGTATGGAATAAATGGATCAAGAAAATGTAGCACACACACACACACACACACACACACACACAGTCATCCATTAGAAAGAAGAATGATATTGTATCATTTGTAAAGAAATGAAAACACCTAGAAAAAAATTATGTTAAGTCAAATAAGTCCGGCACAGAGACAAAGAATGCATGTTTTCTCTTATATGTGAAAGCTAGTTAGCTTAAACTTATGAGTAAATACATTGTACTGTATGCAAGTGTATGCAAATGTATTAGTTGAAATTATGGTAGATTCAAGGGAGAACTCAAATAGTATAATTCCTTAGAAAGGCAGGGTCAAAGTTCAACAAAATAGACACCAGGAAGTGAATATTGGAAAAAGTGGGGTGAAGTCAAGGAGAAAGGAGGATACAAGTGAAGAGGAGAAGAGGGGGAGAATGCACACAAGAATTCAATGCATATTCTACAAAATTAAGAAGAGTGAGGGAAGGGGTGGTCTGGAGAAGGGTGGGTGAGAATTTTGAAAGAGATGACATTGATTGAATGCATTATATGCATAAACTGCTCTGTTAAATGGTAACTCCTTTGTACAACTACTTAAAGATAATTTTAAAAAATTCCCAGTGGGAAAGAAGTTGAAATACTTACCTGATCAATTGTCAAAATAAGATTTTTTGCATGTGATCCTCTTCAAGTCCATTTCTTCTCTGTGACTTTACAGATGCATCTAATATTTTTTTTCCTGTGAAACCCTCAAAGGAAATGGAAAGACTTGAAAAACTTATATTAAGTGAAGTAAGCCAAGCCCAAAGAAACATAGGTCCCATGGTTTCCCTTATTTGCAATATCTAGTATATGTATGAGTCAAGCAGAAAAGATCAGATAAGGTGATGTTAGGAAAATGAACCCTAAGAAATGTATTCAAATGTTTTTTCTTTCATGCATTTGTTTCTAATGCATTTATAAGGTTATTTCTTTGTTGCTTTGTATGTCCCTCCCCCACAGTATAACCCCTGCTTTCACTGTATTTGATGTCGGTGTAATTTGTGGAGGGGAAGGGGAAAAACAAGTCGTTTAAATAAGGATACAGGTGGACCCGTAGCAACAATGAGAAGTACAAGTTGTCATGTCGAAAACGAACTTTACAACTTTGGTTGGGGGGGGGGGGAGGGTTGGGGGGGGGCGGGGGGAGGCTGGGAAGGGATGGGAAGGGGAAACAAAGGAGGAGGCTACAATGCTTGATAAGAAATGTACTCATTATCTTGCCCATGTAATTGTAACCCCTCTGTACAGTATTTTCACAATAATAAATAAATAAAAATTAAAAAAAATAAAATGAACTCTAAAAAAAAAGAAAAGGAAAGGAAAAAAAACAAAAAAGAAAGGAAAGAATTCCATGTTAATTTTTAACTTCACATTTTTTTTCTATATGCTTCAGCATGTTTTCCCTGGTAGTTTGAAATTTTCATTTTTGTCTAGAATTTGATTGTATATAGCGTGAATTAATCTAATTTCCATTTGCTTTTCTTGCAGAAAGTAATTTGCCTCAACACCATGTATTTTATGGGACTTTTCCCTCCCGCTGCTTTTGATGTCATTTCTGCAACAAACTAAGTTCCATGTCTAAGTTAGTATCTAGGATCACTATGCTGCTCCACTGATTTACTTACAAATTCCTCTACCCACTATACATTGTTTTCAACATAACAGCTTTGTAGTAAATATCTGGAAATTTAATACCTCTATTGTTCTTCCCTTTCAAAATTAGTTTACCCTATCAGTCATTATGCTTTTATGCATGGAGTTCTTACCAAAGTACAAAAATATTCCATTGATATTTCAATGGAGATTGGAATTGCATTGCATTTATAAATAAGTTCAGGAATATTTTTTATCATTTATAGGTAGTCTTTCCATCTATGAGAATAATGAACTCATACTTACTGAAGTTTTTCTTATGTTTATCAGTCATATTGTATAGTTTTCTCCATCAAGACCTCCATAGTTTTTCCCCTCAAATATGTTTACATTTTGATTGATTTCACAAATGACATCTTCCATATTACTTTCATTTTGTCGCTTTCTCCAGATAACTCTTGCTTTTTATAATTTTAAGATTTGTGCTCTGTGGACTATTCTTTGTTGCTACTGTTTAGATCTTGAAGGTTCTCTGAACATCAATGTGCTGAAAATTTTGTCTTCAATATCACAGTGTTCAAAGGTAGCCTTTGGGAGTTGCTTAGATTGTGATGGCTGTGACCTCATGAAAAGCTTAATCAACTTACGGATTCACAACTTAATGGGAAACTGGAGAATGTGGTGGAAATTTTATGTGGTAGGACCTTGCTGGAGGATGTAGCAATTGGAGTGTGTCCTTAAAGGGTATATCTACACCATTTCTTGGCCACCATATTGTGAGCACCTTTGCTCTACCCACATACTCCCTGCCATGATGCTCTGCCTTGCCATAGGCCCACAGAAATAGGTCTAACTGATAATTGGCTAAAACCTCTGAGACTGTGAGCCAAATTTAATGTTTTCTCCTTTAAGTCGATTTTCTCAGGTAGTTTGCCAGAGCAATGGAAAGCTAACAATTGTATTTGTATAACATTTCTTGCTGTATATTCTGTAAGTTTATTCATCTCTATCAGACAATATTGCTGCTTTTTTTCTGGTTAGTCATTTCCTGCTATGTCTTTTTACTTCATTTAATTTTAATCTTTCTATACTCTTTTATGTATTTTAGAGACATTCAGCTCCTCTATCATTTCTCTTCACATTCTGTTTTCCTACAATTTCAATATGTTTCTGCTCTATTTTCACATGTGTGTATAGAGCACTTTGACCATATTTACCCATGCACACACATACACACACACTCAAATTCCTATTGCCCTCCCCATTTCTGTTGGTGTGCACTCCCACACAGAACCTGTATTACATTCCTGTCATTCATTTTTAAAAAAACAGATTGGCAATATGAGAACATGTAATATTTGTCTTTCTCAGTTTAGCTTATTTTGCTTACCACAATAATCTCTAGTTCCATCCATTTCCTGCAGATGATATAATTTCCTATTTTATGACTGAATAACAAACACCCCATTATGTTTTTCTACTACATTTCTTCATCCATTCATTGGTTTATGTATACCTGGGCTGATTCTGAATAGTGTTACAATAAACATGGATGTGTAGGTATCGCAAATGATTGTTGGCTATTATTCCTTTGGCTATATATGCCCAGGATGAGTATATGCAGGACCATAGGTTAGTTTTTGCTTCAATTTTTTAAGGAACCTATACACTGATTTCCATAATGACTGCATTAATTTACATTTCCACCAACAGTGTACAAGGATCACTTTTCCCTCATATTCTTACAAGCAGTTGTTGTCTTTGATAATACCTATTCAGACTGCAGAGAGATGGGATCTTCATGTTCATTTGCATTTCCTTGATGGTTGAGGATAAACATTTGTGTATTTATGAACTACTTGCACTTCTTTTGAAAACCATCCTTTTAAGTAATTTACTCATTTATTACTTGGATTATTTTTTCTTTGATGTTTATTTTGGGGTCTCTTTATATTTTTTTGCATACTAATCCTTTATCCAGTGAATAACTGCAAGGATTTTCTCCCATTTCTGTTTTCTTTGGAATCTGATAATTGTTTCCTTTGCTGTGCAGAAGCTTTTTAAATTGATTTACTCTCACTTTTCAATTCTTGTTTGTATTTTGTGAACAATTGGAGTTCTTTTCAGAGAAGCATTACTTATTATGCCTATATTTTCAAGGTTTTACTGTATGCTTTCTTCTATCAGTTATCTTGGATCCATTGGAAGTAATCAGTGATTCAGTGATGTCATTAATGATGTCACCAGAGAGTTTTCACTTTTCTCTTTGGCTGATTTCATTTCATCCAAAGCTCGTTCCCTTCATGACTGTAGGGAGGCTGCCAGGGATAAAAGGGACTTCCTGTGGAAAAAAGAGGAAGTGGAGGCAGAAAGAGCCTCTAACTGAGCAGTATAAATTATTCCTTTTCATTGGATTGGGCTGTTTTAGGACATACACCCTTATCTTTTCCACATTCCAGGTATGGTACCAGAAGAGTGTCATCATTGAGTTGGCCTGTACTCATGTATGATGTATGATGAAGCTGATGCTGGTATGTTGAGTAAATCTCAGTGTCTCGACTAATATAACTGAGTTCTGTCATTGTATCTGGTTGTTTCCATTTTATGTCACTCTACTTTATTCTCTTGTCCTGGTTTCTGCTAATTAGCCACATTTTCCTTATTTTTTCTTTACCCATTTAGATATGGAGTCCATTCTTCCAGCAACCATAATTAAAATTTTCATTTTTCATAAATACGTGCAATATGGATGAAATATTATGCCTGTTTGAACATAGAATATATTCATGTACAGATAGAGATTGAATTTTTTCTATAAAATCCTGAAGTTGATATACAGTTAGAGTCCTACAGTTAATACTTTCACAGTAAATTAGGACTTCTCTATTTTTCAAGTCTCTTTAGAAACTCTACCAGCCAACTCTCCTGATACTGTGCTTTTTTTTTTTTTTTTTTTAAATTTTATTTTATTTTATTTGAGATCATACTGTACAGAGGGGTTACAATTACATGGGCAGGATAATGCATACATTTCTTACCAAGCATTGCAGCCTCCTCCTTTGTTTACCCTTCACCTCCCTTCCCAGCCTCCCCCCTCCTCCCCACCCGATCATACCCCCCCTCCCCCCCAACTCCTACATTGTAAAGCTGGTTTTGACATGACATTTGTACTTCCCATTGTTGCAACAGGTCCACCTGAATCCTTAAACGACTTGTTTGTCCCCATCTCCTCCACATGTTATACTGACATCAAATATAGTGAAAGCAGGGGTTACACTGTGGGGGAGGGACATACAAAGCAACCAAGAAATAATCTTATAAATGCATTAGAAACACATGCATGAAAGAAACAAAAACATTAAAATACATATTTGAGGGTTCGTTTTCCTAACATCACAATCTCTGACTTTTTCCGCTTGACTCATACCTATACTAGATATTGCAAATAAGGGAAACCATGGGACCTATGTTTCTTTGGGCCTGGCTTACTTCACTTAATATAATTTTTTCCAAGCCTTTCCATTTCCTAACAAATGGGGCAATGTCATTCTTTCTGATGGAGGCATAGAATTCCATTGTGTATATATACCACATTTTCTTGATCCATTCATCTACTGAGGGGCATCTGGGTTGGTTCCATATCTTAGCTATGGTAAATAATGCTGCAATAAACATAGTTGTGCTGGTAGCTTTAGTGTGGTCTTGTTTGTAAACATTAGGGTAAATGCCCAAAGTGGGATTGCTGGGTCATAGGGGAGTTCTATGTGAAGTCTTTTGAGGAACCTCCATACTGCTTTCCAAAGTGGTTGAACAAGTTTACATTCCCACCAACAATGAAGTAAGGTTCCTTTCTGTCCACATCCCCTCCAGCATCTGTTGTTGTTAGAGTTCTTGATTTTTGCTGTTCTAACTGGAGTGAGGTGATATCTCAATGTTGTTTTGATTTGCATTTCTTTTATGGCTAGGGATGTTGAACATTTCTTCATGTGTCTATTGGCCATCCTTCGTTCTTCTTCAGAGAAGCTTCTCTTTAAGTCTTTCGCCCACTTACTTATTGGGCAGTTGCTTCTTTGAGGATTTGTTGTTGGGTGGTTTAATTTTTTGAGTTCCAAGTATATTTTAGATATGAGACCCTTGTCCGTTGTATGGCTAGTAAAGATCTTCTCCCAGTCCGTGGGCTTTCTATTGATCTTGCTAGCTATGTCATTTGCCCTGCAGAAGCTCTGCAACCTTATACAATCCCATTTGTCCAACCTTTCTTTGATTTGTTGTGTTTCCGGGTCTCTATTCAGAAAATTTCGGCCTGAGCCAAGGAGACCCAGGGTTTCTCCTATTCCATCCTGTAATGTTTTCAGAGTGTCTGCTTTGAGTTCAAGGTCTTTGATCCATTTGGAGTTGATTCTGGTGCAGGGTGATATATAAGGATCTAGCTTTAGTTTTCTACATGTAGTTAACCAGTTTTGCCAGCACCATTTACTGAAGAGGCTGTCTGTCTTCCATTCTATTGTTTTAGCTCCCTTATCGAAGATTAGATGGCTACAGGTCTGTAGGTTCATTTCTGGGTTTTCAATTCTATTCCATTGGTCCTGAGGTCTGTTCTTATGCCAATACCAAGCTGTTTTGATTACTATGGCTTTATAGTAGAGTTTGAAATTTGGTATTGATATTCCTCCAGCAGTGTTCTTTCCGTTGAGGAGCGTTTTTGCTATTCGGGGTCTTTTATTGTTCCATATGAATTTTTGGATTGCCTCTTCTATTTCCTTGAAGAATGAAGGTGGAATTTTGATAGGTATTGCGTTGAATTTGTAGATAGCCTTGGGAAGTATTGCCATTTTCACAATGTTAATCTTTCCAATCCAGGAGCATGGGAGGTTTTGCCATTTTTTAAGTTCTGTGTTGATTTCCTTTTTCAAGATTTTAAAGTTTTCATCATAGAGGTCCTTCACTTCTTTAGTTAAGTTAATTCCTAGGTATTTTATTTTTTGTGGGGCTATTACAAATGGAGTTGCTTTCCTAATTTCAGCCACACTTTTCTCATTGTTGGCATACAGAAAAGCCATGGATTTTTGGGGGTTAATTTTATAACCTGCTACTTTGCCAAAGTTTTGGATCAGCTTGAGTAATTTGGGAGTGGAGTCTATGGGATTCTTTAAATACAAGATCATGTCATCTGCAAAGAGGGAGAGTTTTATTTCTTCTTTCCCTATTTGGATCCCCTTTATGTCTGCATCTTGTCTTATTGCTGTAGCTAGGCATTCTAATACTAGATTGAAGAGAAGTGGAGAGAGTGGGCAACCTTGTCTTGTTCCTGAGTTAAGAGGAAATGGCTTTAGTTTTTCACCATTGAGTATAATGCTGGCTGTAGGTTTGTCATATACAGCCTTTATTGTATTGAGGAATGTTCCATGGATTCCTAATTTTTCCAAAACCTTCATCATGAAGGGGTGTTGGATCTTGTCGAATGCTTTTTCTGCGTCTATTGAGATAACCATGTGGTTCTTATTCTTGCTCCTGTTGATGTGATGAATAATATTAATTGATTTGCGTATATTGAACCAGCTTTGCATCCCTGAAATGAATCCTGTTTGATCGTGGTGTATGATTTTTTGGATGAATTGTTGAAGTCGATTGGCCAAAATTTTGTTGAGAAGTTTTGCATCAATGTTCATCAAAGAAATGGGTCTATAGTTCTCTTTCTTTGATGAGTCCCTGCCTGGTTTTGGGATGAGGGTTATGATGTCTTCATAGAATGTGTTCGGTAGTGAGCTTTCTCTTCCAATTTCATTGAAGAGTTGGAGGAGAATTGGTGTGAGCTCTGCTTTGAAGACCTTGTAAAATTCCGCTGTAAAACCATCTGGTCCTGGACTTTTCTTAGCTGGGAGGTCTCTTATTGCTGTTTCTATTTCAATGCTTGATATGGGCCTGTTAAGATAGTTTAACTCATCTTGGTTTAGTTTTGGCATGTCAATATTTGCTAGGAAGAGGTCCATTTCTGTCAAGTTCTCAAACTTATTAGCATAAAGTTTTGAGAAGTATTCCCTTATAATGTTCTGAATCTTGGTTGTTTCCGTGGTGATGTTTCCATTCTCATCTCTGAATTTTATTAATTTGGGTGTGTTCTCTTCTTTTTCTGATAAGATTTGCTAAGGGACTGTCAATTTTGTTAAGTTTTTCGAAGAACCAACTCTTTGTTTTGTTGATTCTTTCTATAGTTTTTTTGGATTCTAATTCATTTAATTCTGATTTAATTTTGATTATTTCTTTCCGTCTACTGGATTGGGGTTTATCTTGCTGCTCTTTTTCAAGGAGGTTTAGATGTGTCATTAAATTGTTAGTTTCAGATCTCTCCAATTTGTTGATGTAGGAGCTCAGAGCTATAAACTTGCCTCTGAGTACTGCCTTTGCTGTGTCCCAGAGGAGCTGGTATTTTGTGTGTTCATTTTTGTTGAATAGCATGAACATTTGAATTTCCTTTCTAATCTCTTCCATGACCCACTCATGATTCAGCAGTGTGTTGTTCAGCCTCCATGTGATACCGGACTTTCTTTGGTGGCTTTTGGTGTTGAGTTCTAATTTTATTCCCTTGTGGTCAGAGAGAATGCAGGGTATAACTTCAATGTTTCTGAATTTAGACAAGTTTGCTTTGTGGCCTAAAATGTGGTCTATTTTAGAAAACGTTCCATGTGCTGCTGAGAAAAACGTGTATTCTGATGCTGCTGGGTGAAATGTTCGGTAAATGTCTGTTAAGTCTAGTTGATCTATGCAGCTGTTTAGATCTGCGGTTTCTCTGTTGAGTTTTTGCCGAGTTGATCTATCTAGTGGGGAGAGTGGTGTGTTAAAATCCCCAACAATTAATGTCTTTGGATCTATATGGGATTTGAGGGAAAGTAGTGTTTCTTTGATAAATTTGGGTGCTCCATTGTTTGGCGAATAGATATTTAGAATTGTAATATCCTCCTGAAGGAGAGATCCTTTAATTAGTATGTAGCGACCTTCTTTATCTCTTTTCACGAATTTTAATTTGAAGTCTATTTTATCTGATATTAGGATTGCAACTCCCGCCTGTTTATGCGGTCCGTTTGCTTGGTAGATTTTGTTCCAGCCTTTAACATTGAAAATGTGTTTGTTTTTACGGGCAAGATGTGACTCCTGCAGGCAGCAGATAGAAGGGTCTTGTTTTTTAATCCAACTAGACAGTCTATGTCGCTTAATTGGAGAGTTCAGTCCGTTAACATTAAGAGATAGGACTGAGAGGTATTTGGGAGTTCCTGCCATGTTATCTACCTTCTTGGGGGCTGCGAAAACTGAGTTCTTTCTATGGTTCTTGGATTCTCAGTTTGGGTGCAGTTTCTTGGCCTTTATTGCGGTCTTGTTGGTTTTCTATGTGTAGGACATCTTTAAGAATCTTTTGTAGGGCTGGTTTGGTGGAGATGAATTGTTTCAATTTTTCTTTGCTATGGAAGGTTTTTATTTGGCCTTCAGTTATGAAGGAGAGTTTAGCTGGGTACAGTATTCTTGGTTGATAGTTGTTTGTTTTTAGGGCATGGCATACATCATTCCAGGCTCTTCTTGCTTTGATTGTCTCTGCTGAGAAATCTGAGGTGATTCTAATTGGTTTCCCTTTAGAAGTGATTACCCTTTTCTCTCTGACAGCTTTAAGGATCTTTTCCTTGTTCTGAGTTGATCCTGTGTGGATTATAATGTGGCGGTGGGATGTCCTATTCTGGTCTGGTCTATTTGGGGTTCTAAAGGCTTCTTGTATCTGGACAGGCCTATCTTTTTGCATGTTTGGGAAGTTCTCTGCTAGGATCCTGTTAAACAAATTTCCTAGACCATTAACTTCTGTTTCTAGGTGCTCCTCTACACCCATTATCCTTAGATTAGGCCTTCTGATGGTGTCTTCCAGGTGTTGGATAGATCTATCATATTTCTTGGACTTGTCTTTTATGGTTGTATGTTCTTTCTCTATAATATCTAGGCTGTCTTCAATCCCTGAGATTCGATCTTCTGCATGGTCTAACCTGCTGTCAAGACTCTCTACTTTGTTTTTTATCTCTTTTCCTTCTAGTTGGTCAGCTTTGATGGCTTCAAGTTCTTTGTTGAAGCTCTGTTTTAGGTCTTGTATGAATTTCTTTACTTCCTTAATTTGGTGTTCAGTGTTTGTCCTCAAATCACTTAGTTGATTGGTTATGGTTTCTTTGGGCTCCCATTCCTTCTGTTGGGTTCCATTCAGCATTCCCTTTGTGGTCTCCCTGACTTCCTTCAGCTCTTTGTTAATGGATTCCATGAATGCCTTTAGTGATCTTTGTGTGTTCTCTACCTGGTCTCTCAATTCCTGTATTACTCTTTGATTAGCTTCCTCCCGTTCGTGGGATTCCTGCAGATCTCTTTGAGTGTTCTCAGCCTGCTCACGCCATTCCTCCCTTTCTCTTTGAGTATTCTCAAGTTGTTCACGCAAATCCTGTATCAGTTTTTGAGTAGCTTCCTCACGCTTATGATATTCCTGTATAAACTTCTGGGATGCCTCCTCTCTCTCCCTATCACGCTCATACAGAGTCCTTTGTACGTTGTCAAACTTTTCATTTATCATGTTTGCCACCAGTGTTTGTAGAGCTGTTTGGGAACTCTCCTCTGGATTATTCATTATCTCTTCTAACCCCTGATTATCAAGATTGGGAATTGAGATACCCGAATTTGCCATTTTTCTTGTGTTTTTCCGACTTACTCTGCCCATTTGAGATGAAGATAGCACCAGTTTTGTGCTAGAACACTATCTTAAGGCAACCATCAACCAAAGTTTGCATTTGTACAGTCAATAGTCTACAGACACAATCTAGTTCAACATCTATTCGACATCAAACAACTATATGTTAAAGGGCTTCGAACCACAGAGAAGAATTTGGAAAACCAGAAATTATTAGGGTTAGGGAGAGATGTGGGTAAAAAATAGGAATAGATTGGTGTGGGGAGGCACAGGGAGAGTTAACTATGTCCTAATCACAATGCAAGAAATAGGTTGGGTTGGATGCAAGTAGAGAGAGAGAGAAAAAGAAGAAAGGGAAAGGGGAATGAAAAGAGACCAGAAAAAAAAAAGAAACGTAAAAATTAATGTTATTTTAGAGATTAAAAGACCATCTATTTATAGAGGAATATGAATATGTTGAGAGAAAGGGAGGGACATAGAGGAGATGTGAAAAACTTTAAAAAAATGCTTAAAATATTATATAGGTATAAAGAGGTAGTACTGCTATTAATGAATTTAAGTCTCAGAGGTTTTGAATTGAGTAATAAGTTTGTGGATTAAGTGTGTACACAATGGGGGATAGGGTCTACTGGTTAACTACGGGTTTATCTGAGGATGTGCAGGACAAGAGTTAAGTCATATAAAGAAGAACAAAGAGGAAAAGATGGAAAGGATAGGAAAGTGAGAAGAAAAGATCAGAAATTCAGTAGAGCTAGACAAAAAACAAAAAGATAATTAAGAATGAAAGAAAAAGAGAAAGAAGACAAGAAAAGAAAGGAAAACACACATTCACGTATTCCTAAAATAAAAATTATAAGAGGAGAAAGAAAAAAAAAAAGTTAATGGAAAACAATTATTTTTTCAGAAGAGGCAAAAATTAAAGATTAATAAAAGTTTTAGAAAAGCAAAAAAAAATTTTTTTATATATATATAAGGTAACAAAAGACGAAAAAAAAACAAAACAAAAAAAAGAAAAAAGAAAAGAAGAAGAAGAAGAAAAAAAAAGTTCTTCGATTTTTTTTTTTTTTGGGAGGGGTGGGAAGAGTCCTGTATCTCCCTTTTGTCTGTAACCAGAGTCTGGTTGGAGTCTCTGGTCAGCTTGAGGTCCTGTGGCTTGATTGGTTTCTTAAGTCAGTTTGTTGGAACAGGCAGAAAAATGCTCTGCTTTACCCAAGATTTTGAGATCCCCCTCCCAGGTTAGTTTACTGGGAGGGTGATCTGCTTTGAGAATCACAAAAGAGGGGGATGCAGTGATGAGGCTAGGTTCTGGGTAGAGTTGAGGCCTTTCTACAAACAGTAGCTTTTCCCTGGGGCTATTTTGTGAAAAAAACTCACAGCACCCAGCCTGGAGCCATTCTCAGGGTTTCTGTTTTCCAATTGATTGTGGTGGCTGCTAGAGGGAGGGGCAGCCTCTGGCTCTGGTTACCCGGTGAGGAGAGCCACTCCAATGGCTGGCGCCTGAGCTGGGTGACTTTTCCCTGGATGGAACTGAGTCTGTGAGGTCACTTCGCCGTTAAGTTCTTGTGACCTGCTAAGTGACTCGTTTTATTCCAAGGCCTGAGCTGGAGCTAGCCGCTCCTCCGAGCTTTGTCGGTATCCAAGATGGAGATCACCGGTGCTGGGGGGGGAGGGGTGGCCTTCCCTCCTCTGCTCCCAGAGAAGGAGTGAGGAAGTCGGGCTTCTACTCACGCCGAGTCTTGGATCCTGGGTCGTCTCTGGTCTGCAAAGTGCAGGATGAAGTTGTCCGCTCCTTGTCGGTTCTTGCTGGTGTTGAGTAGAATCCGCTCGTCCGCTGCGTCTGGCTCCTTCGTCCTGGACTGTGTCTCAGGTGTGCCCCCGCGGCGGCGGTGGTCGCTGCCGCGACCCTGCCGCCGCAGCAGCAGCTGCTGGCAGGCGCTCAGATGTGTCTGCTTGGCTTCCCCTCTCTTGACTAACTCTCTGTCCTGTGATGGCACACTTGGTGTGATTCTCTGGCTTGGGACTGTTCACTGGAACTCTGAAACTGTTTTCTATGCAAGAGCTTGTTCAGATTCCAGCTTCTCCTCCGCCATCTTCCCGGAACCTCGATACTGTGCTTTTATGCTTTATTTGATTGATATTTTTGTTCCATTTGGTTTTAAGCACATATTATGCATGGTTTTATTATTATTATTGATTTCAGGGTAAATTTAGACTTGCCACCATAATTTATGTGTTCCCTTTGCTTCTTGTGTCCTATTTCTTCCTTTTGTACTTTTTTATCCAAACTCAAGTCTCATATTTAATAATCTTGTTAGTGAGTGCAATCAATTACCATCAATGCAAACAATAAGCTTCCTAAATCCTAGAGGGCCTAAAAATGTCCTTCTCCTAACTTCACTCTTCTACATTAATGTTTTGAGCAGGTAAAAATAAGCACATGATATATACTTAAGACACCCATAATACCTTCGGTCCAAAATAATAAGTTGGCTCATTATGAATTTCTAGATTTCCACTTATTTGCCCTAAGGACTTTGAAAACATATTTCACAATCTAATGGCAATTACTGCTGTTAAGAAGTGAGCTGCCATTCTTATTATTGAGAGATTACAGTTAACCTTTCTACTCTTCCCCTCCACTGGTTTTTAGGATTTTTTTTTATTATACTTGATATTCCACTCTGGTATTATTTAGTGTCTAGGTGTGAAATTGATGCATCAATCCTGATTTTTTTCTACTTCTTAGTATCCCAGGTGGCCAATTTTACAATTGCTCTGCTCAGGCACTATGAGCTTGACCAACCCCAAACAGATTTGAATTTAGTTCATGGTCTCAAAATTCTTGCTCCAACAGGTAAAATAGATTTTTGACCCTACACCTATCTAACATAGAGTCTAGTAGTCATAACCCAGCCCTGAGTAGTCTAATTTCCAACATTTGTCTAAAGTAGAAGCTTGCATCAGGCTGTTTAGGCTTTAATGCCCACTAAATCTCTATTTAGTGGCATTGATTTTTCTTCCCTTTATAAAAGGAAAGTAAGCACAGGTTTTGGCCCAAGACCTCACACAGTTCGTCCAATCACCCTTTACCCCCAACTCAAGGGTTATGGACTTTACATTAGCACCACAATGATGTCCATGCATCAGCATTAAGGCCTCTGTTGATTCCAGGATGATCTGAGAGAGGTGACTATGTCTCCCACTTATCAACTTGCTTTCTCTTTTTGTTTCCAGTGTTGAGCGCCCCTCCCATTTGGAGAGGATGGTGTTAGGAATGAGATGAGAATCTAAGCTGATGTTCTATCCTTGAGCTATGTTCCCAGACGAACAATCCTCTATTTTTGCTCTTAGTTATAGCTCTTAAGCATGCTTTACCCATCATCTCTATGACTTTCATTTGAAAAACATACTTAAGCATACTCAATCCATATTCTACCATAGCCAAACCAGAAAAATTCCTTGATGACCAAGGTTTGAAACTTGGGAATAGGTCCTTCCCTATTCCCTATTCAATCAGCTTCAAATACCCATTTATTCTATTGCTAAAGATCCCTCAATTTTAAAAAACTGATTGCTCAGTCACCTTTACTGTGAAAGCCAAATCCTTATTTTAGACTAGCAGTTTTCCTTGCCAGAAAGCCCTCTTTCTAGTAAGAAGCCATCAAGACTCTGGAATATGTTTTTTAACAACAACAAAAAACACAGCATTGCAAGTGCCTTAGCATAATGTGTTAATATCAAGCTCTAGGTTGATATCTTATTCTCTCATATCTAGTAACTACACATCTAAACTGAACTTGAAATTTCCTGAATCTGCCTCTATTTCTTCTGCCTGTATATACTACCCTTCCTGTTCCTGGGTATGATCACTTGCCCATCTTTTAGTCTTTTTTGTGCTCTAACATGGAAGTCTTTCTGTGACTGCTTCTTTCTTCTAGTATTAGTTTCTCTCCTCCACTAGGCATGTCAAATACATTTAGTAAAAATTGACACTGTCTCCTGCTTTTGAAGATTCATAAAAACATTTCACCAGATTGAAGTCAGGAAATTATCTCTAATTATTTAACCCAGTGTGTCTCAAATATTTGATCATGGAAGACTTTATTCCCCTATGTGAGTACCAATTTGCTTACTTCAGGAAATGCTCTAACCTCCTAACTTACATTCAGACTCAGAGTTTCCACTCCAGTTCCAGCTCCCTCACCTGCCACAGCCAGCCGCTTAATCCTGTGCTTAGCACCACTCCAGAGTGACACCAGTCCCTCATTCACTCTGTCCTTAGACAGCCTCGCTGGCTTCTGTAACCTCCATTTCTCCACTTCTACTCTCCTGAAGTAGAAAGAAATGTGTCTGCTAACGAGATACAGCACTCTTCAAGCCAAGACTCCACTTCTGCTTCTGTCTAACAATTACTATATCCTTGCCATGCTTCTCCGTCCTTGTATGCATGCCTTCATGAACACATCCATTTATCCCTTGTCACTCAGCACACCGGAAGCCCACTCTGGGCAGGTTGGTGAGCAGGAGCAAGCCTCCAAAATGTAATTGACAGAGTATTAGTTAGCTATGACTGTTGTAACAAATTACCACAGACAAGATAATATAAACAACAGAAATTTGTTGATTCTTAGGTTGGAGGGGCTGGGAAGGTGGCTCAGTGGTAGAGCGCTTGCCTCGCATGCCTAAGGCCCTGGGTTTGATTCCTCAGCACCACATAAGCAAAAAGAAAAAAGCCAGAAGTGGCGCTGTGGCTCAAGTGGTAGAGCACTAGCCTTGAGCTGAAGAGCTGAGGGACAGCGCTGAGGCCCAGAGTTCAGGCCCCATGACAGGACCCAAAAAATAAAAAAGAAAAGAAAAAGAAAAAAGAAAAGAAAAGAAAAGAAAAGTTAATTTTAAGTTAGAGGAGAGTGGAAGCCCAAGATCAAGGCATCATTAGATTTGGTTCCTTCTGAGGGATGTAAGGGAGAATCTGTTTCATACATTTCCTCTGGTTTGTGATAGTATGCTAGCAATATTTGACATTCATTCACTCACAGAATGTGCTTTATCTCTGTGTTAATATTAATATACATTCCTCCTGGTGGATGTCTGTCTCCCTTTTCCCCCTTTTTATAAGAACCCCTGTCTAGTGGTTGACTAATTATATCTACAAAAACTCTCCAAATACAATCACATTTTGAGGTTCAAGGGGTCAGGACTTTAGCATACAAATTTGTGTAAATATTGGTTGCTAGGCATGAACTGTGTAACAGAGCCAGTAGCCCCAAATGCAGTTATGGTAAGATCTGCCTGGGGCCCAGACAATGAAGGATTATGACAGGAGCTCAAGGTACTGAGTCCATGGAATACACTGGCAATCCAAGACAAGTGATATGGGCATGGCAGTTTACAAATGAGATGAGAGATCATTTAAGACACTTGTTCAAAGTGACCATACTGTTATTCAAGCCACGGGCCGTCTTGCTACAAAAATCCCTTTACTCCAACTTGCTGTTTCCCAAAAGATGATGAACCTCATTAAAATGAAATCCTTGCTGTGGAAATAATAGGGTTATTTTTCCAGCCCTCACTAATGCCTAATCCATACTGAAAAGTGGCTAAGATTTGAAACAAAGCAAAAGCAATGAGGATTCCTTCTCATCATTGAAATAAATCTGTTTAATACATAGGAAGCACTCCTGGTTAAATGTTTACCTTTTGAACTCTGTACTGAAGGAAATGGTTTCCTGAAGCTCTGCCTAATCTTTTAGCAAACTGTCAAACTAAAAACTTGGGTGCTTCTTCATGAAGATTTTAACTGCACTATTGATTATAGTGCAGCTAGAAACCATTTTCACTCTTATCTTCATATGATTTAATTGACACTGAGTGGTATTTTAATTGAAACGTTAGACTTCCTTAGTAGAACTACCCTTTGTTTCTAGCAAAGCAATCTAGCTTTTATGCTTTTAATCGCCATCTGTTGTTCAATAAATGTCAAATCGTTCCTAATGGTCTCTCTAAGCATAGGGTTGGTGTGTGTGTGTGTGTGTGTGTGTGTGTGTGTGTGTGTGTGTGTGTGTGTGTGTGTGTGCAGTTTTTTTTGTTTTTAATTTGCTTTTGTACTCAGTGTTCATTATGGGCAAATGAGTCCTTGCCGCAAAAAGTACCATTTCTCATGGTGCTTCAGTCCCGTTAGAAGGAAAAAATGATTAGAAATAAAGAGACAAGAGAAATGCTTCCTTTTAAAACAAAATTCTTCTTGGCAGTAGAGAGATTTAAAAAGTCTATAAAACATTTCCTCTCAGTATTTCTAGTGACTTTTAGTCCCATTCACAGCATAAAAGGAACAGAGACAGCCAAAACTCTTTGAGTCCTTTCAATTGTCTGACATAGTCAAATCTATTAGATAAAAGAAAACAAGTGAGGTGAGGGAATCCCCTGGACAGAGCCAAGTTCAAGATGTACTGTGGGGCACAATAAGGCAAGAGGAATAGCTTTAAAAAGAAACTCAGTGAATATTTATGGGAATCAGCAATGCAAGAACACCATTAGGCAGGATGTCCAGAATTGACCAGCTCCCTCCAGAGCTGGAAGAAGGTAGCTCTTGACGTCGACTGATCCTCGGCAGTTGAGGAAAGGAGGGAGACTCCAAAAGAAATGTAGAAAAGTATCGCAACAGACAGAAGACTTTTGTGCTTCTCTGTCTTAGCTTCTTGACATGGAATATCCTCCATAAAAGGTCATCTTCCAGGGTTAAGAAATGATGTCTGCTCCATGGAACCCTGGAGAGACCCAGAGATAAGGATGATATGGCCATGGGTAAAGGGGATGGGGTATTCATTGAGGCTTGTGTGTATCAAATCACCATCAGCTTTCTAAACAAGAAGCATGCTTGATTGCTTGGATCAGGATTTAAAATATTCTCTAAGAGCTGAGAAGTATATTCAAAGTGGTAATTAGAATTGGTTGAAATACAGGGCTATAAATGGGGGACTGGCACAACATTACAAGAAACAGATCATAACTCAACATTCTGACAACTTTTTCTTTGGAAAAGGTCAGCAAAGCTATTCACCAAGGGAAGTGGGCATACAGAGTTCTCCATCCCAGACTGTGACTGAACTTTGAACGAAGTACCTCTGTCAGGATTCTGACTCTAATTATCTGGACCAGCTTGCCTTTCCTAGGAACAAACGCTGAGGGGGCTAAATGGGCAGTTGGGCTTCCGGATGCCCTTCTGCTCTTTTTTAGCTCTCTTTCCCCCACGGGGCCAAGAATAAAGATGCTGACAAGTTCATTTTACCAGGTACTATGGTGAAAAAAGGTACAGCAAAATATTACAAAAATTGAAGTCCCTCAGACCCAAGTAGAATTTCTCACACTGAAAATAAGACCAAGCTTAGTGGCAGTCCCTTTGTCAAGCTGTCCCTACCCTAAGGAATGGATAAAACACTCACATGGGGGTTTAGAAGAAAGCTTTCATCCCCACAGCTATACAAAACATAAAAACACATGGCTGGATGATATTAAAATTCCCTGCTCCATTGCTACTGGTGTGTTATGTATACATACACCTACTCTATTGCTCATTAGGCTTGAGATAAGGTCAGAAATTATGTCCATTTTTGGTTCTCCACTTCCCATCTTTCAAGCTCAACTTCAGCAACTATTTTGAAATTAGAAAAAAGAAAGAAGGAAATAGAAGTATGGGTCAAGTGGTAGGACCCACTTGCCTAGCAAGCACAAAGGCACTGATTTCAAATCTTCAGTACCACCAAGAAAACAAGAAATCACAAACTAGCCAGAAATAGTGGCACATGACTGTAATCTCAGAATTGAAGAGACTATGCAGGATGATAGAGAGTTCAAGACCAGCTTAAGCTACCTAGTGAGTTTTCAAAGGGTCCTTAGGCCAGCTTCAAGCTCCTTCTAAACTTTACTCTGTCTCAATTGACCCCAGCAAACTTTGAGAGTTGGCTGAGTGGAGTATTGACTTTTGACTCCTATCGTCTTTCTATTGAGATCAAGCATCTGCCCTATTCCTGGGGATTTACTATAGACTGTGCAGGGACTTGACATTAGGCCTTTCATGCAAGACCAGTGCCAAGATAACTACCAGTGTGGGCATCAACAAAACTGTACATAGAGCTGCTCCTCTCCAAAACCAAATGATTCATTTGGATTTCAACTCTGTAATCAAGGTACTATCAAGAGTCAGGATTGTGAGGGAAAAGGTAGACCTACGTCTCTGAGCCATCATTCCTTCACAGTATCATCACCATCCCCATGCAATCTCATATTTACATATTTAACTGCCCCACATGAGCTAAAATGTCTTACTATTATATAAAACAACTGGGGTTTTCTTATTCCAACGTTAGTTCCTGTAAACATTACATTAAACTTAACTTTTTAGGAGATGAGTGCTTACTCATGTTAAAAAAGCACTTAGCATGTACAGTACTAGATATTATTCCCAACACAGGAAAGGGGGGCGGGGAGTATAGAGCATGGTGGTTCATACCTACTTGGGAGATGAAGGCAGGAGAACCTTGTGCTCAAGCCAATGAATCCCTTCTCAAAAACAAAATACAAGCTGGGTGCTGGTGGCTCACACCTATCAGCCTACCTATTCAGGAGGCTGAGATCTGAAGATTCATAGTTCAAAGCCAACCCAGACAGGAAAGTCTGTGAGACTCTTATCTCCCATAAACTACTCAGAAAAAAGCAGAGGTAGCTCTGTGGCTTAAGTGGTAGAGTACTAGCCTTGAGCATAGAGAGGTTCAGGGACTGTGCACAGGCCCTGAGTTCAAGCCCCAGGACCAGCCTTGGCTCAAGTGGCAAAGTACATGCCTAGCATGAGCCAGATTCTGGGTTTAATCTCCAGTACTGAAAGAAGAAGAAGGAAAAAAAAGCAATCAGACAAAAGGAAAAGAAAACAACTAGAGAGCTTTTACAAAATTGAAGGGTTATGGGTGGTGGCCATTTAACCTATCTTATCTCAGTGAAACTGTCTGTCTTGGACTCCAGATTCCAGAAGGCACTTAAGTCCTACTTCAGGTCACTTAAGGTCTGTTTTCTTCCTGACCCTCTGGCTCTGGACACATGGGGCTCACACTCAGAAGATGAGTCTGTGTAACCAAGGTAACACAGCGTTGTCTTAATTAGCCTTCTAAGATGTTTACTATAGGAGAAGACCAGAAGAGCTTTTTCAAGCCGCCTGCTGTTCAGAATTCTAAAGGTTAAAGCCTCCAGTAAACTGTGATTAGAAAAAAAAAATCAACGGAATAACTGCATAATGATTGGCTATATTTAGCAGGCTAGATTTCCAGAGTAACCTGGCATTTCTGCCCTGCAGCCTTCTTCAACACCTCAGGAAGTCTCCTAGCCAGAACATGTGATTCTTTGCCAGCCCAGCACCTGGAGTAGGGCTACAGCTCAAAATATCTCAGCATTTCGCATAATAAAAGGACATCCAATTCCAAAAGAAGAAGAAGGAAAATGGCTTACTATAAAATGGTTGGATGAGGTAGAACTGGTTCATAAAACAAAACTGTTATATAAAATTCCAGCGGTTTCTTTGTTGTTGTTGTTGTTGTTGTTGTTATTGTTGTTGTTGTTACTACTGCTGCTGTTGTTGTTCTCCAGATAGACAGGGAAGAGTTTGGGCCAGCAACAGAATCTTCTCTTCCACAGGCTCTGGATCTCTTTTTTTGTCTGACTCCATGAAACTCTTTTCTCTGCCTGCCAGTACTACTCTGCTACTCTTCTTCCCCTCGAAGGAAAAGGTCACTTGTCAGAAAGTCTGTCATTTTCACCTGACGGTGCCCTGGAATCCACTTAAGGGGAGGAAAGAAAAGACTAAAAATAATAGCCAACACTAATTAAGCATTTATTATGTGCTAGGAACTGGGCTACCTGTGCCATGTGTCACTTCCATCTCACAACTGCTGTGATATACTTGGTGATAGTCTAGCTCCCCATTCTACAAATGAAAATAACTGGGACTCAGAGAAGCTTAAAAAAAAAAAACTTGCCCCAAGGTCACCTAGCATGTAAAAGGCTGGACTTTGGACATGGATAGTCTCACTACCAATTCCATCACACAGTCCAGAGTGCTGTTCCAAAGCTTTTCATCACCACCAGGCCTCATTTGAAAAAGAGAAAATTAACTGTTAGACCAAAGATGACTTCAGATCCTGCCTGCTCTCCAGCTTGTCCGCCTGCGTAACCACTGGATCCCAGGTACTGAGAAGAGACAACATAAGGACAAGCTGGTCTTCAACATGGTAACAGAAAGCCAGGAGAGCTGCTCCCTGGGGTTTTCAAACCCTGTTTCTGGGTTCCAGGGGTTTCATGGTGGGAGAGGAGGCAGAACTGGGAACCCTCTGCTTCCTACCAGAGCCGTCCCACTGTTAACTGCCTCGCCAACATGGATTCTGGGTGGGATTTGATTGAACATAGAGATCCATGGCTCAGAAAAGTTTGGAGACCATTGAGAATGGAGCAATCCCCCAGGTGTTGGTTTCCTTAATTGCTAATCCTTTCTCACCACTGATTTACATGGTCCTACGCTCCCTGGAGAAGGAAAACAGCATAGACCTAGGGTGCTTTCTAGAGTCATTTATATGCCCATTACCATCTCTGCGACTGTCAGCTGTCCTCACAGAAAGCAGAGAGAGAGAGAGAGAGAGAGAGGGGTGGCTCTTATGGGAAGCAGACACATTAGGGAAGACTGTGACTTTATTTGCAGCCCAGGCGGACAAGCCTAGAAAATGTTTAAGGGTAAATGAAAATAAGATGAATCTGTGAGAGCCCTTCCAGCAAGCACATGTCTTCTCTTGTCTTCAACATTCTTTAACTTAGTCCCACAGCATTCCCCTGTGGTCTTTGTGCTGCTTCTAAGCCCTGTGAAATGTTAAAAATATCTGCAAACAGATGTGTGAATGTGTGTATGTGTGTGTGTGTGCGCGTGCACGCATGTGTGTGTGAGCATGTGTGTGAGATTTATGCCAGGCCAATTAGACAGTCCACATATCTCAACCAGGCCTTCTATGGAGCGAAGGACCCATGTCTTGTTCCCAGTTTGCATCTGACTCATAAATTATACTCAGAAGCACCCTCAGATTCCCAAGAGGGCAAGATACAGCATAGTGGACAATGGGAAATGCTGGAACTAAACTGCCAGGAATGAGCTCCCATCCCACTTCTATTACTTACAAGCTGTGAAACTTCATAAGCCTTCCTGTCCAAAGCTCACCATTCTTATGTACAATGGGAATAATAAAAGTGTCTACTGAGTGTTCTAAGCATAGAGTGCTAGCCGGTGGCAAGAATTTCATGAGCATGCCAGGTGCCTTGGCTCATGAACCTAATCTCAGCTACTCCAGAGGCATAGGTAGGAAGATTGCTGTCCAATGCCATCCCTAACAAATAATTGAAAAGAGGGTTGTAGACATGACTCAAGTGAGTGTTTATCAAGTGCAAACCCCTGAGTTCAAACTCCAATACCATTTTTCAAATCAGTTGCCTAAACATTAGTTACATATTACTACATACTATATATAACTACGAAAGCACCTACCAACTCCCTCCGGCTTTGCCATCTCAACCCAATCCTAACTCCATTTCCATTCCAGGAAGAGCCCGCGGGTAGCTGCCATTGGACTGGATCGCAGATGTGCAGGGTTAAATCAGCAGATCAGCAGGCATGGTTGGTGAAAGCAACCAGAAGTTACAAGGTTCCTGGGGAAGAGCGGCACTTCATCAGGGTTTTCTTCCTGGCCTAACTTAAAATGGAAAAGGCTGCCCCAAGCATCTTGTGATCAGAACAAATACTCTTCATTCATTCACCATGCATTTATTAAGCACATTAAAAAAAAATAATAGCCAACGCTGCATAAACATTCCCTGTATAAATGCTGTGTTAAGTGCTTTCCCTTCATTCACAAACAAGGCCATGAGGGAGGAAATGTTTTTTACATCTTGCACACAAGGCCCAAAGAGCTCAGGGACTCTGCCTCCAGTCATACAATACATGGCACAGCTAAAATTCCTCCCATGCCACAGCTCAGCTTTTTCAATCTTCTGTCCAAAGAAGTTAGTCCTCAAATCTAGAGACAGGCAAGGGGTGGCCTTCTGGCTCCTCTCCTCCTCCTCCTCCTACCCATCTGTGAATCAAGAGGTTGCAAATCTCACCTTCTTTCTCCCTAACTCATGGAAAAAAAATCCCCAGGCTTCTGTCTACCCACTGAAACCAGAGGAGAACAATGCTGGAGTAAGCATTGCTATTTAGCTATACCAAATCCAGGCTTCAGTTTAAACTTTGCACACAAAACCCCTCTAATCTCTCAGCCACCACATTCAGACAGAAGGTGCAAAGAGAAGCTGCCTTGTTTTCAAGCTATACAGATGTAATTGTGATTTAAAAATCTGTCTTGGGTGCGCCTGTCAGGCATCTTTTTTTTTTTTTTTAGAAATTGGGTTAGGTATTTTGGGCTACTTCAAGTACAGACTTTTTTTTCCTTTTTAGAGGAATTAAATCTTTTGTTTATTGTAATTAGCAGTGAGTATTTTATCAACTGAACAAAAACAGTAGGCCCAAAGTAGAGAGAGTGTAATTACAGAGTAATCAGAAGGCCTCTAAAAATATTCAATGACATCAAGTTAAATCTACAACACCTCCCCCACCTCTCCCCCCACCCCCACCCCAATCAACATGCTCCCTTTAGAGACACACAGAGATAGGGGGAGGGAAGAAAACAGGAGGGAGTCTTGCTTAGTACTTTAGCTACCCAATTCCCATTCTAACTCAGTGAAAGCCACAGAGCTAACACTCCATGCAGTGCTTTGAAATTTTTATTAACAGCAACAAAAAAATCCATAGAGCAAATCTTGTGCTAAAAAGCATTTTAAACTCAGAGGCCTAGATAGGAGACCCAAAGGAGTCCCCTAAATCCAATTTCAGGCTTTTAGGCTCTATGGGCTCAGCTGTCAGGTGCAGCCTGTACCTTGATTCACAGCGTCCTACATGTCAGGAAAACTATTTCCTTCCCTCAGTTGAAAGAACACAGGGACATGCACAGCCTTTTTTTGTCTCTTCAATAGCCAAGTTGCAAGATAGTGGGAAGGGCTTCTCTGGCCATTCTGGAAGCCATTTTGAATCTTTTTTGAACATCAGGAGGCTCCATCAAGTCCACCCACCCAACTAGGGACCCATGGCAGACAAAGGAGCATGCTCACTGAAGGCTATCACTCTTGCATTGTAAGCATGAATCTGCCTTGGCTGCGTTGGAAATTCAGGACCTATTCCCAGACCTCCCTGAACCTGAGTTCCCCAGCTCTTAGATGGTGACAATAGAACTCACCTCCTAAGGCTATTGTGTGAAGAAAATGCACACACATACACACACACACACACACACACACACACACACACACAATATTTGGCAAGTATTCAATTTAAGGCTTGGTTTGCATTTCTTACAGATTTTCTCTTCTTCAACTAATAAAATTAAAATTTTAAATGGTTGATTAGCAATCTTGGCAAAAAAGTTTTAGAAAAAAATTCTGAAAAGAGTGAAGCTAAAATGAGAATGGAATGTTGCTCAACAGAAAATGGGAATTCAGTTCACCTGTGACTACCAATGAAGGGAATGAAGTGAATATTCATCTCCTTGGGTACTTTGGTTGATGCCACTACCAGCAAGGACCAGACATCCCCCTTTGTTCTCCAGCCCACCCTCTATACACTCTCTACCAAGTCTTTGTGACAAAGTCAATACCAAGTCACATTTTTCAAAGACTATACTAATGGCTAAGAGGTAAAAAAAGATAGACAGAAATGATAAGCAACCAGATCATCTGACTTGCATTCTGCAGTTGCGTGATTCATCTGCAGTAAAGACTTCCTAGGGGGAGACTTGCTTTCCTGTCTACGTTCTGTTTCCATTTAGTCCTACCCCCTTGGGGTCCTAGGAATGGCCAAGCCATGGCTTACATGCTTCCAGTCTTCCCTACGCTATTCAGGCAGACATCACTAATCAGAAGCAACATTCTTCCTCTTTGAGGGAGGACCTGGCTTCAGTACTCAGCTATCAATTACCAATCAATCAAAGTCAAAGCAAATTATGATTTCTACTCTGGATTACTCAATCATTAGCAAAATGGCCAGAACTCAGAGAAGGGCAGGGAATTCCTTCACAGGCCTGTCTGAAGTCCATCTTCTAAGTTTTGGTTTCCTGTTTGAAGAGCTTCTAGTCTCCAAGCAAATGACTTGTCTGGAACAATTTACACCAAGGGAACTAACAACTACCTCAAAGATGCGCCTCTCTGTCCATCAATCCGAATTGCTCAGGTGAAAGTAAGAAAAGGATCCTTATAGGAATACCCTTTCATAGCTACCACCTCACCTCCAGATCCAGAACCAAGACCAGGAGCTGCCATAATGTTTGCTAAAAATGAACATCATAATTCTCCTCTATCGTTGTCATCACTAGAAATAAGGAAAACTGCAAGCAACTAACTGATGGAAGACTTCCTTTGTGCTTCATACCACAATTCTCCAAAGTTTCGCAAAAAAGGGGGGAACTTTTTCTTCCCCCAAAATAGAAACATGGAGATTCTGATTGCTAGGATGTGATTATATCAAAGTCCAAGCCAGTTGAAATTATTCCCTCCTTTCCTGGAGCTTTCTGCATTGCTCCTTACGTCTGGGGAGGAAAGCACCCAATAAGTGCCTTACTATGTCATTCATTTTCACACTTGGTTAGGTATGTGTTCTTACTGCCTGTTTTACAGATGAGATCACTGAGGTACAGAGAGACCAAAAATCATTTGTCAAAGTCATACAGCCAGTAAGTCCTGGAATAAGGACTCAAACCTGGGACTACACAGCATCTAGTGCCAAGCTCTTCCAACACCTTGCTGGCTCTGTGACAAGTGCTTCCTGGCCATACTCTAACCCAGAATGTCTCAAGACCAAAGTCCCTATTGAAATCATCCACCTTAAGAGATAAACAAGAAAGACTCTGATCCCCAAAGCAGGCCTTTAATACTGTTCACAGAGCAAAGTGTGCTTGCATGGTTAATACAAGTAGCTGGTGATGACTGAATATTGGTATCTCACCATGGGTCAAGAGTGCTAATTTAATGCTTCTCAGTCATCACCATGATGCTAAAGGCAGACAAATGAGAGCTCCAGACTGGAGATTCTAACCACAACCAAGTCATCAGCAATAATTGTCAGGCTGTATCTAACAGGAATCTCAATTATTTACTTTCTTTCCTTTCCATTGGTCCAAATTACCTCTCTTCAGAAATACCAAACTAATTTATTAGCCATCTATTCAATACCAAACTCTTGTTTATATGGCCATCATACTTCCTTTCTCCTACCAGTTGCTTTTTGTTGCTCTTTAGAATAAAACCGGGTTCCCGATGATGGTTTAGAAATTTCTACCTCATTTGGCCCTTGCTTATTTTCCTCACCTTTTATAATTATTTATCTGTTCTGCATCCATCTGCCCAAGTAGAACATTTGTTTGAGGAAAGGATATTGTCTGTCTTGTGCATTTCTATACCCCCAATATCTAGCATACTGCTTGGCTTACGCTAAGGCCCCAAATACTGGCTGAATATATAAATTGTTATCTCTAAAATGTAGATGAATATAAACTCTCATCTCAAGATTGCTTTGTTTGATGGGCTAAACGAGGATAATGTTTTAAAAACCAAAGACAGGGCTGTGTTGTCACACTGGTGTTTGAACATGAGTCTAGGAAAATCCTCAGCCTCAATTTCCCTGCTGCACTGTTATCTTTTCCGTGGACATATATGATAGCCCTATTCATTCCAGTAACTATAATGACTACTATTCGTAAAGTACTCTCCTGGGTATAGACAAGGCCCATATGAATAAGACACATTCTCTCTGTCAAGGTGAATGCAAATTTGGGGTGAGCACAGTATGTAAACAAGTAGCAAATATGATTATCTAACTATGTGCCCTAACCGAAAATCAATGAAGATTCAACATGACACAGAAAAACAAGAGGACAGCTCCAGCTTTTGAGTGAAGACCACTCTGAATCTGGGTTTTGCCCAGATGTCAGATTTTTCCTATCAGGAGGGTCAGACTCAGGTGGAACATATACCAACCATCACGTGCAGGGAACAGGAAGTGATTCAACATGGCTGCTTACAGAGTGTGAAGGGCAGAGGTGAAAAATGAGGTTAGACAGGTAGACTGGAGCATGGAACAAGGAACATTCATGCTAAGCTAAAGGATTTAATTTTTTATCCTATACAAGAAAGACTTTAAACAGAGGCAAACCTAAGTTTGTCCTTTAAAAAAATTATTCTGACAGCAGCCTGAAGGGTGACTTAGGAGAAGAGCATAGTCAAATCAAGAGAGCAAGCTGTAGCAATAATCCAAATTAGCAGGCTCCTGAAAGTATCGAGTAGGGGAGAGGTAAGACAAGCAGGACCACAGAGAGACCAGTGAATGAGGTGTAGGAGATTGCTGATTCGATTCCATTTCCCAAAAACAGCATACAGGGAGAGGGTCAAGTTTGGAATGAAATGTACAAAGTTCCTTTGGAACCTGTAAGTCTACTATGACAAAAAAATGGATAAGAACAAGAGGTTGTGACTGATGCTCTTATTGTTTTAGCCTAGCCACCGAAGCTGGGCCTCCTTAAGTCACGCACCATTACTGTCTCTTCTTGGGCATGGGAAATGCCAGTTATGGCCTCTTTCCTCATGGGGATGTACTGAAGCTTTGATGAGCTCTTTAAAGAGCTGTGCCACATTCAGACAAAAGGAGCTCTGTTAGCGAGGAGCATAAGGAACCCAAGCACAAAGAAGTATTTAAAAGGCTGCCTGAAGGGTAGGAGGCAAGCTTGCAGGGGGTTCACTCTAGTTTCATAATTAGATTTAAAGATTCAGAGATGAAAAACAAAAAGATACAGACAGCAGAAAACACAGATCAGTTCTCTCTCCAGATGGATTAACATTTGGATTGTTTTCCCCAGATGTGACTGCCCAGGATTAAAAACACACCATATTTCTCCCACAAGACGACGCTTTACACTGAAGCAATAGAGATCCCAGAGGCCCTGAACACACAGCTGTCGGCTCATCAGCTCACCATGGGGACCTTCCTCTGCAGAGGTGGAGAGGCTGGGACCAGCCAGCTTCAAACAAGATGCAGCTCTTCAGATCCCAGGGGGTCTCCACCAATCCTCACCTTTCCAAAGCCCAATGGGAAATGCACATCAGACGCCTGAGCCCAGCAACCTGGAAAAAAAATTAGAAGTTTGCTTGGTCTTACGCACCAGATGGCTCCCTTTCAGATAAGATTTTCCAAGTGTCCGCAGCATCCTTTCTTCTCGGCTAACCTTTGAGGCAGCTCCTTCTCCATCCTCTGCCTGCACCTGGCTCCTGCCAGCTGCTACGCCCCAAAGGGGCTTTGTGAAAATCAGTCAGACTTTGTAAGTTGGAAAACAAAAACAAAAAACCCAACTTCTCCTCCAAGTTACAAGTCTTTGGAAGACAGAGAAGCTTCTTCTGCTGTATGGTATGACTCCTCACATCCACTTTTCCTCTACTTTCCTCTTGATGCCATTCCTAGCACTTGAATACTCTCACTTATCCTTCAAAACCTTGACAAATAACCTCCCCCCTTCCATTCTCTGTCTTTCTATCTCTATCTTTTCCTTTGTCCCTTGCTCCTTCCTCTTTTTTTAATTTTTTACTTGCATTGCTGTGCTTATTGTGACATTGTTCACAATTTCACAATGCCAAATTATGGAACCAGCCTAGGGTTCCCATCCTTGGATGAATATATAATAAAATTTGGTTATATATACTAGAAAATTTCACAGAACTAATAATAGATTCAGCTATTCACTTTACTGATGAATGGATCCTCCCTCCTCTTTTTTAACTGTTGTATTTTATTTGTTATAACCCCCCAATTTAAGTCTATTTGCATTGTAGTGCTGTGGCCCAAAGCCCTCCCCCACAATCCTTCTTAATTCTCAGCCCTGGTAGCCTCCAGGTCCTGTCCAATCAAAGCTGTTTAGTCACTGATGGTTGGATTCTTTAGAATAGGTGAGGACAAGCAGCCTGCTGCAGGGCAGCAGTGGGAAGAGGCAGCTGTTTTCAAAATTAACTGTTTCCATTAGTTGCTTAGATTTCCTAAGTCAGTGTTGTTGCAGAAGGATATAGAGATGTCCATCAGGAACCCTGGTTATAGGTCTGAGATTATCCTCCAGCCAGATGTGCAGGAGGTTCACAAGGATACCTTCAAGCCCCTATGTGACTTTGAAGTCCAGAAGTAACAGGAAGGTTTCTAACACTTTCAGATCCTCAATTTCTTCATCTGCAGAGTGATGATACCTATGCTTGAAGATCATTGTCCAAATAATATGCAGTGAATTCTGTGGTACAAATAGGTACTTTGCACCAGTGTCTGGCACCAAATAGGCATGCAATCAATTCGTTGAATAATTCATTTGTTGGTGGAGAATATTAACTCAGAAAAGGCACCTCCCGGAGATGGGGGATGCACAGTCTGTGAACCAGACTGGATCTGTGATGCAGATTAGTCCAAGTATTTAGTTTTGATGCATATGGAACCTAAGATAAAAACTTAAGCTTTTATCTAGCTGCTCTGGTGCCCAAGAATATGCTGAGTAACTTTTCTAAGCCTTGACTACACAGGGGCAAATCCATTGTTCTCACCACAGGATTACTGGTTGTAATAAGCTACATGTGGCTGTTGACTCTCGAATGCAATGGATGCATATTACACAGCCCTGTAACTCAGACCCCACTAAACAAGCCTATTGTACTATTATCGTTTTCCCCCTCTAGACTATAACCACTTTGGAGTTCGCAAACTTTATCAGTCTTGCTTCAAGCTCTGTACTCACATCCTTAATATAGTACCTGATAATTGAGGGTCCCAGGGAGTGAGGGAGGAATAATCTGGCTGCTGTTTTTAAACTCAGACGTATAAAGACTGATGATTAGTCATGTGTGTTTCATTCTATTAGCATGCAGTGATTTCTGGTCAGATGTAGTGACCTATTTCCAGGCAGGAAACATCTCAGCTGTTGAATCAGTGATTGCATTGTATCACAAATAAAAATAAATAAACATTTTTCACAATCTAGTTATTATTGCTGTGCAATAATTGAGGATTTAGAGAAATTCTATGCTCCATTTTAATGTTGACCAACAAACTTAGAATCTCGAATGCACAGACATAATTAGTTTTGATTGACTAGATTTGCAAACTTGCTTTATACTGGGAATTCTGCAGATTTTCTTGACCACAGACATAGTCCCTATGAATTGCCACTGAACCAAAAACCCATACTTGTGACATATGTCCAAACTCGTGGTGGCTGTAGGAATAGAAAGGAAAAGGGAAGTGATCATTTTTAATGGACCAGCATCCAGTACAGGGATCTGTATATAAGTAAGAGTAATCCATGTTACCCACCAAATAAATGTTTCAAGTTCTTTTTTCCCCTTTCCTTTGCCCTTCAAGTTAGGAGTTACCACACAATTCTGTGATTAATAGAATGTCAGCAGAATAAACACATGTCACTTCTGTGAGGTCTGAGGAGCCAGTAAGCTATTTTGTATACTGGCTTTCCCTCTGCCCTGGTACCATGTCACAGGATGCATCCTTCAATAGCCCAAGAACCAGAGTGAAGATGATCTAGAACAGAGTTCCCAGCTGAATCCCCACAAATATGTGGCATTATCAAGAAATTTAAGTCACTGAGACTTAGGAAGTTGTGGGTGCTTCAGCATAGCATGCTTTCTCCCTGAAGAAAATAATGTACTAATTCACTTCACTCTGAAGGAAGGAAGGAAGGAAGGAAGGAAGGAAGGAAGGAAGGAAGGAAGGAAGGAAGGAAGGAAGGAAAGAAGGAAGGAAGGAAGGAAGGAAGGAAGGAAGGGAAGAAGGAAAGAAGGAAGGAAGGAAGGGAAGAAGGAAAGAAGGAAGGAAGGAAGGGAAGAAGAAAGAAAGGTAGGAAGGAAAGAAGAAAGGAAGGAAGGAAGGAAGGAAGGAAGGAAGGAAGGAAGGAAGGAAGGAAGGAAGGAAGGAAGGAAGGAAGGAAGGAAGGAAGGAATCACAAAGTAGGCATTGGAAACAGTGCTTAATGGGTCTCATGCATTCTGTTCATCTTGCAAGGAAATTGTCTTTGTTCCAGACTACTCATTACTGTTTTACACATGATGAAACTGAGCTTCACAAAGAATGGTACCCTTGGTGATTCTTCTAATAATTCACTGATCACATTTGTCCTTTATTTCCTGTTGTTTGCCTTTGGAAAAAATTCTCAAATGTAACTTATTCATTTATAGAGTTCTAAATTCATTCACTCACCTATTTAATATTTGCTTAACACCTACATTACTTCAAGCACAATCCTAGGGTTCTGATTTCTAGAGTTCTCTAAACATTTCCATTGAATTTGCCCAACATGACCAGTTGCCTAAAGAAACACATTGGAGATTGTTACAAATCATGACATGAAATATAGCAAGTTTTTTGTTTGTTTGTTTTGCTTGTGAGACAGGGTGTCACTGTAAAGCCCAGACCGATCTTAAATTTGCTATACAGCAACTCAGGCTGACCTCAAAGTCATGTTCTTCTTGCTTAAACTGAGATTACAGGCTTGAGCCACCACACCCAGTTACTATATCTATTTTCCACTGCCTTCACCTAGTGAAGCAAGGCGTCAAACATCCTGAAATCAAGCATGGAGTACATCCTGATTATTAGCTCAGTAACAGATCTGGGAGCCACTGAGGTCTCTAGAGGAAGCATGTAGTCTGGGTAGAGTCAAAGATATTTGGGGTCCTATAAATTATTTGCTGCTTGTCAAGAGCACTGAGACCCAAACAAGGGCTTGGACTTCTGTCTTCTTTTAGACACTGCAACAAATGGAGAGGAACTACAGTTAGCCTAGCAAAATTGAAATAGTGGTTTGCAATTCCCCACACTAAAATAAGGATTGAGAGAGATCTTAAACCCCAGGAAACTGCACTCAGGTCTCATATCCAGTCCAACCTTATGTCTTCCTTTCCTAGTTGTCTTAGTGTAAAAACCCCAGACTGATATATCTGGGATTCAACGCTTGGCTCCAATCCTAATCTGTTACTTCAGTGATTTTGGTGCAGGTGTTTTAATCTCTCTATGCTTTCATTTTCTCTTCCACAAAACAGTTATTATCCTATTTTACAAAATTCTCAAGCAGATTAATAAATGAGATCCCATATGTATAGCACAGAATCTGATGCATAGTAGGTTTTCGAAAAATAGCAGCAACTCACATTATTACCATCATCATTTTGCTTTGAGAGGGTAGAAGGAACATCCCTTTAAACAAAAAGAAAATTAGAGACTAGGTGCAGAGCCACTGGCTGTAAGCCAAAGGGGGAAGATAAAGTGTTATAATTGCCTCTCCTGGGAAAAGCAATAAATCCAAGCAGCTGTGCTGCTCCCACTCATTGGCAGCTAAAGGAGAGCTGGGTCCGAAGACTTCTGTCTCTTGCACTCTGCATTAGGCCTGGCAGATAGCAAGATGGGCAGACTCAGTTCTGCCCTCCAAAGGTTTATCATCTGTAGACCAAAGGAGACTTAGACCATCAAAAAAATGACTCTAATATGAGACAAGCTGAGAAGAGAACATGCAGCAGGTGATCATGCAAAGTGAGCTTTCATTCTGGTGAAGAGTTTTAAATCAGACTTCAACATGAATATAGAGGTATTAGGGATGAAAACTGATAAAATTGCAATAGAAGAGCATGAGAAAGGAAAAGTACTTAAGGTAAAGGAAAGTGAAGAGTGTGAGAAGGATTTTGTCCATTCAGAGAACAGTTTGGCTGGAACATGTGATGGGGTAGCCAGGAAGAGTGTGCACATGGATGGACTTGAGAGTAGGTTTAATGTGGTTGCCAATGAAGAGCAGCAGCCCCAAGACCCTGGTGAAGAAGATTAATCTGGCAACTATGTAGAACAGGTTGGAGGGAGAAGTTGGCAGCCGAGGAGAACAAATGCGTGAGTATGCAGCACTGGAGGCATGAATAATAGAAGCCAGGAACTCAGAATAGCAGCATGAGGATAGAAAGACTGATTCCAGAGAGGTAAAGACTTTGTATCCAAGGAAGAGATGCTTAAAGAGAAGCTTCACAATACGCAGGTCACCAGCAAGTATTTCCTGCCATGGATGTAGAGAGCACACATGCAAAGCACCCCAGAATGGCACTGCTGTCTACTCACTGTGAAGGGAAGGCATATACCTGACCTCTCTGCTCACTAGAATCAATCTGATCTAGGGCTTAAGGGTCAACCTAAGCAGTAACTTTGTAGCAAAGCAATGATAGCCTAAGCAAAGAATTCATTTGGTTGAACTGCCTTGGAATATTTTAAAGATGGGCAAGATTGAGGATGTTGTTCCTCAATCCAGATGCAGTTCCTCAGGCCAGAAGCTTGGGATAAGCTCAAGATGTTTTTGAAAAATAAAGGTAGTTGTTCACAGAAAAATGAAAATCTTAGGCAAAAAATAGAAATCTACTGAATTATGCATGTATTAGGATACAATGATAGAGTACGTGTATGTGATTGCATCTTCAACCAGTTCACACTGGGGAAAATAATAGTGTTGAAGGCATGAGATTAAGGAAAGTTTTATTTCCTTCCTGGTATTCTTATAAACTTTTGAATTTCCCTATGAATAGTATGCATTATTGAAGAATTACTATGAGCCAGGTAAGGGTATTGCAAATTACACACACACACACACACACACACACACACACACACACACACACACACACACTTAATCCTCATAATAATTGCTACAAAATAGTCATTATTCTCACGTCTATTTTAGAGTTAAGGAAACAGAAATAGAGAAGTTTTTTGCTCAGGGTCACCTGCGTAGAAAAGGAAGGGTTAGGTGTCAAGTTTGAACTCAAACCCAGTGACTCCAGTCTCTCTACACTTAATTATTGCATTAACTTTCTCCAGTCATAAGTATATATGTGTGTAACACTTTTAATTCTAAAATGCCCTTTATTCCCTCTGCATTTTACTTTTAAAGAATGTGGGATATTCAGAAGAAGAAAATTTGACCTTCAGGAACTAGACTCTTATTTTCTGCCAGGTAATTCATCTTTTATGATGCCAATGTCAATCACAACACCAACCACAGGAACTTCTTTAGAGTGGGAGGAATGTAGATTACAAAAGGTCGAAGAAAACAACCTTCCATTGTTAGCAATTAGCCAATTAAGTAAACTATTTTAAGCAGTTAACACTAGAACTCCTCTTTACAATTTACAAGTAGATTAAGAACAAATAAGAATGTGCTTTTTAACTTCAAAATAAAATACAAGGAGGAAGATCTATTTCCCTCACTGAGAGCCCTACCTGTGTTGGTTAGATTAGCAGAGCAATGAAGGAGAAGCACCATAATAATAGCTGGGTTTGACATACAGCCTAGTCCCTTTTACCTGTGTGAGGACCAAGAGAGAGTCACATCTTGGGTCTTGACTCCCTTATTCCCCTTTGTAAAGAGCCTAGGTACTGTTTCCTTCCTAATGATCTCTGCTTCTAGGTATAATTAGTATAGAGGATACTCCAACATCTCACAAGGCTGGCAGACTCCCAGGAACATATTTGTGGTCTTTTCTCCTGTGGAAAACAGGACTTTTCCCTTCTCAGTTAAAGTCTCAGTTAAAACCATAGGACTCAGTAAAAAAAAATTTGCAACCAAACAACCAAAAGGGAGGTGATGCTAAGGAGAAAAAGTGGGGTGCTGTGGGAGGAGAATAAGGCTCCCTACGGGCTGTCAAATCAATTCTGACACATGCTTTTCCTTTGGAACGGCATTCCAATTCCTTTGTTCTCATACACACACACACATTTCTTAACACTTTTTATGGGACTATAGGTTCATAATCCCAAGAATCACTTAGCTAAGTTATAAAAAATGAGAAAAGGAAATTATTTTCTGTGCATATAGCATGACTCTTCCCTACCGCTGACGTTGCACACCCTGGGCTGGCAGTGCCTGGCTTGCTTCTCCTCCACACCGATTGATATTCTGTTCACAGAACAGCACACAGGAAAGTCAAGGCCAAACACCAATGATGCACCAGAGAAACAGGCCAAAAGCAGCTGTTTTCTGAGACTAGGTCCTCATACCTTCTTACTGTTTTGAGGTAGCCTGAAACAGGAAGAAGAGTAAGTCCTGCACTGTGTCTTTGATAGCAAACACACCCAAGATGTCCCTGCAGGAACATCAAAGAATCAAAATATAACTCTGAGCTGCACAGATTTTGGTCAACCAAGCAACCTTCCAGTGCCCTATCTAAATTCATCCCTTTATAACCACCAGACTGTTGGTGAGCTAGGGACTGGTCCATGCTAAAGTATACAAGGTCATATGAGTTGTGCTAGTCCTGGATGGTGCCCAAAAAGAACATAAAAAAGCAAAAGCAAATACAAGATTAACCATGGTCATACCTTTCGGCTGGAAGAGAGGACGCTTATATTTTATGCAAGCATCTTCCCGCTCTTCTCCCCGGCTCTTAAGTGGAGTCTAATCTTGTGGGTCAGCCATGTTGCTAAATATTGGGACCTATTTTATCAGATAAACCTTTCGCATTTCATGGGAAAGAAAACTGAGACTTAGGGTCTGAAAAAACTGACCAGGGTAACACAGTTAGGATATCCTGGAGTTGAGAGGATTTGAACTCAGTTTTAAATGCCCTGATTGCACCTCAGTCTTTCCCAATGATGGCATACTATCATGCTGTATACAATGCTGAAGTGTGTTGTATGATGCGTGTGTCTGGGACTTCAGCATGGGTCAATCCAGCAGAACAAACCTCCCAGCAATGTATTTTGTCCACTTTCCCCACTTCTGAGAGTCCCTTGCCTAGTGAAGGAGTCAGGATGAGTTATCAAACTTCACGACTCTTGTGTGTAGGAGAAGCTGTGACTGTATCCTCCCCTGACTCTGAGTACTTCAACCACAGAGCTGCATCCTCAGCATATTGTACCCTCCAAAAAGTTCCATTCAGGCCACTGAGCCATAAATAAAAAGAGTCCACAATGCCACTTTCCCAAAGCCGTCTCCGTGCAGCCAGGACACCATAGTTTTAGTGCTGAGTAGTGCTCTTAGCCAACACTGAGGGCCCAAAGAGGAATCAGGGCTCCAGGGACCCGGTGCTCCATTTCAATCTCCATTTTTAGTGCAGCCTGATTTCTTTCAGGCCTGCCTTGGCTTTTTTCCAATTGACTCATGTTTCTGCTTGTCACTAAATTGCTATGTGAAAGTAGAAGCCATGTGTCTCTTTGAAGCTTCCCCAAGGAAGATCAATAAAAAAAGTGAAGAAATCAACAAAAAGGACAAAACAAATGACCTTTTCCTATGAAGTATCCATGGTTAGGGCGACTTTTGATTTATGGTTCCAACTGGAACCCTCTGAGAATGAAAGGGAATCCACTATCAATATTTATGCCAGGATAAGAAGTCATAAACTAAACTGTCCACACAAAAGAAGATGCCACCCTTCTGTGTAGAATGCAAGTCTCAGAGAACAGAGTCCTTATGACTGTTCTTGTCTTTGTAAGTGTTGAGGGATATTGTTGTAGCCTTTAAGAAAAAGAAAAAAGGTTTACCCTCATCCCCAGAGAGGGGATAGAGACAGGAATTCAGCAAAGGTCTTTCCTGCCAGTATGTCCCTCAATCTGTCCAGCTGGCCCTCATCCATACTAACTCACACCTTTATCTAATCTTTATGCTTCCATGACTCAAACTTTCCAAGCAAAGTTTTAAGAACCAAATCATTCTGAACAAATTCTCTTTGCATTTTAACTGTGAAGAAGTTGGAGGCAAAGGAGTGGCTCTTGGAAGCTTTGAATCCATACCAGGCAGACAGAAATGCCTTGGTTCTCTTGTAGTAAGGTTCCTTTATAATGGAAAAGGGCCACCTCCTCCCTCACTGTGCAGAAGGTTTAAAGGGAATGTCCTGGCTCTCCTGCATACTGAATCCTTACAATTAACTGTCTCTAGGCTTTGTCAATAGAAGATTAATGAGAGTCTCATGCTGAGGATACAAGACAAGCCAGTCATACATCTCTGCATGTCCCATGGGCAGAGGGACCTGCTCTAGACTCCCTTATCTCCTGTTGACAAAATGATGTTTCTCTTCCTTCAGGCAATGACAGCCATTCAGACCAGAGGTCTGCTGTTGTGTTGCTGACCTGGTCTAGCCAAATGACAGCAGAGAGAGAGAGAGAGAGAGAGAATGAATATATATCCAGGGTACTTCTTAATTAGGTGCATGGAATCCAGTGTCAACTAAGTCATTTAAATACCAGCACCATTAACCACTTTGCTGTTGAACTACCTACCAGATGTATAACAACCATATTTACTTGTCTGTTTGCAGCTGGTTCTACCTTCTCTGGGATCATGCCCTATTCGTACAAATAGCTGTTTCCCCATCTGCTTAGATGAAAGAAATGTGATACAGCCCCAAGACATGGCCTCCCACAGGCACACAAACAAAATGTCCAGCTCAGGATCAGGAGGGAGAGCAACATCAAGGTCAAATGACTGCAGCCATCTGATTATTATTAAAAACAATATTTAAGAAGAACAAACATCCAATTGCCACCGAAGTAGCTGTACTTTATTTTTCTGCTGGGAGAAGAAAAGCTCTCTGAATGTTTTATTCAGCAGGAACTAGAACACTGTTATTACAAACTTTCTTCCCAAAACTAATTCCCTGAGCTTATGCTGCCAGAATTCCTCCTCTCCGGGGCATTTCTGCCTTCACTCATTGACTTCTCAGCTCCTGATAGGAAACCTGCCACCCAGGGAACAGCAAGCAGAAGATTGCCTCAGTGAAGCTGTGGGGTTCTTTGTGGTTAAAAAAAAAAAGAAGCCAGTTAAACCATGTGGGATCATCAGACAAGCTCACAATGCTTCCATGACTTTCCTAGACTCTTTTCAAGTAGAGATAAAGTCTGCTGAACTCCCTGGGATGGTCCCTAACCTGTAGTGTCACTTGGGATTCTGGGTAAAAACTTCTTGAAGCAGAAGCTTGTTAGCCAAATAATGTCAATAGACTAGGCAAAGTAAAAAAAAAAAAAAAGACTAACAGGAAGAATATAAGGAACAGGGAACAACCCCCCTCCCCAATTCTAAAAGCTTCTAGGTGATTCTACATATAGAAAAGGTTTTTACCCAGATGCAAGGAAAAAGAAGTAAGATGCCTATCTTTCTTGGGACACTGGTGGATCACTGGAGAGTGGTTCACCACACAGCATCTTTCGTCTCCAATGGAGTCTGACAGAGCAGCTTTAAAGTTTAAAAGTGAGATTTCATCTATGGAAATCCCATTCAGACTCATCACTGTTGGAGGAGAAACTCTCCCTCATTCTGTTGGCATCAGGCCAAACTTGCCACTGGGGTGTGAACATTAAATATATAAATATACACTCACACACAAGCACATACACACAGAGAGATAGCCTTGAGTTAAGATGATTTGACTTTATAATAGTGCAAAGCAATACAAATTCAGCAGAAATCATGCCCCAAATTTTGAATTTGGATCTTTTCCCAGGCTAGTAATATTTGGTATAATACTCTCGTGCTGTTGAGAAGTGGCAGCAAGCACAGCTCCCAGTCAGCTGTGCGATCACAAAGGGAAACAACTGATACTCAACAGTGTGCTGTTGCTAAGCTATAATGTTTGGTAGGTTAGATGTATTCGGTGCATTTTTTACTTGATATTTTATACTGAACGATCAACAGATTTATTCAGACATAGCCACATCACAAGTTTAGGAGCAGCTCTACAAGGGATGACCAGGGAATTAAGGAGATGCTGAAAGATACAGTTACCATAGACAAAATAAGAGCATCAGGAATGACAAAAGCAGTAGTCACCAATATCTGAGGGTGCCAGATATTGCCTGTCGGCACCATCATCAACTTCTAACTTCTCCTATCATCTTCTCTGTGTCACAATGGAAGAAAAGATTAAAACCTCATTTCCCAGTCTGTTTCGTAGAATCTTGGATTTTAGATTCAGTCACAAAGATGCACTTAGGTTAGATCTGGAAGGTGGAAGGCTTTCTGTAGTTATGGGGAAATAAATGAGCCCTATAGATGGGACTATATGGTCTGTTGTATATTGTGTGGACAATGTATGTTCTGCCACTTGTTTTCCATCTACCAGTGGTAAATGGTAGTAGCAGTACGTATAGGCTCTTCATTTCTGAATGTAGATAGTGGATGACCTTGAAGTGTCAAATGGTAGCTTCTGTTTGCTACTCCTACTGTCTTTCCAGTGATTCTGTCAACACTAGCTCTCCATATTAGGTGCTGTTCTTATAAAACCTAGCATGGTGAACATAGTCATCAGCCCATTTTCTTTTTTTAATTTAACTTAATTTTTAAAATTATCTTTAAGTTGTTGTACAAAGGAGTTACCATTCCACAAACCAGTTCCAGTTTCTTTTCTGCTATTCGCCCACTTGAGTATATATTTCCCAGTCTGCCTTGCAGCTAAACTATGACCTGGTGCTAGACTGCCAGTAGGGATACCGGCACCATTTTCAGACAACAGCTAAATCAACCTCTTGCATGAGATCCTCTGCATGCTTTCCCTTCTGTCTGCTGCATGAATACGAGCCCAATGAACTTGGAAGCTATCAGCAGAGACGTTAGAGTCACGAGATAGAATAAGCCTGCTTAGAAGAGAGTCACCTTGAAAACTCAGCTCTCTCCCTTCACAGTGACACCAAACAAAACACAACTGGAATGTGAAGGGGAGAAAAAAAAAAGGTGTGGGGAAGAGGGAGGTGTGAAAAGAAACAGCAGGACAAAACAGCAAAGGTGCTGTTGTGCTCAGCCACCACAAAAATCAGATTTATCTAACAAAGCAGTTTCCAGTACCACCATTAAAAGAAGTTGGTTCGGTTCTTACACAGAACCCTGGCTGGTAATAGCCACCAGGGTGAAAGTCAGAGTAAGTCACCAGGAATAATGATGTAAAAAATAGTATTGGGGGTTGGAGTATAGCCCAGTGGTTTACAGCTTGCTTAGCATGTGAAAGCGCACGCACACACACACACACACACACACACACACACACACACACCCACACACACAACCAAAAAGCATATATATGTAGGCAGAAAGGCAGACTCCAACAAAAAGACAGGAGAACTGGTACCCATATGGGCAATAAATGTGCTAATTAGATCAAATGTGTCAATCATTTCACAATGGATATAGAATTAAAGTCATACACCCTGAACATATAAACTTTCTATTGCCTTTTTTTTTCAATAAAGCTGAAGACAAAAATGCAATTTGAGAGTTGGAATCATGCAAACATTTCCTGTGTAGAGGTAAAGAATGAGATTCTTTTGATGACACATAAGCCCTGGCCCTGGCCATCCTCATACCATCTTCACATCACTGAGCTCCAGCCAAGCCACATGGAAGACATTAAACCTACTACAGGGCTTCCTTCAATAGTTCTGAGTGGCTGAGGGCTAGGGAAGCATCCTCCCATGGGACTCTTGGCTCTAAGAGATACAAGAGAGGCAACTAAGAAATGCTTCTCCTTTGGAAGTCTGAACGCCATCTTTTTCTAGAATAGGCCTTGACTCCACGGGTTTTTTCCCCCCTGAATGAGTTCTAGGAGCAGATGCTGATCTCGGGACACGTGGGCACATTTCATGCTACAGATGTGGGGCCTGGCAAGTGAACTGACAACTCAAATAACATCTCTCACCCATGAGCCAGGCCAGCTGGTCTGTTTCACTGGCTATGAGTGTGCTTTAAAAAATACACTTGCCTTTCATTTTTCTGATGTGTCACAACTCACCCTTTTGTTGCTTTGGAACATTCCGGAGCACAGGAGGCTAATCACCCTTCATGACATGCATCTGCTTGAGATGGATGAAGGCTCATACCCAGAACCTTCCTGTGTCATCCTGAAGGTAATTGTGCAGCTATCCTGTCCTGCTGTTGTCAGTAGTTCACAAAGCAAGGCGAAGAAAAAAAACACACTACTGAGGTTAGTGAACAAATCCTAAAAAGTAATTATACTTTAATAAAAGTGACTTGCAAAACAAAACACTCATCCCTGGCCTGGAGATTGATACTCTGGTTGACTGCAGCAAGAAAGTAGGAAAACATGTGCATCTATTTTAGTCTTACTCATAGAGCTGAATCAAAGCTAGCTTTCATCAAGACTGAAAAGAGGAAAAAAGAAAATGGGCTGGGTTTCTACTGCTCACAGTGGTCTGCCTTTTGGAATCAAAGCATAGAAAGCATCTACTTTAAGGACTGATGTTGGAAGTGAGGACAAAAGAGGATGTTCCCTTGGAATTCTTTCAGGCCAAATTGCACCTGCTTCCTAGAGTCACTACTTGCAACAACTCCTATGGGGGGGAAGGAAAATTCCAATCCCAGTTTTACCTTTTGTCAACCCAATAGCCATTCTGAATCTCATCTGAAGGGAGAAGCAGAGATGACTCTTTGTGAAGGGCAAAGGAGATGTCAGGACATTTACTAGACCCCTTATAAACTTACTATCCAGAGGACTCTGAGCTAGGTGACTATTTATTGGACCCAAAGACACTGAATCTGAGAGAAGTGAAGAATACCTGCCCAAACCCATACCACTTGTTGTAGTAGAAGGGTTCAGGATGTGGATCCTGTGCTCACCGCTACTCCACATCATTAATCTAGACTCACCTGCATAAGG
This sequence comes from Dipodomys spectabilis, assembly GCF_019054845.1. Lineage (NCBI taxonomy): Eukaryota > Metazoa > Chordata > Mammalia > Rodentia > Heteromyidae > Dipodomys > Dipodomys spectabilis. Next base: position 17,530,425 of record NW_024870772.1, read on the forward strand.
ATGTTCATGGCACATAGTAGAGCTCTGAAGAAAAGAAATCCTCAGGAACAAGGAACAGTCTATGCTTTGGAAGTGTTGCCACCTAGATATAATCGATACTCTGAGCTAGACATCTCCTTTTTAATAGCAATTCCAGGCCATTGGGTCACTTCAGCTCACCACATCCTCCTGTCCAATCCTAAGGAAAATACTTTTTGAAAGTGTAGTGAGCCTCAAGAACCTCAAGGTACTTCGAACCCACTAGCTCTCCTCAAAAGGAAAACTTAAGGAGCAAGCCTCTACAACACTCTGTGCCCATGACATCCTGGAAAAGCCATAAGCACTGTATAGGTTATGAAGACATATCAGTGTCTACACAGGCTGGGCCTGAGGTAAACATTAACTGCAAAGGGGTGTAGGATAACATTTTAGGCAGAATAGAAATGTTTTGTTTCTTAATTGTGGTAGAGTTTATGTGACTATGTATTTGTCAAAACTCACAGGATTGTATACTTCAAATTGGAAAAATTTACATGTGTAAATGACACCTTGATAAACCTTATTTGAACATCTATTCATATATATGCTTATATATCAAATATATTTATTTTATGCGATGCGTATTATATACATATATTATAAATATATTATATACACATATCATATACATATATTATAAATATGTTAATGTATGCAGTTAATATATCATAAGCATATTTTATTTATTTATATAAACTGTTTTAAATAAATGCATTACATTTATATATCATATAAAGTGTATATATTATATTATAATATTTATATTACTATATAACTCATATACTATATAAACATATTTGTACATAATATATTTATATCTTATAAAACATACTTATAAATATATTACATATAATATATTTATATACTTAGTATCTATAATATATAATTTCAATAAGGCACTGCCTGATAAATCTCAAAATGAATTTTCCTTTGGGCAACTGCATTGCAGTAAACCTATGAGCCTAAATCTATCAGTTGTTCAAGTTTCCCAACTGGGAGATTTCCCACAGGCACAGGCAGCCAGTGCAGGCTGTTACACCATGCCCAGTGAGAAGGAGGTTGTAGAGAGAATTTTCCAGCACATGCTTCTGTAGCAGCTAAAGTGAGAAGCTGATTGCTTGGGTTACCTTGGCTTCCTGCCTCCTTTGCCAAATCTTCAGAGGTCATACTGTATACTTGATAGAAACACTCATCTGGAAAATTGCCTTAAGCCAGATTAAATATAACATCAGTGTTTTTAAACTATATTTCACATGACATGCATGTCTTTATCTTCCTATCTTGTTGTAGTTTGAAGGCCATACCTGTCTCTACACTCAGCCCTGGAAAGAGAAGAGAAAAATCCTTCTAAACATTCTAAACATTGTAGCTTCCAGCTGTTTTAAAAAGCTTGGCATGGATTTAGAGAATAACTACACTAGCCTACTCTGTTTTTCCAGCTCTAGGTCACTTGTCCTTCTACACATTCTCTGTGGTACCAGGGCTTCCCTTTCTGACACAGCCAGTTATTCCTGTGTTTTCTGTCCAAAACCTTCTGTTTGAAGAAGAGCTGGAGACTTCTGAACCATGTTATTAGCTCAGTTGGAAAAAGAATGATACCTACATGTATTCCAGCATTGGAAATAATCAGATCAGCCATGCAAATTAATAAGAGCATAAGGTCATATACCAAAAGATAACAAGGAAGTCTCATATAATAAAAATTAAATGAGTTTTTAAAGGAAAATGAAAATCAAAGAGCCAGCCCACTTCAGACTCTCTTAAAAATTATTGGCTTTGTTCATTGTTAGGTATGAGCACCTAGATCCTGGTGCTTGGAACCATTCTCCCTTGTTCACAGCAAGATGTGAACTGCCTTGTTAAACGTGTGGGGGAAGCCGGGTGCTGGTGGCTCACATCTATAATCCTAGCTATCTGGAGGCTGAGATCTGAGGATCACAGTTCAAAGCCAGCTCAGGCAAGAAAGTCCACAAGACGCTTATCTCTAATTAGCCACACAAAACCAGAAGTGGAGCTGTGGCTCAAAGCAGTAGAGCCCTAGACTTGAGGAAAAGAACTCAGGGACAGAGCTTAGGCCCTGAGTTTAAGCCCCACAACTGACACCCCCCCCCAAAAAAAATAAAAAGTTTGGGATGTGTGTGTGTTTAAAATCAAAGAAATAAAAGATGCTTTCTTCAAATTATAATTAAATGCTTATTTTAAACAGTTCAGTATGGAGTTTAAGGAACTGATCCTGTAAGACTAGGAACCTGAAAGATGACAAAACCATCCCAACATAAGAATGCCTGTGTCTGCAAGGTTTTCAACTCTGCACTGGTATACTAGTTACTTTAAATGGCATCTCTTCCTTTTAAAACTTCTGTTTTAATTTTCACACAAGTTCAAGGCTTAAAGACAAAAAGTGCATGCAACAATTGATATGACTGAATATGAATCTCACATACCCTCGAAGTTTCTTTATTATATAACCTGAAGTACATCATTCTACCCCTGTCTTAGATCCATGTAAATGAATGTTCATAGAAGAGAAAAAGAAAATTAATTTTTGTGTTAGTACTAGACCAAGAATTCAAGGCCTAGACACTGTCCTTTACCTTTTCATTTAAGAATAATGCTTTACTTGAGCCATAGCTCCACTTCTGTCTTTGTGCTGGTTAATTGAAAATAAGAGTCTCGTGGGCTTTCCTGCTCAGCCTTGCTTCACACCACAATTCTCAGATCTCAATCTCCTGAATAGTTAGAATTGTACATGTGAGCTACTGGTACCCAGCAAAAGAAATTTTATTTATTTATTGTCAGTCATGGGTCTTGAATTCTAGGCCTGGGCACTGTCCCGGAGCTCTTCAGCTCAAGGCTAGCACTCTACCACTTGAGCCACAGCGCCACTTCTGTTTTTCTGGTGGTTAATTGGAGTTAAGAGTCTCACAGATGTTCCTGCCCTGGCTGATCCCCAGATATCAGCCTCCTGAGTAGCTAAGGATTACAGGCATGAGCCACCAGCGCTCAGTAAAATTTAATTTTTTGACTTGTGATTTTCCCTTAGAAAATGAGTTAATTTCTTTTTCATAAAAAGCACACAATAGAGAAAGGGAATTAGTTGGAAAGTTTGGTTCTCATCTCCTGGCCTATCTTTGGAATTAAATTACAAGGTAGAAGATTATACTGACTTTTACCATGGGTGGACAGTAAGAGAAGAAAAAAAGTTCATCATCCAAAGAGCCTTCAAGGATTTTATTGCAGTGTACAGTTTAATGCATAAAAAGCCCTTTCTCTAGAAAATACAAAACACTTTACAGATATAATATCACATGAAAATTTTATTTTTCTGGTATGCACAAAGCATCATTCCAGGAGCTAGTGAAGAGAACAAAGTGAGAGATTTCGTCCCTAAGGCAACTTCAAATTGAAATGTGCCGAGTGAAACCCCAGATTCCTTCTAGGCATTTAAGAATTAGTGGGGTTAAGGATCGGTCATTGAGAAAATCTATATAAAGAATCCCAGAAGCCATACTTAGGGTCCTCTTTAAGTCCCTTAATTTCTAGGTTCTACCACACTGTATGCATCATTAAACTCATAATGCTCCTAGATATCTGACAATCCCACCCTGGAAGGTAGAAAATACATCACTAGAGGCAATGGTTTCCAAGAGAACTTAACAAATCAAGGCAAATATTCTCACTCTCTAGTTAGGTGCAACTATCCATACTGAATACCACTAAAGAAACACTCTTCTTGATTCTCCAGCAGATATCTAAATAAATGGAGAAGAGCATTTCAACAACCACTGTATTTTTAACACCTAGACGTTTTCCTGAGATTCCTGTAGGAAGACCAGATTATACTCCAGTAGGTAGCCATCATTATAAACATAAAGTTTTTGATCAAAAGGGTTATAGTTAATGCTCTGTATTATTTCCTGCATCTTTGGCATTACAATGGCTAGATTTCCTTGCCTGCCTGTGTTTGTGTCATAGTAGTAAAAAATCTCTTCTGTTCTGGTGTTCAAAGTACGAGTAGCATAGAGCACCCCACATACCATAAAGGCATTAGAAACAGATGATTTGTATTGCTTGGTAACCCAAGTGTTTAGCACCTCAAGTGAGGTGTCATTGAGTTTGCTAATCACTATATTACCAGTGCTGGCTTCAGTTGCATAAATGACCCAAAGTCCTTGTTCATCCACAGCAAAGTCAATATCTTGCCAAGCCACATTAGCATATGAAAAACGGTTATTATAGGCAGCACCACGGAGATTTCGAGTCACAGCAACAGTGTTGTCGGTCAGGTTAACTTTAGCAATGTTCCCAGTATTGTACCAGTTGACATACATGTTCCCTTTGTAAACTGCAATACCACCACCTTGGCCATAGACAATCCGATATTGTTTAGCATATGTGTACAATAGTAAATCATCCAGTGTGTTGTAGAGTCTGTAATATTCCAGTACTCTTGCATCTGTATTGAGAGGTGCCACCCAATACAGAGTTTTCTCAGGGTTCTCAGGAGAGTAATCCCGACCCCAGGCACCATACTTGTAGGAAAAGCCTTTATAGTTGAGCTGAACCACTGAGGGTTTGCTGATGTTCATCACACCACCGTGACTGCAGCTCCCTGTACAAAGAAGAAAAATGGTCAAGGGCATTCTTAGAGAAAATGAATGATCAACTGCTTAGCATCTTAAGAACCAAAAGCATCCCTTGATATTTTTCTTGCCAAAGTTTAATGAAAACAGCAGCTCTGCTGTCAAAAAGTCACAGCTTTTCATAGTACCTGTCTCTGGGCCACTCTACTGTTAGACCTACAAAGAACCACCACAGATGGACTTGTAGTCCATACACGGGGATAATGAAACTGCCCACATCCATATTTTAAAATTCAGAGGACCCAGAGAGAAAAGGAAAGACTTTATCATTTATTTTCATCTATCAGAAAGCATTTTGCACAATTCAGAAACCTATTCATTTTTCTCATGAAGAAATCAAAAAAGTAAGATCACTGCAGAATCTTCCCCTATTTCCATAAAGCCACAAGGTGCTATTAGTCAGAGGTCACTCCCAAGAGAGAACTGTGATGAAAGGAAAATCATCCTGGTTCAGTCTCCATGCCCTTCCCCACTGTGCTTTTCCTGAGACCCCCCAAATACATATTCACTAGATACCAGTCCTGCTCCAAGATAATCTCAGAAGAGCAATTTTAAAACCCAACATTTTATAGATCCAGAATGATGGTCCTATAACAGTGGGAATTCAGCCTTGAGAAGCCTTTAAAGGTATTTTAGGGCACTACTGCCTGCTCTGTGCCCAGTGCATAACCCATACCATAAATCACGTGGTGATCGTCTTGCTACAGAGTTACACAGTGAGTCCTGCTGTTCGTAACCCATATGCTACCATGCAATAGAGGATGACAGGCAACTATTTCATCCCTGCCATTCTGAAAGAGTCATTGTCACAGTGTGTACAACCAAGTGGGACCAGATGCGCTGGTCCATTGAATTGACATTCCCCGAAATACTTGGGTAAATGACTCAGGCTGGGCAACTGGCCCTTCTCATTTCACTCCCTCTGAAATGCCTGCCAACCCAAAACATTTATGAGCTATAAAACATGAAATAAAGTTCCCCTAGTATTTTTATAAGAACCATCCAAAGAGTTGAACATTTTTTCTGGGATCTTAACAAACTCTCTTTAAAAAAAAAAAAAAAAAAAGCTGGTAAGAAATTGGTGGTTTATTGGGTAACAAAGACAATCCAACTTCAAGTACATTTAAGGTCATTTTTGTTCATCTTTGCTGCTCAGAGCAGAACAGGTAAAGGAAAGAAAGAACAGAGCTTGAATCAGTGGACCTAGTTTTTATATGCCTGGGTGGGGGGGAATTGGGGAGATATGGAAACCATGTGAGTGACAGGAAGCAAAAGCAGCAATTTTAAGAGTCACCTGTGATTAGTACTGTGGAGATGGCAGGACAAAGTTTTTGTCTCAGCCCAAGAAGGAAAGAAGCATTCTTTTCCTTGCTGAATGCCTTCTCAGATTTCTCACACAAGTTCTGCTCAGAGGTAGAACTGTTCTTAGAAATCCTGTTTCTATTTTTCAATCTGCTGGGACTTTTTGATATGTGCTTCTTAAATACTCTCAGAATTCCACAGTTGGTAGGAAAGCCAGCCAACCATACAACAGGTAGAGAAATGAAACAACTCTGTACCCAGCCTCAAATAATTTTGCATCCCATTAAACAGAACACAGTCGCAGGTTTATTTTAATAATACATGCGCCATTTCATAAATAAAAAAGCACTGTGTGTTCAGCCAGGAGACTGCTTCCTACTAAAGAAATAATAAATAATATTATAAATTATTATTTCTTCTCCTAAAAATGATCTCTCAGATGAATGCTTGTTTGCTTTTGTTTATGAAACAATGCATGAATTATTAAAATAAAGTTAGTGGTGTGTTCAGTTTAATGATAACAAAAACTGTTCTAGTTCCCATATGCTACCAACTAGGTTTTCTACTTAAAATATCTTCCTGAGAACTTATTTATTCAACTACATTTCACTGTGAGGAAATGAGAGGAAGTTGTGTGTTTACTTTTAGGTTAGAAGGTTTCAGAGTTGTTTACTTCATTGAACTTTACCTTCCTGGAAAGAAAATGCCCCAAACTAACTATAATAAAATATTTCAGGAAAACTTACGATATATATGTCTTGTTCAAGCATTAAAGATAAAGCCCAGACTATCCTAGCTGCGTATGTAGAAACAGAATCTTTAGATATAAACAAACCTAAATAACTTTCTCAAAAAGTACCTATTCTCATTATTACTTTGATTACATTTCTATTTTTAGCATAATACTATTATTATTGGTGATCATCTTAGTATGGTTACTATTGATGATAATGATAATAGCTTATCATTTCATAAGTTGACCAGAAAATTGAAATTGTACCTAATGTAAGTATAAAATGGAATGTACCATTAATAGATTTTCCTTGCTTCCCATCCATTCCTAAATGCTCTCCTGTCCATGTTGTAATTCCTCCCTCTTTATCCCTTTATCCTTTTATTTGAGTATAGTTAAGGTCCTGGTTTGATTCTGATCCAAAAATTTTCACAAGCTTCACCAGCAGTGAAAGCACCACTTTGCATTTTCTGGTGCTAGAGTACACAGCACAGAACTATCAGGAATGGAAGTACCCTTTCAGCTTCTCCATAAGCAGGGAAGCAAAGCTAACAGATGTCAGTCGGGTAGGTGTATTGTTAGAACTATCCTATCACTCCAGAAATCACAGTGCACTCCTCCAGTAGAGCAGATATGCAAGGCAGCCTGGTACAGTGAAAATCCAATCAGACAGGTTCCAATTCAAATAGTGTCTTTCATACTAAGTAGTTACGTATCTCTGAACAAGTTGCTTCACCTTCCAACCCTCAATTTCCTTATGCTAAAAGAAAAATCATAACTACTCTGCAGAACAGTTGGAAAGAATAGAGAGAAGGCTTGTAAGTGCAACTCAAGATGATAAGTCCAATCATTACGATTGTATAAGGTTACAGGTGAAGTTTTACTTGACTGTCTCCTTTTCTGAGTAGTGGCTTCTAAAGGTTTCTTTCCCTATCCTGGTAATTCCAGTACCAGTACAGAGACACTGAATTACTTTTGCAGAATAAAGGAGCCAAAGATTAATCAAATCACCTAAACTCAATTTACTTGTTCACAAACACTAGCCTGGCTACACAATTAAGGTTTAAAAATGTCTTATTTACTCCACAGATCATAAAGAGAAGAAGCCTTTACACAAATCCAACTTTGGTTGACAAATCTCTTTATCATGAAATTCATGAGTTACTTCCTTGGTAGTCTGAAAATATCCAGGGAAGCCATAGACATGACATTTCAGAATGGGCTTTTTATTTTTTTACCATCACAGGGTTTTTAAATTTTTTTACCATCATGGTTAATAGTGTTTTCTTTTAAAAGCAAACATTACAACTGGAGGTATGGTTCAAGTGGTAGAGCAAACCAGTCTTGAACAGAGAAGTCAAGTGAGAGCACAAAGCCCTGAGTTCAAGCCCAGATACAAGCACAAAAAATGAAGTAATAAATAAAGAATAAAGCCAGATATTATAGACTTACAGAGGAAACTTAATTTTATTTCTGTCAGTTCTCTCACCTGGGCAACTGAACTTCATTTGAGTCAAGAGAAGACTATGATTAACTTGTAAGAATTAGGTAATTAAAATGATCATAATTATAAAAACAAACCTAAATTGACTGGATTATTTCATTAGACTCTGCTCAAAACTCTAAGTGTGAGGTTTTAATAAGTCATCCTGGATTGTCCATATCCCATGGAATCACTAACCACGTACTAAACACCTACCATGTACCAACAGGGACTACCATCCCCAAGCAAAATGATGACTGATAGCTAAACATACTCATCACATTTTGCAAATATGGAGTTCATTTAGATTTGGGGAGGGAAAGGCAGGGTGGAAAGCATGGAAAGTGAAATCAGTTGTTATAAGGAAAAAAGTTAATGAGCAGAGGCCAATTATTTTAAGTTAGAGAGTCCTATGAAATGAAGCAGAAAAGGATGCTATTGGCTACCAAAAAAAGGCATAACATGCATTTTATTGAACTCAAAACACATGTGCTGGTTCTAAGTTCAAGCTGACCACAGGGTTAGCAAACACAGTCATGAGGGAGGAGCAGGACCACTTTATAGCTGAGACTTGCATATAGTCTTTTTTTGTTCTGTGCAACTCTGCAGTGAAAAAAGCAGACAGGCCAGATTTTAAAGTCCCATAATAGTGAGTAACTTTAATTAAAGTCTCCACAGGCTCACAACTTTGTGGTGCCTGGGGATTTTCCAATTCTGCATTATCAACCAATCCAAACAGAAAGAGAGCAAGTGAAAGAAATTGATTTAAAAACACGACAAAAAGTCAGTTTAATACAAACATCATAAATATAATATGAACAAAGCTGGAGAAGGGCCAAGTGACTTGGCAGGGATCCAGGCACTGCCAAGGTTGTGGGAAAGTAAGTGGAAATCTGTGTTTAGTTTGCTTAAACAACACAGCTGCTGGGCTGAGATGGTTGACAGAAGTGTTAAGTATGACGGTCTAGGGGAAATTCTGAGGAAAAAAATAAATTTCTAACAAAAAAAATAATAATCCAACAGACTTAATTTACTTTCCTCTCTAGATACTAAACAGTGCATTTTCTCCCCCAACACTATCGTCGGATGGCTGATGATTGACACTCTGAGACGGCCCTGAATTTCAGCTCTGTTCCTAACTACTGAGAGCTTCAGAAAAAGTAGCATTTTTGCTACTCATGTCCTCTCCTCTAAGACAGTGAGGAGCTAAGTTAGGTGGCCCTGAATGTGTTTTCTTGATCAACAATGCTCCTTATTTTAAAGAATACACAGACATCTGTGCCAGAAAAGCCTGTCCCATTTGCTCAGGGAGAGGGATATCTGCTGCTTAGTTATTATCAGAAGTTGCAACATTACCTTGACTCCTGCTGCCATGAGCCCTGTGGAACTACAGCACCAACTTTCATTTCCATTATACATTTTATACCACTGGTCTCAGACTACATTCAGCCTAAGTTTGTTTGTGGGCTTTGCCCTAAACATCCTCTGTGTGTCTGAAGATCTTCAAACATAGAAAGAGGAAAGTGTACCCTGAAAAGACCAACAGGCCTACAACTATGCCCATATCTAAGCCTTAAAGAAAACAGCTATATTGACAAGGATCCAGAAACTCACAGACGAGAATTAGTTTTTTTTAAGCTGCACAATTTGATGAAAAGAGACCATCTGCATTCAGGCAGAGATGCTCACGACCTAAAGGACAAGTCTGAATGTTATGACTGGGAGACTAGAGGAATGAACTTTGCTGCATAAAGATCTATCCCTGCCTCTGTCCACAGCAAGGTTTGCATGTCAAATAATATCATTGCTAGTATTATGAGCACGGATTACACTGCCCTGAGCTTCCCAGGCATTGTCCCATTAATCTCCATAGCAACCCTACAAGGTAGCTACTGCTATTCTCCCATTTTACCAATGAAGGATTTTCTCCCCATGCAGCCACAGAGATGGGAAGCTCAGAGCTTTAGGACTCCAAAGACATGCCCTTGAGCCTTCACTCCACTGACTCTATTCATAGATGTATTTAACAAAGCACCTCCTCTGTGTTATATTTTAATCATTGGAGAGTGAGGTGGCATCCTTTCCTCCAAGAAAGGATCTATCTCTTTTATCCTCATTGACACAGAACCTAGAATCAAGAACACAGAATCAAGACCCTATACCCAGCTTGTCAGGGAAATCAGCAAGTCCAGCCTGTCTGGGAAAACAGAAGCCACACACATAGATTCCAGAGGCTTTACCTTACACAGCTCCCCTGCCACCATAGAGATCATTTTCCTCTTGGTAAATATAAAGAGAATATATGCAACTTGTGGGTTTTGCTTCAAATCAGCTCTTTGTTTGTGCCTTTCCTCTGTGAGCCACAAAGCATGACAGCAGAATTACTTGAGGTAGGAGGATTTAGGACATGGAGGAGTAAACTTAGAACTTCAACCACTGCAGTCCTGAATCCCTTCCCTACCCCACTGCACAGCTCATTCCAAGGCCTGACTCAAGTGATAGACATATGGCATGCTTACCAGGAGCAGGGGGAGGCAAAGGAACAGCATTCAGTTCACTTTTAGACTTTTCACATTCTTTCAGCTTGTTTTTCAGAGCCCAGATTTCTTTGCGAATGTGAAGGACATTGTTTTTGTCTAGCGTCTCCAGCTTCTCTACCAAGAGAGTCATATTCCTTATCTAAGGAAATAAAAATTCAGAGTGACTTTATATTATTGTGCAATTTCTTTCATAAACATTCCGGGGCTGAATTTGTCATTTAGTGAAACATTGCTGCAGAATACGCCAGAGATTCTTCTGAATGGTTTCATTTGGAAGAATACATTTTATGGTTTAGCGTGAATGCCTGTCACATCTCAGGCAGATGTGTGTGACAAGAAGAAAATGGCAAAGATTTTAACAGCTTTAATAATAGAGTTGAGGCTCATTCTAGGCATCTACAAATGTCCATTAAAGTTCATTTCTAATAACCTTCCTCTATAAACTCGTGTTTACTCATGTTGTATTATAATTAAGTTTCTAATGAATGGTGAGGGCCAGAGAAATCTTAAATTCTAAAATATATATAACTAGAATTCTCAATTGTAGGCCATGTTATCACTATGCTAATAAATTTTCGTTGATATAAATTAACCAGCCATAACATACATGTAATGGGCTTTACCCATAGATCTAAAGCATATAAGAAATTTCTTAAAGGAGGTTGCCAGTAGGTATAAAGAATTCCAAGAGGGATCAAGGATGAGGTGGTCATTTAAGAGGGGAAACAGACTTAATGTGTTCACAATTAGGTAACTTGTAGATTTCTAGATCCACAAGGATAAATTCAGATCAGAGAAGATCTAGCATGGTCATGGACAATTATCCAGACTTAGGTCATCTCCTTTGTAAGAAATGAAAGGCCATCTGGTTCTGGGCAGGACTGTGACCATTAAACTACCCTTGGCTCCTCAGTCAATGAGATTCCAATATGTTTAACTTATACAATAACAATCATGTTTCTATCGAGAACAGAATGTTAGGTGTGCCATGTTGTCAGGAGAAACAGAATTAGAACTGAGGGGATTGAAGTTCATGTCCAAGTACTAGCATTTTTTCATGGTCACTGAAGAGAACATATTGCAGACTTTCTGAGAAGTTCATTTATTCCTTACCTCCACTTCCAACTGGTCAATAATAACTGAGCTTCCAGCAAAGTTGTCCTTCAGTGTTATGATCAGTTTTTGTATCTCCTTCATTTCTATCTTGATCAGCTCAAAGTCCAATTCTGTGAAAGAAATGCTATCCTTTTCCATGACCTCTACTCGGACAGTGAGGTTTACGAGTTTCTTTTCATATATGCTGATTAATTGGACATATTCCTTCACCTGAAGTGGAAGCAAAAAGTTTAAGTCAGTCCCCAGGGTAATATATTTTTAAAAAAAGGTTCCTCCACTGTCTGTCTGTCCAATCCTTGAAAATGATTTGACTTTTGTCAAGCACTGGTTTTTATAAAGAATTTGATCAAAAATTATATTCAACTACATTTTTGGCCTATCTAAATGTAAGCTAAAAGGAACATGTTACTATAGCTAGGGAAAGATTTTGCACTTACCTACACTAAGAACAATTTGTCCCAGAATCATCATTCGTGTTTTAATATCCACTTTGATGTTGGAAGACATTACCTCCCCAGACTAAACTGGTTTGAATCCGTCTCCTGCCATCTCTGCTTTCTGTGCATTTGCAATGTATTTGGATTTCTCCACAATAGTGCTACTAATAATTTAGTTAGATTTCTTTCTTATGGGATGCTGTGTCATGTGTTGTAAGATAGGCAGCTGTTCATATTCCAGTACCACCCTCCCACCTGCTTATGATAACCAAAAATGTCTTCAAGCATTACTAAATGTTCCCTGAGAACTAAGTCATCATTACCACTGCTTTCCCTTTGTTTAGAACCATTGTTCTAAATCTAAGAATTTCCTAGAAAAAGGGAAAAGGCACCCAGTAGTTCTTCTTTGCTGATCATATTCAATGACTTTTAAGACCCCCTGCCTTCTACAAAGTGGCATTAATACCCAATTTAGTATACAATATGTGCGTGTATGTGCAATTATAAAGTGCACACGGCATTGAGCTCACATTTATTCTAAGAACTGATTATTGCAATCAGACCTTTAAATTACACATTTGTTGCATATATTTGAATGTCTGATCATTAAGTTAAAATACTTCCAAAAAAGCCTTTAATGGTTTGATATATAATTGGAATCTCCAAATGGATATTTCAATAAACGGTGGTACGTTCTATATCTGATCTCTCCAAAAGAAATGCCATGGCTTTTTCAAGTCTTGCTCATTAAAAGTTGCTGGTCTAACTTGGTTTTTAAATTTTTTGAATATATGTGCTCCAAACTGCATGAATGTCGAGTAGCTGATCCAAAATACCTGAATGAATTCAAAGCCAGATGTTGACCCCTAATCCTTCTAATACCAAAGGCAGCCTGAGCTTCTGTCATTTTAGCCTATCCACTTAACCCCACTGTCCAAATTAGAATAGACTCATAGGCCAAAGACCTAAAGGCCCAGGGCTTCAGGCAAAGAGTATTTTAATGAAAGTTGAAAATGCAGCCCTTGGCACTGCTAGTATCTCCTCAGGCAACCGATGCTCGCTGCCATCAAATGTGCCATCACTCCAAGGCTGATAGAGCTCGTGACATTTTGGCGAAAAGAGAGGTTAAATATACATCTATATGAGTGTATAGGAGGAAGGTAAAACCCAAACAAGTTCCCCTCCAAAGATGCACACAGATACATGGTAGCCACATTTCAATTTCTACATAAATTGGGCATAAAAGCCTGCCTGTTGTAAAATAATAATAACAAAGTACCAATCCATTGGAAGTTTGAGAAATGAATTTGCTTGTTGGCATTTGGCCTTGCCAGCTCTTGGAATAAATAAAACACTCTCAGCTTTCCTGGAACATTCTAGGGCACGTCACAGCTGCTATGCTGCAAAAATGAGTGATTCAACAGTCATCTCTGGTAAGTAAAATGTGTCTCTCTGCAGTTCTCACGGAGAACTAAGATATGACCTGGAGCCTGTGACCTCTGACAATGTTCACTGCACCTGGCTGAATTCAGCGACAGAAGGAAGAGCCTCACAAAATCTGTCCCAAGGAAGAAAATAGGGCCAGAATTCTTTCATCTTGCAGTCAGAGGAAAGCTCAGTAGTGTTTAAGACTTATACAGAGAGACTTGCCAGGCCTTGTCCAGGCAAGCAGACCTTGAAAAATGGACCAGAAAGACTTTACAGTGTGAACTCTGCTAATTTAAGCAGATTATTCATATCAACCTTCCACCTGAATGTGCCCAACAGCATGAACAATTCTGAGAACAGGCCAGCTCTTCTTTTCTGGGAGTTTCAGATCCATCTAGGCAGGCTACCCTACCTAGTCATGAGTCTAGCCCTATATTCTAGGCATTTGATACACTTTGCACATTTGTCACTTTTCTAGAAAATCTCTAGAATTACACCAGTGGAATTCAGCAATATCTGACCACATCCTTAGTTGTCACAGTTGGGGGAGGCAATGGGTAGGTGGTATTGGTATCTACAGGATGGGGATGCCATAGAACATTCTAGTAAGAATATGGGTCTAGCTATGAATAGCTATCAATATCTTTACCTAAAATTTCAGCATTGCTACAGGTCTGAGTGTTAAAAAACCTCATATACTTGTCTTCAAACCACCAATCTAACATTCAGAAGTAGCATTTCATTTTGTTTGTTGTACACTTATGTCATAATAAATTGCCATTATTTCTTACCTTATAATAAATAAGGATGTTATATTAGTAAGCTAAAGAATTATTCCAATTCATATTTCAGCCAATTCCTCAAAACCTATGATCATAATTATGACCAGATTGCCTGACATAACTAAATACAGTCTACAACATACTGTTATTTTTAACATATCCTTAAAAAGAAAATACAATTAAGTTAATGGAGCTTGATATGACAATGAAGACAAGCACCCGGATGCTAGAACTACCTGACCTCAAATCTGACCTCAGTATGTAGTGAGCATATACCTAATTTCCCTAAGCTTCTTGCAGCTCACAAGATTATTGTAAAGACTAAAGATAATGTCCATAGAGTGTCTAGCTAATGAATGTGTTATCAATTGTATAAATTAACCAAGAAACTGTGACTTCAGTGTTTTCCAAACTGACCTTTTAATTTATTTCATTTCATTGCACAAAACATTGTTTAATCAATGTTGTTTGTTTAGGAGTTGTCTAAATATCTCCCAGACCACTTCAATCTTCTCATGCGTGAGGATCTATTTGCAAATGTGTCGTTTTTAATAACTTGCCCCAAAGACCATAAGCCTTCAGAGGAAGAAAAACTCCTTTTCTGTCACCCCCTCCCTAAGTGAAGTCACAAAAGGCCAGGCCATGTTATAAACAACATAAAAGTAGAAAATGTTTTCAGCATCGTATGCAGAGGCAGCTCTCTGTCTTCTCTGTGTACAGACAGATAATGAATCAATGTAAGGCAGTCAAAAACCCTTTTGACTGGTCTGCCCAAAACAGTCATTCCCCCAAGTCCCTTGACAAATGGTGATTTCCAAGGCAACCTAGGGACAGCTACAATAATTCACCTGGAAATTCAACAGCCCTGAGCTAAAGAGCTAACTTTGGATTTGAAAGTATTACTGTCTTACTGCATCTCTTCTTGGCTCTGCACAAGAGGCTGTTAACAGCCTGGCCATGAGGAAAAGAAGCTGGTATGATTGCAAAGACTCAAATTCCTGATCTAGTTTAACCAGCCAAGAGAAGAACAATGAGGAGAGATGATGCTAAGTGAAATGAACCCCAAGATATGGACACAAGAGGCCTTTCCTTGTTGTTGTTGTTGTTTTAAATGTACTATGTGATTTTGTTTTGTTTCCTTTGTATGTTCTTCATTTGTTGTCACTGTACTTGATTTTGGTACCATGCATCTTGTATATACATTTGTCTAATTTGGGGAGGGGAAAGGTAATAACAAAATGCTGAAACAAGCCCCACTGCAACAATGATACCCACAAGACAGTATATTGGAAATGAACTTTACAACTTTGGGTTGGGGGGGAGGAGTGAAAGAGGGAAGGGAGGGAAGGGATAGTGGGAGAACAACAAAGGAGGGGGTAGCAATGCTCGACAAGAAATGTACTCATTGCCTTACTCATGTAACTGTAACCCCTCTGTATGGCATCTTTACAATGAATAAAATTTTTTAAAAAGAATTCTTAGGAAAAAAAGTTTCTTCACCTTTATGAACTTCAGTTTTTCTATCCCTAAAATGGAAGAGCAGTTACCTGACCTTGTTCTGTTAAAAGCTTATTTGAAAAGAAAATAGAACTAGAAATGATTGGGGAAAAAACACAAATAAAAGCCACTACTGTTATCATTGTTATTATCACCTTTCCTATCAAACTGATTATGCAAATTCCAACTGGCAGGGAAACTCCTTTATTGGCTTCAATCACAATTTGGGGGAGGGGAGCACTGGCCATTGCCACTTTCAGAACTAAAAGTTGTCTACCTACTCAGCACTTTTTTCCTTTCCAACTATTAACAAAGCATATGTCATACCCCAACTCACCCCGCACACACACACACACACACACACACACACACACACACACTACAGACTACAGCACTGGAATTAAAATTTTGGCAAGCCATTTATTCCCCTGGAGCAACATGAGATTTCAAACTGCCCTTCACACGCCTGGCAGCAAAAATGACATGCAAATCATTGTTTTCTACTATTTCAAAGCAAGTGACTCCAACTAAAAAGATCTTTACCTAGGATTTTCCCCTACTTGTTATGTTTTTATGCATAACTTCTTATCTGTTCTTGATTATGCTGGAATAAGGCTATGAATATTAATGGATGGAATTTATAATTTAGTGCTGTGCCTTTTCTGCTGATTAATTCAAGGACATTTTATTTCTTAAGAAGCTAGGTTGCTGGAGTCGTCAAACACATTTTCCTGGACACTCATTTAAACTTAGAATATTTATCTACCAATTCGAGTTGAAAGTAGGGTCTCAGCCTCACCATAATTTTTGCCTTAAAGGATAATGATGTTGGATGTTGAAGTGCCTAAGCTTAAATTGCTCTGGAAAACTTATTTTGAATCTTGCGGTAAAGCCAGATCTCCTTGCAAATTAATGGGGTTATATTAAATAATGCATAATGTGATTATACCTTAGCTTGGACTTCACCTGTATATAAAATAGGAGTCTTTCTAATTGATTTGTAACTTGGCTAAAAAGCAGGAAGGGGTCAAAATGGGGTTACGGAATCACATTGCTGCAGCCAGTTCAGAGAAAGGTAAACATTTTAAAATAATTTCCTATGGCTGGAAAGAAGTAGTAAGTAGCAGGTTGTATTTAAGGTTTTCCCAAGGCTGAGAGAGCTATTAGTCTTGATTTAAATTCCCAAGAAAGCCTTTAATTTTAGTCTAATGTTAGACACAACTAATAAAATCTTCTTCCTGTGAAAATAGAAATCAACTATCAAGAAAAATAAGAAAGAAAGAAAGAAAACAAATTATACAGATAGGTAGGTAGACAGATGCTAAACAGATAGATAGATAGATAGATAGATAGATAGATAGATAGATAGATAGATAGATAGATAGATAGATAGCTAGATAGATAGATAGATAGATAGATAGCAAAAGGAGAAAGGAAAAAGGAAGCAGTATGGCCAAAAGGAAGAAGAGGGAAGACAAAAAAAGGGATGGCATACAAGAAAGAAAGACCAAAAAGAATACAAAATAACAAATAAATAAAAGATTAAAGAAGAAAAGGGAAAGAAATTTTAAAAGGTATGGACAAGACTGAGGCAAGTAGAGGAAGAAACAAAAGCAATCAATAGAAGGAAAAATACAAGAGAAGTAAGAGAGCAGAACTATGGATTGTGGGGGAAAGGAAAGAAAAGAAAGCAAAACCAGATCTAGAAGAAAACCATAGAGAAGCAATAAAACAAAATAAAAATTATAGTATTAGGGCCTACAGGGGAATTCAGGACCTCTTTCCAACCGTGCAGGCCCACAGCCTTGATGTGGGCTTTGCCCTGGCATAGATACCCTCCATTCTCATTCCTTGCTGTGCTCTCATTTGCCCCGCTATTAGGAATCCTATAAAATAATGCTACAACTCCTAGACATCTTAGACAAGGGAAGAGTCACGACTCATAATGTCCCTGAATTTTCCTTACAGTGCTTTTTTTTGCTGATTTATTTGTCCTCATCAAGATATCACCTGAAAAGTAAATGCTTACTTACTTTAGAAAATTCTGCCTCAAACCTCTGAGACAGGTTGTACGCTGTGTACTCCAAGCGCTCCACTCTGTCCGCAGGAAAGGTGGTGTCTGGCAGGGAGATGGCACACTGGCAGATTCCACGGTCATTCACAGAGCCGGTAAAATTGGAAAAGGGCTGAAAATAACAATTCAGTGAACATTAGTAATAAGTGGGAAGATGAGAATTCTTTCTTCTTTTCTTTTCTTTTTTGGGGGGAGGAGGGGAGGATAACAGGAATTGCAGGGATTGGCTTGTCCAAAGAGCACTGGGAGGCAAGCAAGTGAAGTCCAATACACAAAGGAACAGGATCACAGGAACAAGCGGAACTGCATTTCCACCTGTTCCATGAAGCCATTGAGTCAAAAGCCTTTAGGAAAGGGAAGGCTCTCCATTCTTAGACATCTAGAAAGACATCATTACTGTTTCTATGCAAAGAATAGGAAATAAAGATTTAACAAGAGCCCTATGTTTGACTGTCAATTCTACCACTCTGTGGGACTCTCACTCAAATTTATTCCTCCTCAATGAAATTGAGGTAACCTAGTTGTAGGGTCTGTCTTTAGGAAGCCATGTTTGTCCTCACTAAGTTAGGTGAGCCAAGCCACCAACACATGGCAGGTGATCAACTACTGTTACTTCTTCCTTCCTTGTATTACTTGATCTTCTTTTGTTCATCTTTACCCAAGCCCAATCCAATTCCACCCTACTGGAATGAAGAAAGGATCAAAGATGATGTGGGCTATGGTGAAAATATACAGTACAAATTCATATCTTCTCTTCAGCCTGGAAATTATATAAATAATATTTTTTCAAATGAGGACAAACCAGCTATTTGTTAAAAATTGAGTGGTATAAACCACGCACAGTGGCTCTCGTTTGTAATATTATTACTCGGAAAGCTGAGATCAAGAGGATCATGGTTCCAGACTAGGCCACGAAAACAGTTCTCAAGACCCTAGCCTGTCTCAACCATTAAAAAACTGGGTGTAGAGGCAAACGGGTAGTGTAAATAGGAGGATTGAAATTCAAGCCAAATAATCAAAGTGAAAAGGACTGAGAATGTTGCTCAAGTGGTAGAAGACCTACCTAGCAAGCTCAAGGCACTAAGTTTTGGCCAGTGCCACCAAACCAAAAAAAAAAAGATAATAAAAAAGAAAAAGTATCTAAGCAGTGTATGAACCAGGAGTTTTGTGCAAATTACTTAAATAAAGTTACTCTAGCATACCATTTGCAGAAAAGTCATTTTAAAATATTTGATGTTTCTTTAAGATATTCAGGCTCACACTTCGGTGCCACTGCATATTTTAAAATGACAGGTTTGAAAGATCCTGTTTTTCTTTTGTCCCCTTTGAACTACCTCAAGGGGATCCTGGCACAATTAACATTTTTTTATTGCTACTTTTGCCTTACAGAGTCACTCTTGGCAGCCAAACCAGCTGTGCCTTTTAATGATCTCATCTGAAGATCAGCCCAAAGCTCACCTGTGGAGCATCAGCCTGAAGGGGCTCTTTATGAATCTCTGAAGAAAAGAGAAGTGTTTTTCAGAGTCTGAAGAAACTCAGGCCAGGTCTCTCTAAGTTCAAAACAACCGGCTGAAGTTGTATGCTCTACGCATTTAATGTCTACTGATCTCCAAGACTCCTTAAGAGCTAGGAAGGTAGCTCATTGTTAGAGTGCTTGCCTTGGATGCATAAGGCCCTGGGTTCGATTCCTCAGCACCACATAAGCAGAAAAGGATGGAAGTGGTGCTGTGGCTCAAGTGGTAGAGCTGAAGAGCTGAGGGGCAGTGCCCAAGCCCAGAGTTCTGGCTCCACAACCAACAAAACAAAAAAGAAAGAAAGAAAAGAAAAGAAATGTGGCCTAGATGCTTCTAGAAACAAGATCTAGCCCATCAATGATCTCTGGAAGACTAAGCTTCTTCCAGTTAATTTGTTTTTGTTCTATATTTGGATTATGTTTCTTTAAAAGTGTGTGTGTGTGTGTGTGTGTGTGTGTGTGTGTGTATACAAAAAATTCTCCATGACTTTCTTGACATTGGCCTCTATTTCCTTTTCCAATTACACCCCATGCCTATAGGAATAGGGAGTAAGCAGGAAGGACAAGCAGTTTTATGTTGCACATAGGGTAAGGAGTAGAGAAGGTAGGGGAAGGGGGTTTTGCCAGGGATGAATAAGGACAAGACAGCATGCACCAGGAGCCTGTCAAAGGTGACTCTTCTTCAATTCTATCTAAAGATAGAAAGGTTCTGGCTTAAGCATGTCAAGTCTCTTACAAGAAGAACCCATGTACCATGAACTTTTTGAAGAACTAGCTTATAATAACTGTCTAGTAAAGAAGAAAAAAGAGGAGGAAGAATATCTTGCAGTACAATTGACAAGGGGATGTTAATTAGCTGCTCAAGACAGAGCTGGACCATTCCTAGTGTTTTCTGAAAAGCTCTGTCAACTTAAGAAACAGTGGATCTCATCAAAAAGTCTCTAGACAGTCAACTAGGAGCCACGAGCTAACAACTTTTAGCCTTGAAGTTCACCTGAAAGACAGGCAAATAATTATGAGCCTGCTGACAGCCGTTCCCCTGGCTTCTATTGAACATCTCTGTCCCTACGCTGTGGACTCCTAGCTTCCATCCTGCTTATCATCAGCCCAGCATGCTCAGCTGACATCAAAATGGTCCATAAGTTTGATCAGTGTCTCCCATTAGAGATATTTCTGCTTCTTGAATTCAAAGACAATGAAGCTAATGGTGATGAGTCTCTCTCTGTGGTGAATGCTTAAACTCTACGTGAGCCTAATGTGGAGAATGGGAGACAAAGGCAAGTGTTTGTCCCCTCGGCCCATGGAAGGATCTGTGACTTCCTTCTCTTCTTTGTGGAGGGCAAATAGGATCCTGCATGCCTCACCAAACAGATGATAGTTCTGGGCTCCCACTCAGCATGTCCTCAACATGTACTATGGTCTACAACATGACAAACTCTGGTGCTAAAAGATGAGTAAGACTGTTTCCCACCCAGAAATCATGTCCATGGTTGTTTAAAAGCCATACTGTTTTTGTTTGTTTCTTTTTCCAACCAGCCCCAAAGCCATATGACAAAAGTGCAGGAATCATCCTGGGCCCCACTGTGTCAGTTACTGTGTGGAGCAGATCCCTGGGCCTTTCCCTCCTCTGTGAGAGGAGAGCTGATACAGCTCTTTCTGGGGGGCCCACGAAGATCTAGTGCCTCAACTTCACCCCAAAGGTGTGACTCACATTTGTGACTTAAGGTTGCAATTGGCTCTAATTAACAGGCAGGTCTAAGTGCCCACAAAGACTCAAGGCATAAAATAATGGTACTCAACATGTTCAAAGTACAGAAAATGATACATTTGGAACTTGCAAAATGACAGTTATAAAAAGGGTTTTCCACCACTTTGCTAAGAGCTCATCAAACTGACATCCAGCCCCAGAAAATTAGATTTATAGTAGGATTGACACCTAGTCCACCATAAAAGGAGGCTGGCGTCGTGATACTGACTCACCACAGGGAGATAAGTAAACTAGGAAGGAAATTAAAACCTCTAAGTGCAATTTAACTACCATTTCTTATCTACTTTTAAATATTTGTCTTCTTACTAGACAACATACATTTTGAATACCTCTTTTCCTTGGCCCAAATTTTATTCTATTATTGATGATGCGCTTTTTTTTTTTACTGGTGATAAAAGTTTATAATAAGTTGTTATTATTGTTTGGGAAGGTAGGTAAGGTAAGAATGGCACCCAGGAATGGAGGAAGGCATGGTAAGCAAATGTAGTCATTATACACAATGGGCACTATGTAAAAAATGAGCTACATAACTTGGGGGTTGGGATAAGAGGAGAAAAATGGGGGAGAACAAAGAAAGGGGTGACTGGCCAAGAAGCACTGTACTCATATCTGACTTATGGAATTGTAACCTACATACAACTAAACAACAACAATATAAAAAAGATGAAATACACTTAAAAAAAATTTTAAAGTTATTGTTAACCTCAAAAAGAAGAAGAGGAGAAGGAGATAGCCAGTTCCAATTGTTCCCAGAAATTATTTCGTGTCATAGGACAGAATTATGTTTCTGATTTCTGACAATACAGAGTCCTTGTGCCTATTTATGGTTCTCAAATCTTTCTCTTCTCAAGACTTGAAAAAAATCATACTAGGTGAAGTAAACTAGACCCAAAGAAACGTAGGCTCCATGATTTCCCTCATTTGTAATCATTAGTAGGATAGTCTAGGATAATCGTAGCAGAGGTTCACTATAGCTCAATAGCTATGTACCATATAAAATGATGCTAATCAAAATGAACTCCATGATGTGGAAACAAGAGGGGTCTGTGGTTGTTTTGTTTTTCTTTCTTTTTTTTTCAGTGTACTGTTTGCAGTTATTTCTTTTGTCTTTCTTTTTTTCTCCTCTGGCTTATTCCCCATGGTTACCATTTCCTGATTTCGGTGCTCTTTGTCTTCTATCTAAGTTTCTGATTGGAGGAAGGGAAAGAGAATCACAGAAATGGTGGGACAGAGGGCAAACCAATGCAACAGCCATACTCACTAGACACTATGTTGGAAATGAACTTTACAACTTGGGGAGAAAGGAAGTCAGGGGAGAGAGAAAACAGGAGAAAAATGAGAGAGAGATAACACTACTCCAAAAGAAATGTACTCATCAACTTACTTATGTACCTGTAACCCATCTGTACATTACTTCTACAATAAAATAAAAACAATTTTCTTCTTTAAAATAAGTAATTTTTATCTGTACTCCCTGGAAGTTTAGAAATGGTATATTGGAAACAAACTTTACAACTTTGGGGCTGGGGGAGGAGTCTGGGAGGTGGGGGAGGAAAGGGAAATTGGCACAACAATAAGGAAAGAGGTAACAATGATCGACAACGTACTCATTGCCTTACTCATGTAACTGTAGCTCCTCTGTACAGCATCTTTACAATAAAATGAAATTAAAACTAAAACATAAAAAAGAAATGGTAGTCACTATAGGTACCCTGGAAATAAGTTGAAACCCCCATGAAATAACTAAATTAGCATGAGTAGACTGATAGCCAAACTATGTAATTTGCATGCTTAGTAACTCGAAGCCAATGACTTCACCTTAACAAGCCTCAGTTTCGACAACTCTAAAATGGGACCGTTACTTTGACCTAACTCTCCCTGATATTCCCTCTAAACCCTGTTCAAAAACCATATGGTTATCACATTTGCATTGCCTGCATATTTCTGATGCTGCAATGAAAACCACCAATAAAAGTCTCTCCCTTTCCCTTTCCTATTCACCCTTCCTGTTCATGGAAGCAGCTAGCTGATCTGAGTCAAGATCCTCAAAATGCATGTCCATTTCTCTTCCTTTGAAGGAAATCCAAAGGGAATTCATCCCCCAAGGCCTTCTGCACAGGGAGCTGTGCCAGACCTATTTCTGAAGTGCACAGTGGCTTGGTTGGTTTCTTTTATAACTGCAGTCATTTGGTGTTCCAAATAGTCCTAGAAACTCCCTATAATGAAGACTGAGAAAAGTCAACATTCCTTTAGGAAATACCCATGCATAGTGGCACTTTCCTGAGCCAAATATCTCATCCCTTTACTTGCTATCTATCTATCTAGGTACAGAGAAATGGCCAGACCTCAGCAGGAGCCCATAAGTTCTCACTCGCTCACCGTCTCTTGTTCACCTTCCAGGGTCCCTTCTGTGCAGCAGCAAATTCACTGAACAAACTTTCCTGGAGATGCTGCTTACTGGGTCCATTTCCTAATAGTTCCTTTATGGAATGGGTATCAGTATCACCTGGGGAGAACTTCTTTTAAAATATCTGATTTGTAGTCATCTTTCCCAACCAGAACCCAGGTACCGGGATTTGCCATCTTCCCCCTACTAATGGTCTTAATATTAGCAATCTGATTTGAGAATCTCTTCAACGCATAGATTCTTTCCTCCCACATTCCCCAGCTAACAATTTAATTATTTGACTTAGATTTTTAATTCATTTCCAGGGCACCTAGAGTGAACAGAAAGAGTCATTAATCTTTTAGAGTGCCCACCTCTAGCCATCCATGAAATTGTATTCAGGTCCCCAAAACTGAGAGGAAGGGAAGCTAGCTCACTTAGGTTCTGCAGCCTCCTCACCTGGCTCACAGCACCATCTGCTGCCCATGAAGTGGCCATGGGTGCCACCCAAGACGTTCCAGCTGGCTCTGTAGGCTGAAGTTGAGCTGAAACTGTAATCGATGCATGGGAAGCATCCATGATCGGAGGTGTCACAGTTCCTGCAGCAGGGCTAAGGAGGCACAGAAGGGCAAGCAGGAAGGCAAGCCTCCACTCCATCTTGTCCTCTCTGCTGAGCTGCTGACTTCTGCCCTGAGCCCAAAGATTCTTATAGCATCTACCAGGGATTTCCCCATGGCCAATTTATGGAGAAAGAGGAAACAACCACGGGACACATGACCCACCCCAGAAGGGTCATGACACCAGAAACTTGAGTCATGTCCACACCTTGCCACTGAGCCCCACTCTGTGACCTGCCCTTAGATTAGATTAGTCCCTGCCAAATATTAACTTGAATGTGTCCATTCAAGGCCACAATCTGGTCTCCACCTCGGTACTTCCTTGAAAGAGATGGGATCAAAGAAGTCTTCTTTGTGGATGAGACTAGAGGTTTGGGAAAGAGAAGCAACCTGAAATCCTGGGGCTAGAAATCACTTCTAGGGGTGACCTCCCATTTTACTGAAGTCTGCTTTCCAGAGCAGGGAAACTACAAACCCCCCTATCCTCTAGAGTATCTGAGCTTCCTTTTTCAGAACCCACCATCCACGTTGTCTCTGACGGTCTCTTGCGATGCCTGATTCAGAACCAAGTTCTCTCTCAACAACGTCACTCTGAAGACAAGACCCACAGGGCTTTGTTCTCTGGTAATCCAGACAGAACTCTGCACTAGACAGCAAGTACCACTCCACAGTCTGATGAGAGGAGAGAAAGAAATCAAGTGAACAAGCAATCCCTAGAGGGCTGAGTGCCTACCTCCCCAAGACACCCAGTCAAAACTCCTCCCAAGTGAGAATCTTGCTCTGGTAGCAGTCTGTGTGACCTCCACTGCTCCCAGCTCTCTATGTGCTGGCCAGGCTTTGGAAATTCCAAGTTTACACTTCATCCTTATTCTCCCAGGCTCCACAAGCTCTCAGAATACATTGCTAATGGGAGAAATTCCTAAATGTTGAGTTCACTATTCAGAAGCTCAGGGGAGGGGACAAGGAGGAAAAACACAAGTGGATGGATAGAAAATGAAGGAGGAAAAAAAAAAGAGATGGAGGAAAAGGCAAGTCTGTATCTTTGGCCCAGCACTCCATACTGCCCTCTACTCTGAGGATTTGATGGACATCCCACAGAGACTAATCTTCCCAACTTTAGGGTCTACATTTCCCTGCTACTCAGAGTGGTGCTGCTGCCTCTATTCACTTTCCAGAGTGAAACACACACGTTGAGCCACCCAAGGCTATCTTCTCGCGCCAGTCTTTTCTCATTTCATGTCACTGTGGGTATCAGAGACAACTAGAGGAGACTAAGAAGGATATAGGAACATTTCCCCAGAAGCTTTCAACAAACAACAGGTCTACCCAGACCATCTTTGTGGTGAAGACAATGGTCAGCAGTAAGTAATGCATGGCTTATTGTTAGGGGTATCTGTAAGTTCCCGTCTCTCACTCAGATTCTTCCCTCCGTAGGAAAGCAACATTTAACAAATAAATATACAGACACCCAGTTTGAAAATATGTTTTCATTCTGCAGCAAAATGAGTCATGTTAACAAAATGCAAAGCTAAACTAATTTTAAAAGGGTGTGGGGGCAACTGAAGTTAACCAGTGCAAACTATGGTGTGAATGCAGAAATACAAAGAAGATAGCCATTGCTACTTTTTTGTTTAGGAAATTTTATGCTTACTTCAGCAGATGGAATCTGCCCAGAGATCTAGAACCAAGGCTGCCACTCAAGTCCTCTCCTCTTTCCATCTCCTGCCTGAGTCATTTGAGACTCCCTCACTGCACCCTATCATACACCATTTTTTAATAACTTGGATATCAAAAATGCAAACTATCAAGCCCTATGATGATTAAACTTCTCATAAATAACAAAGTCATTTTAATATAAGTATGTCCCCTTACACTATTTGGGATATACTTCCTGAAAATATGTATTTTCTGTTCCATAGTCAAATTGAACTAGATAGCTTATATTTTATCAGGGGACACCCCACTACTCATGTAGAATATGGACTATAACATTCACTGTTCCCTATCGGCAGCAGTCCAGCCATGGCCCCTTTGACCATATGTTCTAGTCTCTTCTATGCCCAGCCCAAGACAAGAAAAACAGAGGGAATGTATGACAATGAAAAGTGACCTATTATTCTGACATCAAATGCTAGGAATATGGATAAAAAGAGGAAGAGAGCATGTCTCTATTTTCTATCTCAACTCCCCTCTTTCTCCTACTTCCCACCAAAGCAAAGGGCAAAAATCTGTTCTCATTTACTGGTAGCCTATGTCTGAGATTATAATGAGACTTTCTTGTCCTTAAAAAAAAAAAAAAACAACAACAGCATATTGGTGCCCTTGTGAGGGGGGAAAAAAATCTCATTAACAATGGTCTCTTGTTGTCATGACTACCTATGAGGTCTTCTATGGCCAATCAGCAGGTCTTTGCAAAGACCCTTTACCAGACGGGTTATACTCCTGCAGAACAGAGCAGTGCTTCTCCTCAATACAATAGTAGCTTAGCCAGGAAAACCATCACCCCACTGTGCTCATAAGCTGCTTTGTTCCTGTACGCCTCCATAGTTTTCAGAATAAAACTTTAATCTATTTGGTAACCTCAAATGCACAGAAGCATTGGTGATGCCTCAGTAATGAGATTATTAATAATAATAGTTAGATCGGTTCCTCTGAAAATACCTTTGTTCTAAGAAACAACAAGCTTCTTGTTATTTCATCAGCCTCAGAGATAGAAGAAAATTATCAGGGCTGCAAAGCAAACATTATTTTATTTATAAAAATTTATTCCAACCCTAGGGTCCCTTTAGGGAAAAAGGTCACTGAAATTCATTTGACTAATATGGCATTCCTCCCTGACAGCTTGAAAGTTATTATTCATGCACTTCAGGAAGTAATCCCCAAAGCAGAACTTCCTGAACAGGTGCAACACCCAAGGAAGATAAGTATATAGATATCACTTTAATCCATCTGTCATAAAAAATAAAAGCAAATGCAAACACACCGTGGTACTTCAGAAGAGTTTGCCTACAAAGTATCAGGTATATACATGGACAATAGAGGCTATGTTTAGTCTACAGATTGTCTAGGGAGCCTGTGCTGGGGTGACCCTTTGCATGTCACTTGACTTTCATCTCCAAAAGCATTTAAATATCTGTTAGAAATGCCAGAAATTATATGTAAAACTAATGATTAATTGACACCATTCATTCATTCTGAAAAACAGTCTCTCTGTTAACAATGTGTATTGTTAGTCCCTGCAAAGTATCAGGCCCTATGAGGAGCTATTATTTACCATAGCTAAGATATGGAACCAACCCAGATGCCCCTCAGTAGATGAATGGATCAAGAAAATGTGGTATACACATTGGAATTCTATACCTCTATCAGAAAGAATACATTGCTCCATTTGTTAAGAAATGGAAAGACTTGGAAAAAATTATATGAGGTGAAGTAAGCCAGGCCCAAAGAAACATAGGTCCCATGGTTTCCCTTATTTGCAATAACTAGTATATGTCTGAGATAAGCAGAAAAGGTCAGATAAGATGATGTTAGGCTAAATGAATCCCAAGATAAGGACACAAGTGGTTTTTCTTTCTTGCTATTGTTTCTAATGTATTTATAAGGTGATTTTTTTTATTACTGTTTATGTCCCTCCCCCATGGTATAACCCCTGCTTTCACTGTATTTGATGTTGGTATAATTTGGGGAGAAGAGGGAAAAAACAAATCGTTTAAATAGGGAAACAGGTGGACCCATTGCAACAATGAGATGTACAAGACACTATGTCAGAAAAACGAACTTTACAACTTTAGGGGTGGGGGAGGTAATAGTCATGGAGATGGGAAGGGCTGGTAGGGAAAAACAAAGAAGGAGGCAACAAATACTTGATAAGAAATGTACTCATTACCTTGCTCATGTAATTGTAACCCCTCTGTACTGTATTTTCACAATAAAAAAAACTTATTTAAAAAGAAAACGAAAAAAGAAAGCATGAAACTTGCTAAGGAAAACGTCTAGTCAAGGATGACAGGCCACTTCAGGGAATAGACTGAGAATACAAATGACAAATTAACCACAATGCCAGGTGCATGAATACTGAGGCATGACCAGATAGATTGTGGAATCTCAACCTAGGTAGATTAAGGTGGGAATAATTTGCCAGGTGGCCTTTATTTCAAATCTCCACCATCTAGCCCAGTGTCTAATTAGTGTTTACAAATGGAGGAATATATTCAATAAGTGAATGAATTAATGAATGCATGACGTAATGGATTGATTTAACAAGAATTAAGAAGGAAATTGTTAGATAACTATTGGAGAAAATATGCATTGTTTAAACTGGTGGTGGAAGAAAAAGGGGTGGTAGTGAATTCCAAGCAAGAAAAAAATTACATGAGTGAAAGAACTTGGGCAATCTGAATTCCCTCCAGGGTCATGATCATACACTTGCAGCCTTGTGTTGCCAACCATCAAAACTTGCCCTCAGATTGGAGCTCCTAACACTGTTCCTCAGCCTGGCTTTCAAAGCCCCAAATCAACATTCTCATTCCCCTAAGCATTTCTTCTATCAGGAACTACCTATACTTAGCCATTCCATCATGGCTTAGGACATTCAAACCCCAAATTACAGAATTTTCAATCATATACTTACGTTTTCAATCTGCAGCAGAATCATTAACGTTGACAAGGTGTAGAACTAACTAAGCTAGTCAAAAGAGAAACTAATAGAAGCTAGTACAAACCTCTGTGCAAATGCAGAAAGCCAACAACAGGAGTGTTGAAAGTTTGGGAATGCTAATTTGTTTAGAAAAAAGAGAATTTCACCTCCCCTACAGTGGGAGTTCAGATCAATGAGCTGTAACAATGTTTAGAAGTACTTTCTTCAGTCAAGAGACATCCGCACTCACCACCAGAAGTCGATGGACTTAGGAGTCATCCAACCCCAGCAGATGGAATCTATGCAAAAATCTAGAACTTAAGGACTGCCCCTAAATTCCTTGTGCTGCCTCCTGACTGACTGATGGAGACCCTCCTTCACTCCATTCCAACAATATACAAAGGTTTCCATACTCCTTGGGTACTATAAATCATTCAGTTTTCAGTCAAAGCCTTCCCTAAGCAGAAGTGAAATATTTTCTATTTTTACTTATCTGCCCCATTGTCAAAGCCTCAGCTTGCCTCACATCCAAACCACTTGAGTTATGATAGCCACATTCTCAGCAAGAACTGTTTTCTCCATGGTTGGTTGCCTGTGCCAGACTCTGATCTGATTGACACTTTGATCTTGGAAGTCCACAAGTAAAAGGAGTAAATTTCTATTGTTAATAAACTATGAAGTCTATGATACTGTGGTATAATAGCTCAAAGGAAGATATTCTTCAAATACCAAACCCAGGGCTGAGAAGGTGGCTCAGTGGTAGAGCGCTTGCCTTGCATGCATGAGTCCCTGAGTTCGATTTTTCAGCACCACATAAGCAAAAAAGAAAAAAGCCGAAAGTGGCACTGTGGCTCAAGTGGTAGAGCACTAGCCTTGAGCTGAAGAGCTGAGGGACAGCGCCTAGGCCCAGAGTTCAGGCTCCACGACCAGACCCCCCCCCCAAAAAAAATACCAAATCCATACATAATGTCAAAATTCAGCACTTAAGTCAATGTGGTGAGAAAGACAAAATGCCTAAAATCATTCAGCCCTAATAACTTCTGAGGCAAGATTCAAAATTATAGTATGTCAGACTTCAGCTTTATAAACATGGTAACCAGTAGCCACATAAGACCACTGAATACCTGACATATGGCTACTCCAATATGTACTGGAGTTCAACTACTTAGTATGAAAGAAGAAAGATAAAAATATCTCATTGATAAGTTTTATATTGACCATATATTGAAATGATAATAGTTTAGATATGTTGAGTTAAATTAAATATTTAATGTTAATTTCATCATTTTTAATTTTTTATGTAGCACTAAAATTTGTTATTACACTTGTAGCTTTCATTCTGTTTCTCTTACAGTACTACACTAGAGCAAGCAGTATAGTTAGCTTTGATAGGAAAGCTTCTAGAGATTACCAGAACATAGGAAGTTGTGCCAAATATCTCTTCCAACACACAGGTGGTTAGCTAACCAGCTGAGTTGCTGTCATTTAGATTTCAACATTCATATTTCTTCACAAGTGTTCAATGTTATAGGAACTCTCTCTACAGGACCTCAAGATGAAATGAGAGATTTTTTTCTGTATATTAAAAAGCTTATTACATGAGAAATTTTTTAATGTATTAATATTATTTGCCACTAAGTGAAGAAATCATGTCAAGAATTATGTCTCCAAGAGCATCACACGGAGACTTATTTGAGCCCACATTGTTTTAAAGATGGGAATATTTCATGTAAATTTCTCTATTTGAAGTTTCTCAGGAGAAGGTCTACTTACCTTTTGGTCACAATGAGCTGGGGCTGAACTGTATCAGCCCCTCTAAGCGGTCCATGCTCCCAGTCTCCTCCATCCTCCACCTTCTGTCCTGTATGTAGTGGCCTGTCTTACCTATATAGGCCTTTCAGGACACAATTATTATCACAAGTTTTCAAATTTGAAGAACCTGTTTTTCAAAAGCAAAACAAAATTTCTTTAAAAAAGAAAACAATAAGCTGGGAATGTGGCTTAGTGGTAGAGTACTTGCCTAGCATGCATGAAGCCCTGTGTTCGATTCCTCAGTACCACATAAACAGAAAAGACCAGAAGTAGCACTGTGGCTCAAGTGGTAGAGTGCTAGCCTTGAACAAAAGAAGCTCAAGGACAGTGCCCAGGCCCTGAGTTTAAGCCCCATGACTGGCAAAATAAATAAATAATAAATAAAGAGCTGAATAGAGCAGTTCAAATGATAGAGCATTTGCATAGCAAGTACAAGAATCTCAGTTCAAACCCCAGTACTACCAAAAGAAAAAAGATTGTCATATTTTGGATATTGAATTTCTCTCTCTTTCATCAGAAAATTATTGGCATAATGTTAAAATACTACCTAGGATGAAAGGCTATAGCACTAAACTTTGATTTCATGAGTTCTGGAAAACTATCAGAACACCAGAGACAAATTTTTAAAGCCACTGTTGAAAGGGAACAGTTAATGTATCATTAAGTGAAGCAATGGCCAAATACATGCAGAAAATGTATTCAACTAAATTTCCACAAAAGCATCAAAGAAGTCCAACTTCACCTATAGTCATATGGACACAAAGGAAGACAATGGTTGGTTGTCCATCCTAGCTCTCATTTAACACCTCACCTTGACACAGCTGAATTACTGATAATATTTGGCTCCTGGGGAATACAAAGCAAAATGAAAATGTGTAGCCTTTGTTAAAAAATGACTAAGCATTTTAAAATAGCAGAGCAGAGCATTAAGCTCAAGTCTGAGATCCTTCTAGAAATACATATAGCCTCTGAGTGCATTAGCTCTAATGAGGGGCATCTAACCAATTCAAGAGAAGATAGGAAGAAAGTTCCTGAAAGAAGAAAAAAATCCCCAAGTGACCCTGGAAATATTATTTTCTAATCTGTCATCAACGTGAAAGAGGTACTCTTGGACCTGTCACCACCTTTAGAATCCTAGGGACAAAGAAATGTGATAAGAGAGCCTGAGGCTCTTCTAATTTAATCACACTTTCAAGAATTTTGTTCTTTGGTGTCTGTGTAATATTACACAGTTTCAGAATTCTTTAGTGAATGCAAATCTGGCTACCATACTTACAGTTCAAATGGCTATGGCTTTGGAATCATCATGAAAATTAATATTTAATGAAAAGTTTACAATATTAAGATAAGTACATTGGTAAAGTATTCTCCTGATTTTTTGAAGTTCTGTTGCTTAGTTACAACCCACTGGTGATCAGACCAACCATTACCAAACACAAATAGTCTATATTCCAACTTAACCCAGCACCTCCCTTCTCTTTTGGGGATGAACATTTCAGTTTTGCTATGTATGCCTGTGCTTGATTGAATCTTTACTTTATATGTATATGTATATAAATGTTTTGTTTGGGGTTTGATCTTGGATTCCCAGTTTTTTCATTTAGGAGATAGAGAAAGAAGTATAATATGTTTGTTTGATAGAACTGTTTATTTATTTACAATATTTTATGTGTGTGTTCTATATTTCAAGCACTGTTCTAGATGCGGGGTGATACAGCAATGGAACAAAAATCCCCTGCCCAATGGATCTGACAGCTTGATACAGACATAGACAAAGTGAGTAAATAAAATAACCACAAGAGATAATCAAAATGGAAAAAGGAAGCAGGAAAATAAAGGGAGCAAGGGTTCCATATTGAAGTAGGGTGGTACAAAAAAGCCTGGGTGGAAAGCAGACCTTGGTGTATCAGTGCAAGAGGAGTAAGGAGAAAGACATACCGCCAGTGAAATGAGAAGGCAAAGTCTGAAGCTGGCATGTGATGTGAAATTGAATGGCACAGAGAGGAGACTAGTATAGTAGTTATAAAGTAAAGTAGAGGAGAGTGGTCTGATGTCAGGGGAGTGACATGTTGCATAGAACCTTTCAGGTCATTATGAGTATTTGGGCCAGGCACCAGTGGCTCACACCTATAATCCCAGCTACTCAGGAGGCTGAGATCTGAGGATGACGGTTCAAAGCTAGGCCAGGCAGGAATGTCCATGAGACTCTTATCTCCAATTAACCACCAGAAAAGCAGAAGTGGCACTGTGGCTCAAGTGGTAGAGCACTCTCTTTGAGCTGAAGAGCTGGGGACAGTGCCCAGATCCACAGTTCAAGTCCTATGATGAAAGAAAGGAAAGAAAGAAAGGAAGGAAGGAAGGAAGGAAGGAAGGAAGAAAGAAAAGAAGAAGGAAGGAAGGAAGGAAGGAAGGAAGGAAGGAAGGAAGGAAGGAAGGAAGGAAGGAAAGAAAGAAAGAAAGAAAGAAAGAAAGAAAGAAAGAAAGAAAGAAAGAAAGAAAGAAAGAAAGAAAGAAAGAAAGAAAGGAAGGAAGGAAGGAAGGAAGGAAGGAAGGAAGAAAAGAAAGGAAGAAAGAAAAGAAGGAAAGAGAGAGTGCATTTGGGCTGTTACTATGAGTAATTGAGAAACATTTAAGTAGAGAGCAACATGGTCTCATTTGTATCTGTATGGGGTCACTCTACTGCTCTGATGAGCTCAGATAATGAGGAGCAAAGTAGAAATGGGAAATCAGGTGGAGAATTCTGGGTTAATCTGAGCAGGAGAGGATGGAGATATAGATCAGAGTGACGCAGTGAAGATGGCGAGGCACAGACATTCTAGATGGCTCTTGGTATTAGAGATGGAAAACATGGGCTTATGGACAGTGAGACAGAAAGAGGATTCAAGGGGGATTCTGCAGTCTTGGCTATTAATGAGTAAAGGGAACAAGTTGTCATTAGTCAAAATGTGAAGTTCACTGAAGGAGCATCCTCAGAGGGCAAGTCCAGATGCTCAGTTGGTAAATGTAAAGTTGCAGATGGTTTTTGGACAACCAAGTTATATGATGTTTAGATCATTGGATATATGAGTCTGGAATGAAGATGTGAGATCTAACCTTGAAATAAAGATTGAAGAATTCTTATCAATGGTATACAGAACCATGAGACTCAATGAAATCAGCAAAGAAGGAAGTAATGATAAGAAAGCAAAATAATCTGAGATCTGGGAGATCCTAAAATGGAAAATGAAAGAAAAGTGGCACGAACCCCAAAGAGATGAAGAGAAGCTGTCCATGAGGTCAGAGAAAAGCCAGGCAACGATGACATCCTTGGAGCCAACTGGAGAAAGAATTTCAAGGAAGAGCAAGCAATGGACTGTGTCAAATGAATCAAATGGGTCAAATAAGATGAGGAGACAGAATTGATGCCTGGAATAGCAGCCAGCCTGTCATAGTGACCTCCCTGAGCACGGTGGGCCTGGAAGTGTGATGGGGTTTAATAGAGAGAGAGAAGAAAGAAGCCGCAGACCTCAAGTTCAGGCAACTCTGAGAAGAGTTTTATTTAAAAGGACACCAAATCTAAAGACCAAGTGCAGTTGTGTGTAAAAGCACTTAAAATGCTTATGAAAGCATTATGTAAATGATGAGTGCAAGTATAAGAACTAAGACCTGCTGTGTGCTAAAAATATGGCTTTCAAAAATGTCAGCTAGTAAAGGTACATGACTGTATAAACAGATGAAAAGAAATATAAAATTTTTATTGTTTTTTAGAACTATAAGAAAGTTTCTTCCTTGCAAACAACAACACTTTTAAAAACATGCTATGGTATAAACAATTAAATACGTAAATTCTTTTAGTCTAAAAAAAACCAAACAAACATGTCAACTAGGCTCCAAAATCTTTGTGCCCAATTAGAGTTTTAGCATCCTCAATGATCATGTCCTTATTATACCCAGCATGTTCAAAGCAACCACCAAATCCTCAAGAAATCATAGTTCAAAGACTCTTGGTGGTAATGTGTAGGATCTGCTAAGCTTCTCCACCCAACTTGGTTTCATAATTGGCCCACAAACTATAGGACAAGGAAAAAAGTGAATGTTCTATACACAAAGAAAAACTACAGTTACTCTTTAAACAAAGAAAGAAAGAAAGAAAGAAAGGTCCTTTGTTCTTCTAAGTTGTAGTGCTTTCTTTGGAAACGTCTCAATCTAATCAGTACATCTTGTTTGATTACATGATCAAACAAAATGGGGAATTTCCAGTAAGAAAAAATGTCCTCACCCACAGCTTCTAAAACAGAAAGAGCATGATGGTATCGCAGATGTCGTAATTGTTCAAAATGAGCACTTATCCTGTTCAGGGTACCATAAATCTTGGCACTGGAAATATGAACTCAAGTGTACAAGGTGCCTGAAAGATGGAGTTCACAGGCTTATCATTGGTGCCCCATTCTGAGGGAGGAAGTATTCCATCTCTTGAGGCTCAGGCCTACAGACCACTGAAAGACATGTTGTCCATCTCAGAGCCCTGAGCTTGAGAAGGCTGAGGGATCACCCTTGGAACCCAAAGTGGTAAGCCAGACACCTATTCTGTCAGATCAAGTTACTCACCAATACATTCATTCATCAGAGTGGATAGCAGGCAATCCCTTCTAAGCTAACACAGTCTAATAGAAATAAGATGTGAGCCACAAAGGCAAGGCTTATATGTGACTTTAAATGTTTGAGTAGCTACATTTAAAAGAGTAAAAGGAAGCAATGAAATTAGTATCAATAATACATTTTATTTAGCACAACACAGGCTAAGACTTAGCATTCCAATAGAGTCAATATTAAAAGTTGTGAATGAGCATGTACAGCGACTTTGCTTCTTTTGTACCAGGCTTTGAAATCCTGTATGGGTTTATAGCTTCAGAAGTTGCAGTTGCTGAGGAACCACACTTTGAGTACTTAACTAGCCAGCTGTGGCTAGTGGTGACCAAAGGGCCAAGTAACAAAGGACAGGAGCACTGAGGATTCCACCTCAGGGAACTTCCTTCTTGTGGTCTGGGAGAAGGAAGCAGGTACTGAAGAAACTAGAAGCACATGAACTCCCAGGTTTATGGTGCTACAAGCACCTCATCACTGGTGAGTGTACTATGAATGATTTCTCCATACCACCATGGTTACCAGCTACTATGCTATCAATGTCAATAGCTCTCTGAGAACAAGGAGGGCCCCACAAGCTGTGACAAGCAGGTTGGTGTCAGTTCATCAGAGTCTGTGGCTATGTCAAGGAGCTTGAGTTGAAGCACACAGGGAAAATTGGAGATAGTGCTCTCTCTTATAGGCCAGCTCCTCTGCAAGCTATGGGCCTGCTGGGCTGAGCAGGGCCTCTTCCGGTTTCCCTGCGAAGTCTCAACTGCAGTTCAGCAACTGCAATTGGGCAACAGGGTATGTCCACAGTCTCTGGCACAATGTCCCACGGGCCACAGACCAGCCACACCTGTCCTTGTTGTTTGCAAGGAAAGACAAAAAGAAGGGACAAGAGCTAATCAAGAGCACATTCTGGAATGATTTTTTTCTCCATACAAAGCTAAATATATTGTGTTATCCTCTTATATATAATTTTACTTTAATGATAAGCCTAATATCTGATGGTGAAAGATAAATATATTGTTATCTTCTCATATATAATTTTACTTTAATGACAACCCTAATGTTTGATAGTAGAAGACAGAGGTTAATTCTATTCCTTGGTTTGGGACTAGTTATATGATGAGGCTCATAATAAATTTAGTGAAAATCCAAGCTAAACCCCTATATACTACAATGATCTTCTGTTTAAAAGTTTGCTTTTTAAAATACTGTTGTAGGAAATGCTGAAACAAGGGTACAGGTTGACTTATTGTAACAATGAGATATACAAGACACTATGTTAAAAAAAAACTTTCCAATCTGGCAGGGGGAGGGAGGAGTTGGAGAGGTGGCAAGGGACAGGACGGTGGGGGGAAAACAAAGGAGAGGGTAACAATGCTCGACAGGAAATCTACTCATTACCCTACTCGTGTAACTGTAACCCCTTTGTAGAGTATCTTTACAATAAAAAATATAAATTACAAAAACAAATGTACTAATTACTTTCTTATATAACTGTAACCCCCGTTAATCACATTTTCAATAAAGAAATAAAAACTAAAAAAAAATACTGTTGTAGGAGGATTGATGAGCCTGAGTAGGAAGTTAGAAGCTCTGGAACAGACAGAGGAAGGGATGCCTAGAGAAAGGCCTTGGCCACCATGAAGAACACTCACCTTTTAGCTAAAGGTGGGAAGGGGCAGAAATCAGGTGGATGGAGGAAATAGCCAAACTCCAACTAGCTAAGCTCCCTACGTATAACCATGGTGAGAGGTACATATCAGAGGTCTCTGCCTGTCCTGTGAAGATTTAGTCTCTGTGAAAGTTATCATCTTGGTTAGATCTGATGCCTACTTAATTGGCTGAAAATGAATCTAGGTATTCTTTTTTTTTACATATGACTAAGATTTATACTTTGTTGACAATGTGCAGCACATTATTCTTCATTATCTGGGTAGACTTCATCTAATCCATTGCGGGCCTCCAGATCAAAAGCCGAAATCCTCCCCCCACAAAAAAAAGAAAGGAATTCCATCTCCAAAAAGCAACACAGAAATCTTGCCTGAGTTCCCAACATTCAGACTCAAAACTGCAATATCAACTCTTACTAGAACATCTAGCCTGCCCTACGGATTTCAGTACCTCAGTCCCCATAGTTAAATGAGTCAATTCCTTGAACATGGGTGAGTGTGTATATTTTGTATGTATTTGTCTCCTATTCAAATGCTTGCATACAGATCCTATAGGCTCTCTTTCACTGGAAAATACTGAAGAATAAAATTTCCAATAGGCTATTCCATCAGGACCTCAGAGTATCTTCCTCTGGTCTCTCCTGAGAACAGGAAGTGGGAGCAACATTTCAGTTTGGCCCTTGCAGCCCAAAGACAGAGGCTCTTCTCTAAGGAAAAAAGAAATGAATGGCCCATCCAGGGATCGAAATGATGGTTTTGACCCTTTTACTTTCAGCTCCACTAATGTCACCAGGCACAAGCCAACTAACACCAGTCTGAAAACAGAGGAAGTACTGGGAGGAGGAAACATCAATAGAAACGTGCCCATTTCCAGGTTTTCCTGCCAGGGGTACCTGTGTGACTCTTGCAGAGTTCCCAGAAACTCTGGTCCAACAGCCACATACCTGCTGGTGATTCTGACCCCATCTAACTCTCACCCAGTTACAGGGAGCACTAGGAGTGGAGAGAAAAAAAAAACAAACATGAATGTTTGCTGGCGCTTTAATCTTCTCCAAACACTTGAAATATTGTTGCGATGTTTTATCTTCCATTGCACATGGAGGAGATTAAAAAGCCATGATAAATGGTGTGCTCTCTGGGAGGGAATTGCCATATATAGGGCAATACATAATTTCCTGCTTCTGGTACCGTTCAGGATAATTGTCCTGGTAACATGAAAAACAGGAGGGATATTAATTTAAGATTAAAGCACAATTATAAGCTCTGTCATACTGTTAATTTCTTTTAAATGTTCTTTTGAATAATTCCACCTTTGCAAGATGGAATAAGCCCACAATTAAAAACTGCATTAATAAATGAATAACTAATTAATAAATCAAAAGAACTCTGAAAATACAATGGGCCATGCAAATGCTAAACAATAATTGAATAGGCCAGATTTTAATCCTTCCGATTTCTGAAGGAACATTTGGATATAGATGATAACATCTCCCTCTGGATTTGGACCTGCAGATGCTGTGGTCTTTGTTGACATGCTGCCCAGGGTAGTTTAGGTACTGGCATTGCAGGCAACAGCCGCGCTGCTACAGAGCCAGGAATAAAGAGCAGCGGATCACCATTCTTCCTCTCCAACCTGAACACCATAATGTTTGAAATCCCACACTTCCCTTTGTCCTCCAGCCAGAAATTCTATCAGGGTAATTGGGGATTCTGCTAGAAAATGCAAATGTTCCTATAGGAGGACTCTTCCTGCAGAGGATAAAGGTAAATGGTTATTGTTG
Organism: Dipodomys spectabilis; assembly: GCF_019054845.1. NCBI lineage: Eukaryota > Metazoa > Chordata > Mammalia > Rodentia > Heteromyidae > Dipodomys > Dipodomys spectabilis. Next base: position 17,569,278 of record NW_024870772.1, read on the forward strand.
CATATGTAAATCTCTTTAATATGATTGCTTTCCTCCTAGCATCTCATAGAGGTGTCTTTTTGGTAGCATGAGTTGAGGAAGAGGGAGATCATTCTGTGGCAAAGGGTAATAGTAGGTAGAAAACAACAGACCTGCCTGGGTGTGGTCCAGAACAGGAGCATTTGGTGAACCTAAGTAAGAAACCATAAGGTATCCAGCAGCTGATGAACGATAAAGAAAACAAGGTGCAAATACACAATGGAATACTATGCAGCTATGAAAAGATTGAAATTCTAGGCTGGGTGCTGTGGCTCATACCTGTAATCCTAGATGTAACTGAAATCTGAGGCTTGAGGTTCAAAGCCAGCCCAGAAAGAAAAGTCTGTGAGATTGTTATCTCTAATTAACCACCAAAAAGCCAGAAGTGAAACTGTGACTCAAGTGTAGAGCACCAGCCTTGAGCAAAAACCCTAAGGGAGAGCAGTCTGGCTAGACTGAGTTCAAACCCAGTACCAACGCAGAGAGACAGAGAGAGACAGAGAGACAGAGACAGAAAGATAGACAGAGACAGAGAGAGACAGAAACAGAGACAGAGACAGAGACAGAGAGACAGAGAGAGAGAATGAAATATTTTGGCATTTGTGATAATGCCACACATGGAACAGGAGATTATTGTGTTAAGTGAAGTAAGCCATGCACAAAAAGCCTCATATGGTATGGTCTCCCTCAAACATAAAATGTATTTTTAAAGATGTTATTATAGAATTTGAGAGTAGAATGTTATTTACCAAAGGCTGGGGAGAGCAGGAAGGAGGCAGTTCATCACTGGGTACTAACTTACAGTTAAGCATGGGAACTTCGGGTGTGCCATTATACAGTATGTTGACAATATGTAGCAATTTTGTTCTATATATCTCAAAAGCCAGATGGAAGGAAAGATTTGGATGTTTTTAACACACACACACACACACACACACACACACACACACACACATACACACAGGTAAAAATTTTAGCCTAATTTAAACATTTCACAACAAGGGAAGAGGAGACACTGTTCAAAAGAGATGTATTCATTACCTGACCTATGTAACTGTTGTCTAATATTATCTTCTAATTAGGAAAGCAACTCCATTCGTAATAGCCCCACAAAAAATAAAATACCTAGGAATTAACTTAACCAAAGAAGTGAAGGACCTCTATGATGAAAACTTTAAAAACTTGAAAAAGGAAATCAAAACAGAACTTAGAAAGTGGCAAAAACTCCCATGCTCCTGGATTGGAAAGATTAACATTGTGAAAATGGCAATACTTCCCAAGGCTATCTACAAATTCAACGTGATACCCATCAATATTCCAACCTCATTCTTCAAGGAAATAGAAGAGGCAATCCAAAAATTCATATGGAACAATAAAAGACTCCGAATAGCAAAAACGATCCTCAACAGAAAGAACACTGCTGGAGGAATATCAATACCAAATTTCAAACTCTACTACAAAGCCATAGTAATCAAAACAGCTTGGTACTGGCACAAGAACAGACCTTAGGACCAATGGAATAGAATGGAAAACCCAGAAATGAACCTACAGACCTATAGCCATCTAATCTTCGATAAGGGAGCTAAAAAAATAGAATGAAAGAAAGACAGCCTCTTCAGTAAATGGTGCTGGCAAAATTGGTTAACTACTTGTAGAAAACTAAAGCTAGATCCTTATATATCACTCTGCACCAGAATCAACTCCAAATGGAGCAAAGACCTCGGAGTCAAAGCAGACACTCTGAAAATATTACAGGATGGAATAGGAGAAACCCTAGGTCTTGTTGGCACAGGCCAAAATTTTCTTAATAGAGACCCAGAAACACAACAAATCAAAGAAAGGTTGGACAAATGGGATTGCATGAAATTGCAGAGCTTCTGCATGGCAAAGGACATAACTAGCAAGATCAATAGAAAGCCCAAGGATTGGGAGAAGATCTTCACTAGCCATACAACAGACAAGGGTCTCATATCTAAAATATACCTGGAACTCAAAAAATTAAATCCTCTAACAACAAATCTTCAAAGAAACAACTGCCCAATGAATAAGTGGGCTAAAAACTTACAGAGAAACTTCTCTGAAGAGGAAAGAAGGATGGCCAATAGACACATGAAGAAATGCTCAACCTCCCTAGTCATAAAAGAAATGCAAATCAGAATAACATTGAGATACCACCTCACCCCAGTTAGAATGGCTAAAATCAAGAACTCTAATAACAACAGATGCTGGAGGGGATGTGGACAGAAGGGAACCTTACTGCATTGTTGGTGGGAGTTTAAACTTGTTCCACCACTTTGGAAAGCAGTATGGAGGTTCCTCAAAAGACTCCACATAGAGCTTCCCTATGACTCAGCAATCCCACTTTTGGGCATTTACCCAAATGATCACAAACAAGACCACACTAAAGATACCAGCACAACTATGTTTATTGCAGCATTATTTACTATAGCTAAGATATGGAACCAACCCAGATGCCCCTCAGTAGATGAATGGATGAAGAAAATGTGGTATATATGCACAATGGAATTCTATGCCTCCATCAGAAAGAATGACATTGCCCCATTTGTTAGGAAATAGAAAGACTTGGAAAAAATTATATTACGTGAAGTAAGCCAGGCCCAAAGAAACATAGGTCCCATGGTTTCCCTTATTTGCAATATCTAGTATATGTCTGAGTCAAGCAGAAAAGGTCAGATAAGGTGATGTTAGGGAAATGAACCCTAAGATATGTGTTCAAATGTTTTTTTATGTGATTGTTTCTAACACGTTTATAAGATTATTTCTTTGTTGCCTTGTATGTCCCTCCCACACAGTATAACCCCTGCTTTCACTGTATTTGATGTCTGTATAATTTGTGGAGGGGAAGGGGGAAAACAAATCATTTAAATAGGGATACAGGTGGACCCATTGCAACAATGAGATGTACAAGTCCTTATGTCGACCAACTTTGGTGGGGGGGGGGGAAATTGGGGGGGGCGGGAGGGAGGATGGGAAGGGATGGGAAGAGGAAACAAAGGAGGAGCTACAATGCTTGATAAGAAATGTACTCATTATCTTGCCCATGTAATTGTAACCCCTCTGTACAGTATTTTCACAATTAAAAAAAATAGGAGAAAGACACACAAAAAAAAGATTATCTTCTAGGTCACAAATGAAGGTCAGGGTGATGATATGCATCTTACAAGGGAGGAAACTGAGATCTTAAGAAGTTATAGGTACCTCAAAACAACACCACAATGCAGCAAATGAGAGAGAAAAAAAATCAAAACACTTGTCATCTGACTCACCATCTTCTTTCACCTACCCCACCCTTCCTCACAGTCATTTTACAAGTTAGGGTTGCAATTGTCCCCCGTTAAGGTGAGTTCTGTGAATCTTGCAGTGATTAACAGCAGAAGCAGAAAGATGGAGTGGTAAAGGTATGACAGCTTCAGGCATATTCAGCTCCTACAATCCACATGACCTCTTGTACTGAGTGCCCACATGGCAGATGAGGCTGAAATACTATAGAGAACATTATGGGAACTGGTGAAAACAAAATGCTGCCCACAAGCTTAAGAGCCAAGCTCTCTGCCCTTGCCCTCAACTCTAACAGGACCTCTTGACTTGGATCTCACTCAAGCCACAAGCAGAGAACAAGTTAAAATCTCAGCACACTGTTTTTACTTCAAACCAGCTTCCTCTAACGGCTATTGATAAGAGGTAGGATGAAGAGCTCTGTTATCAGGGGTGAATTACCCATATAAAGCCTTGCAGTTACTAAAATAATCACTTAAGTCTGGAAGGAGATTATGAGATAAGTCAATGTGGCAGGTGTGTGTGTGTCGGGAAGAAGAACAAAAAACAAAAGAACATAGGGCTTAGGCAAAGGCTTGGGACTTGCTCCGTAAGAAGGTTCTCATGAAACCAACCTCAGGCATCACAGTCCCCAGAGCTGCCTGGCACCCCCACCTTCCACCTGCCGACCAGGCTCTCATGGGAAGCTCTCCCAGGCCATGAGCCTTCTCAGGAACTTGTATCAGTCCATGGGGACTTCACAGCTGTCCTGCTACCTACCCAACACCTCAAACTGGTCCTCCAAATTCTAGTTCCTTCCCTTGTTCCAGACCCCTCTTTCCTCATCCATCCCCAGTCCCTCACTGCCCTCCATGCATCCTTCTTGCCAGTCTCTTCTCCCTTCTAGAGCTAATCTGATAAACCCACAATCCATGTTTCCCTTCACTTTCAGCACTTGCACATTGTATAGAGGAGTGGCAATATCTTTCCCCATCCATTGTTTAAGTATCTATAAGAGCTGGGTATACAGTGGTGTCATAGGTTCCACCTTGGCCCTTCCAGTCTCCTACTAGATTGCAAGTGTTCTCAAGGCAAGGACCATGTTGTATTCATCTACATGATTCCAGTCCCTGGTAAGGTGCCTCAGACATAGTAGAAGTCAAATAACTATGTGAAAACTAACCAGTACATAATTACAGTTTACAGAGGTTGTTGATTACTATCTTAAAGAACTTAGGCATTAATAGCCAAAAGGGAATCAATAACTTTTCCATTATAAATAATATATTTACATCTTAATGGAAACCATTAATCCTACAAAACCCACTCTCACCCTACATCCTTCCAAGTACTCTTGGTTAGGATTTCAGTTCCTGAGGGTCCTAAGAGTGGGCATATCAATATTAGTAGCTTTATTAGTATAAACACACTCTATTTGTAACTTTCTAGTCTAAGCAAAATAAAACATAGGCCTGTTGAGCTGAGCACCAGTGGTTCTTCTTATAAATCTAGCTACTTAGAAGGCAAAGATAGTAAGGATCACAATTTGAGGTCAACTCTGGGCAAAAAGCCCACAAGACTCCATGTCCAATAAATAGCTGGGCAATAGTGGTATGCACCTGTCATCTCAGATATGTTGGAGGCCAATATCTGGAAGATTCTGATTTCAAGGCAGCACACACACCCCCAAAAAATTTTCAAGATTCCATCTAAGCAGAAAAAATCAGGGTGTGATGGCACATGTCTGTTGTCACAAATAGAAGGATTGTGGTCCAAGCTGGCTAGGGCAAAAAGTGAGATTCTATCTTGAAAATAACCAGAGCAAAAATGGTAGTGTGGCTCAAATGGTAGTGTCTGCCCAAGCAAGCATGAAGCTTTAGTACTAACCAAAAAACGATAAGCCTGGTGTTCCATCTGGACTCACTATACAATAACTGCCCTAGAAGCCTAGTTCAAGCTTTCCAGGAATGTAAAATGCATAGACCAAAGCCAAAGTTAACTCACAAATATTTTCTAAGACACCACATTGTTTCATAAAAATTCAATATCACAAAACTCATATTTGCCACGGACCTCACCATTCTCTGGTACCTTATATCTGGCCCTAATCAACAGATTTATCTTAATTGCCAACTGATACCCCATTTAGGTTTTGATTCCAGAATAATATATAACAATGAAAAATAACTTGATGTCCATAATAGCAATAATTTGATATGTGCTAAGTAGAAAAACATCATTTTCCCCATCCAGACTTGCTTATTTTTATTCATTGTATTTATGGTCTGCCTGTTTTTTGTTGTGTGTTTTTTGGGTTTTTAGGGGAGGTTTTGCTGCAAATCTGTTTGATGAAGTTTTCTGTATAAGTGGGTATGAATCACCAGTGAGTGTCATCAAGGTAGTGATGACAACTAGGGTGGCTCTTAGGATCATTAAACTAGTCTGCATGCATCTCCAGAGAATCTAGGAGAAGGGCCTCAAAGGTTCCACAGCACTTGAAGTATAGCTCGCTATCTTCTGTGGATGTGTCCAAGCTGACTAAATGTCTATCAGTTCCATCTGTACCTTACAGAAGATGAAACCATACCTTGAAGGGACCATCCAATTGGCAACCACCTGCAGTGACTGAAAGAACCCCTAGAAGGCTAATCAGACAAAAAGGGGAATCATTATCTGTTTTTGCCAGCAATTTTCTGCTTTTCTCTGCAAGTGGGGATGGGAGAGAAGTGGGACAGAAACATCTACTTGTCCCTTAGATTGTCTCACCTGGAAGGGAACCCACTCCCTTTTTGAAGCATGTGTCACTGAGTAATATAAAATATTGTCCAGAAACATGGGAAGGAAGATATGGTGTCTCAGCAAATTTTTTTCAGAACCAGCAGGAAGTGAAGGCTCTGAGAGTTTCCTGAAGATGATCTAAGAGGGATAAATCCAGAAGGCAAAAATGGCCACATGCTACAAGTTTAACAGATCTAAGGAGAAACACATGAGGGTCCCTCCTCCCCCGCTTGCTGAATCTCCTCCCCATACCTTGCCCCATTCTTCTATCATCATGGTCCAGAAACCTTCTCTTACTGCATCCAAGTTGACTCCAAAGAAAAAAGAAAAACATGGTTTCACTGTATAAGAAAGAAGGAAAGAAAGGAAGAGAGAGAGAGAGAGAGAGAAAGAAAGAAAGAAAGAAAGAAAGAAAGAAAGAAGGAAGGAAGGAAGGAAGGAAGGAAGGAAGGAAGGAAGGAAGGAAGGAAGGAAGGAAGGAAGGAAGGAAGGAAGGAAGGAAGGAAGGAAGGAAAGAAAGAAGGAAAGAAAGAGGGAGAAGAAGAAGAAAGGAAAATGACAGGTAAGGCTCAATTCTTCCAGGCTTTTGTCTGTGAGCTTCTTGTTTTATAGGAATGAAACATTAAGTTGAAAGAATGAATCACTACTTAAATTTCTAACATTATTCTGGTGAGTGGTAACAAGACATCTTTGTTGTCTTTGTGTGAAAATCTGGACAAGCATCACAAAGGAAAACCAAATACAGAAGAACTGGGCTTGTCAGGAAAATGTTGAAATTATCTTATATACTGAGTTCCTGATAAATTACCATTTGAAGAAAATATTAAAATATCCTTGTGTCTTAAAGTTGGGAAAGGATAGTATAGACCATAGTTTAATGCCTCTAAAATAAGATCTTTAGGTATCTAAATACTTAAAATTCTACAATCCCAAAACTTAGATATCATCTGTCCTTGTATATGTATAAATCCTCTACAAGTCTAGACAACATGGCCAGGTGCTCAAGACTCATCTTAGAAGAATGAACTTTAAGGTTTCATGTTCTCTTCCTTTATAGGAATAGTGTTCCAGAAGTTCATAGTCACCTCTCCTCCACCATTCCTCTACTGACTCACACCCAAAGTGTCATCTGGACTCATCTCTTCCCTTGGCTTCAACCTTCAGTCCATTCACAACTTCTAATGCTTCTACTTTCAATAACATGTGACCTCCCCATTTCCCTGGTCATCTATCATCTGCTAGTTCATTTCTTTCACTGAAATTGCCACCATTTAAAAACATCTTAAAACAGATACTCTTATAACACCTAGTGTCAGGTGCAATACCCAGTCAAGGTCCTGGGAATATAGTATTAGACATCACAGACCATTTGAACAAACGACCTGCCCCTATAAAGCTTATATTCTGTGTAGATAAATGAGGATTTGCTTATTTGTTTCTCAACTGTCTTCCCTGCTAAAATATAAAGCACCTTGGGAACAAGGCCTTGACTATTTGGGTCACAGCTATTTCCCCCATCCTCAGAACCATGACTAATTGTTGATACCAAATAAAAACTTATTAAATAAATAAATGAAAGAAAGCTGCTTGGGTCAAGACTACATTTGTCTTCTGTTCAGAATGGATATCTGATACACTCTGAAACAAACCATCCAAAATGAACCCACCTGTTCCTCACCACATACTTGGAAAGTCCGGGTCACAGCTGCTTTGCCCACAAGAGCACTTCTGAGCTTGAAAAACTGGCCAAGAAGGAAAACTGACACTTCCAAGCCAAGGGTCTTGACCTCTAGGAATCCAGCAGATGCCTCTGTGGACCTAGGTCTCAGTCATCACCTAGGTCTGTCCTTGACCAAGTCCCAAGACAAGCCCCAGAGAGAGGGGCCTATGAGTTCTGGGCCAGGCAGAATCCACTTGTCTCATCTAATTCATTAAACTGGTGTTTCCATTATGAAGCGCACTACCACCACCACCTACCCCTCTGCTCCATGGCCATTTCACCCAAATCCCAACTCATGAGTGGAAATCCCCATCCCCACTTCCCAGAGGATGTTAAAGAAGCTAACCTTGGAAATAATGCTTAGCACCTTCCCCAGCTGAAGCTTAAAATACTTCATAGGCAACACCTAATTAATCTTCTCCATTCCCTAAGAGGGGGGGAAAAAGGTATTTTACTACTACTACTATTATTATCCTCTTTTGGCAGCAGAGGAAACTGAAGAATCAGCATTTGTCTCTACAAAGATCTGGCCCAAAATAAGGGCTGCTGTGTCCTCAAGGAAACTCTGATTGGACCTTGTTGCACAACCCGATGGAAGCTGCAGAAGAGGAAGGGACAGAAAAGAGAAATCTACAGACCCCCTCCCGCTGTGACAGAACAGGCTGTCAAAGAAATCCCACATTGTGTAGCTCTTGTGACTCTGCTTTCTCCCTCTGTCCTTGGGAAGTGCCAGCATGCTTTCTTTGAGATGTAACAAGCTTCCACACCAAAGGATTCTTTTTTATCTCCCTGGGAAGTTGGGATACCTGGAGACTGTTTTGAAATACATATATTGACAACCAATTACACAGCTCTGCCTCCATAGCGCTGCTTCTTTGTCAGATGGCTCTCCAGTCTAGACTGTGATCTGCTCATAACTGCTTCATTTTCCCAGGGAAGTTTCTCTCCCTCTCAGGGGTTTCTCAGTAGTCTTCCCACCTCCCTCGCAGGGAAAAGTGACATTGAACATGGAAGAAGAGAGCAAAAGTGAGTCAGGAAGGGTGGGTGTACCAGGAGGTTAGATACACTGGAAAGCTAGTGTCTGCAGATAGATACCTGATCTATTGTCCACTTCTCCTCTACCTGCATTCTGTTGGTTTCCCAATGTCCCTCAAGAACTACTCCATGAGTCTGCCCCACTAATGTCTACCATGTGGTAGACATGACAGGTTAGATCATTCATCCAGTGTGGGCATCGCTGTACAGGTCTGACATTGATGGCCCAACAAGAATAATTTAATTTAGGATTTCTGAATATCCTGATGTGGAGAGAGATTCTTGAGCTGGACTTCAGGGATTTATCAACTTCCTGAAACTACTGGTGAGATTGCCAAGACTTGAATATGTACATTGTTAAAAGGGTCGTGGCTCTCATCTGATTTGCGTAAGTTTTTTTTCCTTCAGAAATATTAAATCCTAAATATATTCAGGATTGGAGTATGGCTGAAGTGGTAGAGTGTCTGCCTAACAAGACTGTGTGTTCAAACCTCAGTACAGTATTACAAAAAACCACAAACATATATCTGTCAATAGGTAGTTAGATATACAGATATCTATAGATATATAGATAGATGTCTGTAGATATATAGATATATGTTTAGATAGATAGATAGATAGATAGACAGACAGACAGACAGACAGACAGACAGACAGACAGACAGATAGATAGATAGATATGCAAAAAAGAATGATCTGAGAAGGGAATTTTTGAACAATCTCACCAGAAAATCAAAGGAAAGGTGAGGACAGAAAGTCCTGGCCATGGACAGAAAGCTGGCCATGTAGGGCTTTGTAAACCATCTATACTACTGACTTTTCTGCTGTTTTTAGTCCTAAACCAGGGAGAAATCCAGATGCCAGGAATTGTTCTGAGCACTCTCTATTTAGACACACCTTTAGTGCCTATAAAGTTGTACTAGAATCCCATTCACTTTCCAGATAACAAAACTGAGGCAATGAAGAAACGAGATTGCTTTTGAAGCCAGGCAGCCTGGTTGTACTGTCTTCTCTGTGTTACAGCCAACGTGCATATAAGACTATCTAGCCACCTGCTCCACAAATATGAGCTCCTCCTGGTGGCTCCTCCTCATAAACCATGAGCCTCAGGCTGCAGAACCAAACCCAACATATTCATTGCACTAAGAGATGGCTTTGACCAATCATTTCCCAGAAACGAGGTACATGAAATGATCAATTATAAGTACTCTGTAGGCTACACAATGCTGTATCAAAGTGAAGGATGACAACTGTAGTCTACATTTTGCCTGATAAAACAGAAACTTAAAGTATCATCCCAAATCCTGCAGGGTATTTCTACTTAAACCAACCTGCTTATTGCTTTATTTGCTAGTGTCCACATTTCACCCCTACCAGCCACTCCTCAAAAAGTTCATTTAAATGCATGAAATCTGACATCCTTGCTTAGAAGTATAGGGAACATAAAACTCCCACAACTAGAACATCTGGCCTCACAGCAGCACAGATGGGGGTACCATACATTCAATGGGTTTTGTTTTTGTTTCCCAGCGCTCTGCTTCAGTAGGTGCTCAAATATTTTGTCAGTGTCAATGCTGACATTATAAGAGGCTGCATTTTCCCTAATTTTATTGCACTTAATTTCAAATTCAAAATGTCCAATTTGATCCAGAAAGAGGATTCAACATTAATTATTCAAACAGCAATCCTTTCGGTCTGAATGACAGTCTTTTTTCGAAGCTCTCAAAACTTCCTACACACAGAAAATACCATTTCATTCTAACCGGACATATCATTCACAGAATAGGTAAGAGAAAGTGGACTATAAAAAGATTAGACTATGAGAATGAAATTGAATTAGTCCTGCTTCTCACCTCAGTGGCAAATCTGTTTAGGATGTCTTTCAGCAGACTTCTTGTCTATTTGTTCAGTTATACATCTGATAAACATTTCCAAAATGTTTATATATATATATATATATATATATATATATATGTATATGTATGTGTTTATATATATATATATATATATATATATATACACTCAGGAGGGAGACAAAATACACAAAAAGTATGATAAGCATAATAATTATGTAACAGGTTAAAAAGTAAGAGGGGCTGGGAAGGTGGCTCAGTGGTAGAGCGTTTGCCTTGCATGCCAGAGGCCCTGGGTTCGATTCCTCAGCACCATATAAGCAAAAAGAAAAAAAGCCGGAAGTGGTACTGTGGCTCAAGTGGTAGAGCGCTAGCCTTGAGCTGAAGAGCTGAGGGACAGCGCCCAGGCCTAGAGTTCAGGCCCCACAACCGGACCCAAAAAAAATAATAATAATAAGTGTGAGCTAAGCATCAATGACTCAAACTTACAATCATAGCTATCTAGGAGGCTGAGATCTGAGGATCAAGGTTCAAAGCCTGCCGAGGCAAGAAAAATCCATGAGGCCCTTATTCCCAATCAGTCAGCAAAAAGCCAGGAATGGTTCAAGTGGTAGAGTGCTAGCTTTCAGCAAAAAAGTCTCAGAGATTGTGTTTAGGCCTTAAGTTCAAGACCAAAGGACAACACACACACACACACACACACACACACACACACACACACACACACAGAGTAAAAGTGCTTTGGGGGAAGCCAAGCAGGATAAGGAGGGAAGATAACTAGAAAACAGTAAAGTTAGTTTATAGTTGGAGTAATTAGAGTTAGAATAATCAGAAAAAATTTCATGGAGAAGATGGGAAGTAGAAAAACATACAAAGTTGGTAAAGGAATGAACCAAGAAGATACATGAAAGAAGAAGGACCCAGGCAGCTGCAGTGAGAAGTATCTGCTTTGCCTCCAGAGGAATGGAGAAGCAGAATGAATGGAACAGGGATGTGGTAGTAGAAGATGAGATCAGATGATGTGGAGTTTGGAAGGAACCTGGCCAGCAGTGCTTTGTAGACCTATCTACCAGCTCTTACTTTCCTCCAAGTGGGACGGCAGGAAATTGGCAGGGTGGAACTAAGATGAGATGCAATCTGACTTTTCTATAAAAGCATCCATCTCTCTTTGGGATGCAATGTGGTGAAGACCAGAGGAGGAATGGGGGAAAGTTTGGGGCAGAAACAGGAACAGAATCAGGAAAGCCAATTGAGTTGCCACTGAAGTCACTCGTACCAAGTGAGAGGTGACTAAGCTAGAGAGGTAGACACAGAGATTAGGGGACATGGCCAGATGCTGGGAGGTCATTGTGAGAGTAGAGACTAGGATTTCCTCAGGGAGCAGATCTGGAATACAAAAGAGTCAGGATGACTCTGAAGGCTTTAGCCTAGACACTTGATGATACAAGACAACCAGTTCTTTGGTTTTCTGAATGAAGAGTCAAGGAAAGTAATTGCAGTCCAGATGATGTTGTGTTATAATGGCAAAGAGAGACTATTGAAGGAAGGAAGGAAAGTAGCCACAATTGCATTTTTTCTGCCTGAAACTCCATCCCTAGAGTAGGCACTATAGATCTTTATTCTCTCTGCCCTTTTCCTTTCCCTTCCTCTCTCAGATTCAGAACACCCTAGACTTAAAGAGGATCATGCATATCTACATTCCCAAAAAAGCTTTTCTTTTCCTTTATGGTGACATTTGTCTTCATCTTTCTTCTTCAAGCTTTCAGGAGTGCTCAGAGCTCTGATCTGTGGGACTGATGAACAAATGTACCATTCATGGTTTCAGAGATGTGTATTCTGTTCCCCTTTAACTTCTGATTCTATAGACATAGCGGGTTAAACACAAATTTTGTAGATTAAGGAAATGTCACGGATTTTTCAGGCCGCATCCATAAAATGGTGTGGTAGATGACATATTAGTTACCATCTAACCCAGGCCCAGAAGTTCATATTTGTTCTTCTTACAAAAGGCACCTCATTAAATCACTGTCTAGTCCGTAACTGGCTTTATTGGGACATAAATTCATTTCACTAAACCAATAAATGTTAATTCCTCACCCTGGAGATTCTAGTCAGTCTGGTTTTATCCTGCTCAAGCTCCTGAGGCTGCCATCAATTACTCATGTTTGGGTTTATATGTCATTATGGAATCACTTTAGCTAGAACTAACGGGAAGTGAAAGGACAATAAAGCTAAGCCTCGTTCCAAAGAGAATATACCGAAGAGGGCATTCACCTGAACCCCATTATTCTTTTCTATAAATTAAAATATCCTGGCATTCTACAGCAGCGATCCATTATATTTAGATTCTCTGCAAAAGCTAGGACAGGCAAGTGGAGGAAACTAATGACAGCAGCTGGAGGGTCTGGGGAGGAGAACAAGCTGGGATTCAGAAGGTTTGAGTTGGAGACTGGATTTGCAGTAACCAAATGTGACTTTCAAGCCAATTGCTTAACATCACAGAAACTCAGACCCATCCACACATGGACAGCCACAATGCCAGTTTCACAACTGGGGGAGAAGCACCCTGGGGGAAGGGGAAATGGTGGAAAGGAGGGGACACCTGCCTGAAAAGAGTTATTCTCTTCCTCCTCCCTTTCTGTCCCTCCCTCCTTCCTCTCGTTTCCCTCTCCTTCTCCCTCTTTCCTACTTCCATTATTAACCTGGCTAGCAGGGCCAATTGCTTTCCCCAGCACCCTTTCATTGTGGTCTTAAACGAGTGATTTAACCTCTTTGAGTTTCAGTTTTTCCCATTAGAAAAAAATAGAGCTGATCGTATCTATCTTTCATTTTACCCTGGCAAGGTACACTGATAGGGATCATCTCGGTAAAGTTCTTAGCATTTGACCAGATGCTAAAGGGTCAGTTTTAGAAGACCAAAATACTTCTGAAGCAGGATTCCATTTTTAAAAACAAAGGCATTATCTCTTCAACCAAAATGTTCTTTCCAATGATGGAAGGCTTCTCTTTAAAGCCATCAGCTCTGTTCTCCCCCACCCTCAGATAGAAAATGGCTTCCTCTCTCAAAATCATATATAACTTCAAAAGCAAGGGGAGGGAGGAAAAAGCAGCGTTGGCAAAAAGTAGAGGTGAATTGAATGCCTGTACATCCCATTCAGGATAAACTGCCCTTGGTGTAAAACAGTCAGTAACATTTTACAAGGAAAAAGTGTGGATAAATGACTGCAGTCCCAGGATAGTGCTCCTGATGGCTTTTTATAAACCATACACGCTGCCTAGATGCCTCTGTGTCTGCTCCTCCCGCTCCAGAGAGAGGGCGTGCACAGGGCTCCAAGCCAACCATGCCAACAGCGCCAGCAGACTCCAGCCAAGCCCCTCTCCATCTGCAGGCCAGAGAGCTTCATTTTAGCCTGAGCTCCCAGGACAGGGCCAGGACATCCTAGAGCCAGGCTTAGCCTGGCCACTAGCCACAAGCCAGGCATTGAAATACCCTGCCACTAGTCAGGCATTGAACAGAGGAAGGTTAGCAGAGTAAAATGGGATTGAGCATGGACTTGGAGTCACATTGGGAAGTCAAGCCTACTATTTACAGTGTGACTTTGAACTATGTCTTCCTATAAAATGGAGATTTAGAAAAGTGACCCATATAAATTGTGGAGAGTACAAAAGGCACTATGGCCTCAAAAATGGACCTAAGATATAACTGATAATCAATAGATTATTATCTTTTTCCCTAATTCCTAGAGTTCACTTAACTAATTTTCACCAGAACATTGCCAAGCGATAAGGAGTTTGTAAATAGTAAAACTGTGGTATGAATTGTTCAATAGCAATGTATCTGTCTCCAACTCCATGTTTATCTACTGCACAGAGTTCAAGCTCTTTATCGAATAAAGAAACTGAGCCTCAGAAGTGAGTGGATTGTTAAACACCTTTGCCATGTCTCTTGGCAGAGCGAGGTCAAGGCTACTTGTTTCCCGTTCAGTGTTCTTTACATTAGTCTAGAGACTTAGAGATTGTCTTTATTTCATAAATGATGCTGAAGTTTTAAAAAAGGCAATAACTTGTTCGAGGTCATACTCTACATATAACAATGAACATTCAGATTTTTCAAGTTCTTTTAATGTCCTATGAGGCTGTAATTTTTGAATTGGCTCATTAAAAGCATGCTATGGACCAGACACAGTTCCCGCTTTCAAGGAATTTCCAAACAAATAGTGGGGAAAGCTCACAGACCTGGACAACTTAGTGGAAGGTGCTATCACAGTGATAAAGCCAGGTGAGAGTGCATGTGTGGGTGGGACATTACATCCATGGGAATAGAAAGGCTTCTTCAAAGAAGGGTGATCTTAGTGAAAGGCTGAACAAGAGCTAGTCAAACGAAACAGAGCAGAGTGTGTGGGGAGTAGAACCAGGTCTCAGTAATCACAAGTCTTTAAAACGTGGCCTGAGAAGAATGAGGAGAAGAGAGGGAGAATACAGTCAAGAATTCAATGTATATCCTATAAAATTAAGAAGACAAAGGGAAGGGGTTGGGAGGGGAGGGATGGATGAAAAGGTTAAAAAGGGGTAACATTGATCAAGATACATTGTATTCATAAACTGCTTTGTTAAACAGCAACTCCTTTGTACCACTACTTAATGATAATAAAAATAAATAAATAAAGCACAGCCTGTTAAAGATCACCTTGAGACAAGCTTCTGTTGAAACAAACTAACTAGCTAACTATAGCCCTTTAAGCTAGAGTTTGAACTGGATGCTGTCAGAGGCAACTGTTTTTTGTTGCCTATTGAACTATGCTTGTGACTAGAAAGGTCAGGCTAATATGACCCAGTGATGGCAGCAAAGTACACTTCTGGTTTGGCAATATCCTAAGCATAGCCAATAGAAAGAAAGAATCAAGACATGGCATAATGCATCTTGATTTTTTTTAGCAAGTAGTGTTGCTAATCTTTTTGGTTTTCTTGCAAACAAGATGGAGAAACACAGATTGAAGGTAGTCATACTGTGTGAATGATAGCTGACTAGAAATTTGTCAAAAGAACTGGTATCTTGCTCAAAGGGAGTCAGGAGTGCCATGCCATAGAACCCTCTCCCTAGTCCTTTCCTAATGGGCATTCTCAAAGGATTTAAGGAAGAAAAAGAAGGCTTGTTGATCCAAAGTGAAGATTGTTGCAAGATGGAAAGAATACCAAGCGCTTTAGAAAGAGCCAACTTCAAAACAGCAATAAAATCACATAAGTAAAAAGTATATGTAGTAGGGACAAGTATAAAATCTGGCATCTGGGCTCAAACTATTTACTTAAACAGTTCGATTAAATGTAGAAGCATTTAATTGATAGTGGTCTATGTTGGGGGGGGAGTAATTTTGGTCATTGAATAGCATGGTTGCTAAATAAAAACTGGATGATGCAATTCTTATTTGAAATAGGAAATAACTGAACAAATAAATAAAGCCAGGTCCTCTTTTCAGGTGTGTAAGGTATATAAGGATCCAAGTAGTCCCAGTAACAGTCATGAAGCAGTGTTTCTTTAAGCCACTGACATCCCACAAAGATGCCTTACATTCACTCTCAAATACAGCACTCATTGAGAGCTGCTTTTCCTTTTCTAATAATGTTTGTGTAACTCTTGGGAAGATGTGTCACAGGGCTGCTATGACACCTCTGAATCTCTACTTTTCACTCCATTAATATGTTGGGGGGAACAGCAGTAACCTAAAGAAATTATAAGTCCAACTCTTTCTAACTCCTAACACTATCTTGCAATGCCCTCTCCTGAGAGTCTATTATCTTGCCAAACTGGTGCTCACCAACATTTTGATGAGTATTTGAAGAGACAGTTGTATTCCTACGGCCTCTTGATCCCATGTATAAACAGACCAAACAGATCTGCCAGCCAGTCCTCCTGGGCTGAATTTTCTAAATGCTTGATGTGAACTCTAAGAGATTTTCCCTGCACATATTGCCTTTCTGTATTAAGACTGCCCAGAACAAAATATCCAAGTGATCTTGGGGCTCAAACTATAGTCTCTGGACACAGCACTATAAGCACATCTCAAACTGGACTGTTCATAGAAAGTGGTGAAGGTTCTAGAGATTGTTAGGAGAAATAGCTGAAGGACTTAGATGATTTATCTCACAGAAATATTTCTGCAGATATGCTATTTTGTCTCCAAATAGCTAAATGGTTATCCTACAAGGGAAAAAAATAACCAGCACATTTTGTGGAGCTCTGATACAAATAATTAGGTTTATAGTATGTAAGATGCAATGGAATATATTTTGGTTCTTGATAAGTCAGAGCTTCCTAACAATTAAAGCTATCCATAAATGAAACAAGCTGTCCAGAAAAGTAATGATTTATCAGGCACTGGAATTGTTCACAGCTAGGAGTTTTGCAGAAATATTCTTGATTCCGTCAGAAGTTGGACCAGGCATTGTATTCTTTCAGTAAGTTTGATGGATCTTTGTTTGGATGGCTGGGTGGTCTGAGACTTCCATTTGAGTGCAAGGACTCCTGAGTATCAAAAGATAAGCACAAAACCCCAGGAACTTGACTTGTTATCGAGTCTATCATCCTGATTTTATTACATGAAATGGATGAGACACTGGCAACTACATTATTTCCCTGGATAAAGTATTCTAGTTTTTATATCTTATCAGAAAGATTTCTATTTTCTTTCTCCTAAATCTCTGGACTTAACTCTTAAGTCCATTCTTCTGGTTTTATGCTCAGCAAATATGAAGAGCAATCAATCATATCCCTCATTATACCAATTCGCACAAGTGAAAATGGATTACGTAAGGCTTCTCAATGCCGAGAACTTCCAATTCATTTCCTGCTCTTCTTAAATGTTCTTCCTAATGATCACTTCCCCCAAGTTCCTCTAAAAGTTCTCTAAAACTGAGCACAAAACTTATAATGACCTGCTCTGTTCTGTATCAGACTTTCTCAAATGTGTTCCGTGGTACCGTAATTAGTTATTACTTTTTAACGTTCTACAGTCAAAGAAATGTGGAACATTCCAGACTAAGTGAGGTTCATCAGACTCTTTAGAGCCCTCGATTCATATTATGACTCTCCTAGACCATGATAGAGCATGTAGCACCTCCCAAACTTATTATCACTGAAATCTCTTTCAGAACATATTCAAAGCCCAACATTCCACAAGCGCAATTTGGGGAATGCTGTAATGATGTATAAAATCCATACCCTTCCAGCAGAATTATTTACATGGAACTCCTTGATGCTACCCCTCCCACCTCCACTTCCTTATAGGTAACCCCCTCTAAAACCAAGCTATGTTCCCAGTCTCAGCTTCCCTGTCCCTTTCATGCTGGACTCCCCTCAGCAACAGTCTACATCCTTCCCTAAATTCCTTCCTGTCTTAAGCTAAAATGATAAAAGTTGAGTGATTATGAGAGACAGAGGGGACTAGAATCTCAGCAAGTGCAAGCCCTTTGGGCCAGCCAACACTTGACTGGTTCAAGTCACAGAGCCAAGCAGGTCAATTGCTCAGACTGAAGCTTTCATTTCAGGCCTCTTTATGCTATACCAAATGAGATGATCTGTGAGTCAGGAACTCCTTGAGGTATTCCTGTACCTCACTTCAAGCCTTCTAAATGAAACTCTCTTCAAAGTCTTTTCAAAATAATTTTTAAATGTTTTTATTGTAAAAACATTGTTTTTACAGGGTTATAGTTACATGAGTAAGGTAATGAGTACATTTCCTAACCAGCATTGTTACCTCCTCTTTTGTTTTTCCCCTACCATCCCTTCCCTCCCCAACTTCCCAATGCCTCCTTCCCTCCCCCCGCTACAAGTTGTAAAGTTCATTTTCAACATAATTTTTTACAATATATCTTGATACTCCATATTACATAGAACCATCTCTCCCAAGGTAGGTCACATGTAGACCAATATAGTACCTGATCCCAATTTTCTGGGTAGTTTGAACAAGTCAATTTATTTGAGCCTGTTTCCATATTGGTAGAATGGATTGATTACACCAATTTACCTCTAAGATCCCTTCTAGCAATTTGATCCTGTCATTCGTAAGTGCTACCTTAGTTATGCTCAACACTTACCCATGTATTCCAGCTGGCATTCTTCTCTCCAGCCTCTGAGCATCTGTATGACTATTATTAAGGGCTAAATTATGATATATTATATAGTATACCATTCTAGAGCCATGTTTTGGAATATATCCAATGTGGCAGGTGCTCTACAGATGTTATTGTTAATACTTGCAGCAATCTGGAAGGTGTTAATATACAGTTTTGATATAAAGAAACCAGGTGCCTATAATGTGCAATATAATTTCCAAGGTCATACCATTCTTTAGCTGCCAACCTGGATTTCCAAACCAGGTCAGCCTGATTGTAAGTACTCTGCTCTGACCACCAGGCCACACAGCCTGTGAATGTAAGTCATGTTTCCTCATTAAAGGTGAGTAGCTCTCCTCATCATGTATGCAATACCATACTAGCACCCAGCTGAACATCAAGTAGGCACCCAATAATATTTGTTGACTTGATTAGTGGATTAACTCTCTCCTTCTACCTGGAGCACAGACTATACCTTTCCGATGTTGGGAAATTGTGCTAAACCCAGAGACCATCTGCAAGTTTCCAGATAGCTCAGAGCAGAAAATTACAGCTGTGTAGAGTGCACCTGTAGACTGGAGCTTAATTAATAGGCTTATCTTGGATTGAGTGAGTCACAGATACAGTACCTTCTGCAGAAGGCACTGGGGAACATGTTGATGCAGAGGGGGCATGTTTCATTTCTCCTGTTCCATACTATTAAAGCCATGTTAATGAAAATGCATTATTCGTGGTAATAATAATAAAGATGAAAATCCTCCCTCTCCTGATCCCTTACAAATGTTGTTTTTCATTTCGAATCCCAAATCCTCCAGGGAGAAGTGGGAGGGAGTGTCACAAATCCAGATAATGATCTTGGGTATTACACTGTTCATTTGGAGCTCTGATTTAGCTAAGCTGACAGATGTTGGGGAAAAACATGTCTAGCCTGAAAACTCTCTGGTGGCTGCCCAGCTGTGGCTGCAAAGAGAAGTGAGGTTTCTCCAACAGAGCTTCACATTCATTTAAATTCAGGATTTGACATGCAGAATCGCCTTGTTCCGAGGTAGACATTGACATGCCCTGGTGATAGGAAATAACTCCAGCCTGCCGCTTAGGGACTAACTGGCATCTAACCACAGGTTCCCCCCATAGTCCTTCAAATTACTGTCCCTAGTTATGCCCTGCTGTCTTGACAAAACCTGCCTTGTAGTGGCACAGTTACCATTTACACCAGGAAAGAAAAAAATACCTTTGTGTTAACTACCATCATGTGACACTTGCTTTGTTCTCTCCCCAGAGCAGTTTAGAAGAGGAGAATATTTAATTCACCTTTAAATGATACCAATTTCCCTAATAACAATCTGAACTCATGGGTTGGTTTTCTTTGTTTCTTCTAAAATAAATAGGCAAGAGGCACCATGGGAAAAAGACTTACTCTAGTGAGACAAAACAAGGGTGACCTTTGATGTCCTTGGGTCTTTGCTTTCCCATTTGAAATTTTGTTTAAAAAATAGGCATTTTGATCTCAAAAGAGAAAATCCACTAATTAAATATAAGGCAGAAGGCCAGCTTCTTATCAGCAACCATGGCAAGAGGTCAGCCTTCCTGCTCAGTCTTCAGAGAGAAAAGGGGAAGCCCAAGGCTGTCACTGAGCTCTAGACCCCCATAAACAAATGAGCTTGAATTTCAGAAACACTTAACACAAAATGTACTGCATCTAAATGGCCAACATATTTTCTGAGAAGCAGGGGCCTTCCTGTAATATAGAATATGTGGCTTAGAGCGCTGAGTACTAATTATTATCATGCTGAAGGGTGTAGTAAGACAAAAGTAAGGGAGGTACTAATTCACAGAAAAGAAAATGACACAATAGCTAATTTGTCAATGTAGATGAGTCCTAACCACAGGGCTCTTTGGAAATACTATTTTCCTCACTTCTCCCTCCCCAAATAAGCATGTATACCTACAAACAGGGCTGGAAAAGGGTGTCTGATAAAAGAGGAATAGCCTGGCTGTAACAATGCTGCTAAGACAGTAGGTCTGTGCAGAGACAGGAAGCCCCTAGTTCCCATCCCTGGGTCATTATGAAAGTCTTGGTTCTCTTGGACTGCTAGTTCCCTTTTAGACTCTGGACCCCTTAGATATATTCTAAGATTAGATAGCTCTGTATAGCTATATAATTATAGCTCTGCTATAATCTCATCACATTCGTTGTACGGACTCGGGACTCCCGAAAGACCACCAGAGACCATGACCAATGCAAACAGCAGAAGAATCGTTTACTTGCAAGCTCGTGTTGGTCCTCCGGGCACTTGGTTAACTGGTGATGCTAAGAGGCCCCAAGCACAAAATCAGCACAGTTTTTATAGTATTGAACAAACAAGTTTGGGGATTTGAACACAAGCAGTAAGTTCAGACAATTTCCACACAAGCAGTAACATGATTAGTTAACATTTATAAAGATTGCATAGTCATTTTTTTTGGCCTATGTACTTAGGTTTGAGTCTACCCTAACCACACTGCCCTTTTTCTGAATTATTGTTATGTTCTGTTTCTGGAACACTTGGGCAACTGTTCTGTTTCTTAAGGATGGGCAGGGTTGGTGGCAACCTGCGGTTTTTGTCAAGAACTGTTTTTCTCTCTCGGGGTTGCTCTGAGGGCAGTCTAGCACAAGATGGCGGGGTTAATCTCAAAATGGAGTTACTTTGGCTCTTCACATTCACTTGTGTCTCGGTAGAAACTAAGAGAACAAAGGAATTTCTCCAGGGTCAATGGTCCATGAGAATGCCTAGAATGTCTGGATGTTTCCTTTATTCTGAAAGTTACTCTAGGTAGTCAGAGGAAGTGTCTACACATAATAGAGTTGTGAGGAATGCTGATAAGGTATAGGACACTTTTATGAATCTGCAAGTTCCTAAGCAGAGAGCTCAAGGTCACCCAGCTCATCATTCATTCTTTCCTCTAAGCTTATAGATCATTACCTGAGAATAAAAGACAACAACTTCCCAGGTTGCTGTAATCCTAACTACTCAGGAGGCTGAGATCTGAGGATCACAGTTCAAAGCCAGCTCAGGCAGGAAAGTCCATGAGACTCTTATCTCCAATAAACTACTCAAGAAAAAAAAAAAAAAACAGAAGTATGGCTGTGACTCAATTGCCTTGAGAGTGCTAGCCTTGAGCACAGAGATGGTCAAGGACAGCTCTCAGGCAGCCCCATAACCAACAAAAAAAGTCAATCCTGCCCTTGTCTTCAACATGGTTCCTAGTCTACCAGGATGACTACATTTGTAAAGAGATTGTAACAGAGAAGTGAAGAGGCTATAATGAGATACATACAAGTAGCAATTAGGAGTGGGGTAGAGAGAAGAAAGTTCTGGTTTACCTGGAGAGACAAAATCTAGTGTACTAACCACCTAAGTCGTAAAAAAGTTCAATAACTAATTTTTTAAAAATAGAGCAAAATAACATACTAGCTCCCTATCTCAGTGGTTCTCAGCCCTGGTTCCAAATTGGAACCACACAGTGGTCCAATTCCTGCTGCCCAGGCTCTCCACTAATTAGTTGTATTAAAGTCTCTGGTAGGACTTAAGTATCTATCCTTTCAAAATCTTCTTAGGCAATCCTGTGACACAGGATCAGCTGAGAACCCCTGCATTGGCAAAGGCCAAGGCCATCTGCAGGGAGCCCCACAGCCTATGTCATAGTACAATCTGAATTCCCTCTTCCTGTGTGTGCCCCATTTGTCCTTCCCCCCTTCGAGACGGGGCTTTCAATTCATCCACATGCCCAGCCAATCCATGGTACCAGGGACACTATAGTTACTAAATAAAGATTCAGTATACACACTATTTTAATGAATAAGATAAAGCGGTGCTTGTACTTAACCATTGACATCTTATGCTCAGGACTCAAAGGCTGAGTGTGTTAACCTAATAAAGAAACAGGTAGACTGGGTAAAACTGGACCAGAAAGAGGTGTATGATTACATCCAAAGACAATGATTGACTTGGTGACCAGCCACCATCTGCTAATGAGATTTTTCCTCTAACAACCAAAATTTAAAAAAAAAAGTAAAAACAAAAAAATGTTGCCCAAAATGGCACACTTCCATTGATCAGAGGGCAAAGGACCTCAATTCCACTGAAATGGAATTTTTTAAGCAAGTTGACAGCATCCAGCTCTCAGCTGGCAATCAATGGGTATAGAGGGAAATGAATTCAGGCTTTTGTTGGATTAACTGCTGGCCTTGTAAACCGGAAGCCACTGGGAAGCTATGCCAAGTTTAGGGTGCACTAAATCAGTTCGAAGTTTCCAGAGCTAAAGTATCTCTGACAATAGTTGTCTGGAAAAGGAGGACAAATAGAGGCTGCTGGCTGAGGCCTACCTGGTGAGACGCTGCTCAGTAAAGTACCCGTGCCAACTCAGCTGCTTCTGTGCCCAAGACAGAGTGGAACTTTTCTGACTGAACTAAATCCTCCAAGCCTCATTAAATCACGCTTTAGTACCACATTGTTCGGCCATTGCCGCTCCCAGTGTTGTATGTCAAACCTGTCCCCTCACCGTCTCGGATAATAAAATGTTTTATGGTTTTGCTGGATGATTGCTTCGCGTCCCTTTTATTTTCAAAATGGCACATAATAAATACCCCCGTGGAGGAAAGACTGATTTGATAGAAAACACTGCACTAGGAGAACCAAAAGCAATCGACTCACTCAGAAAAGACAGCACAGCTACTATGGGGGGTACTGGAGCAGTGTCATTTGCAAAAGCTTCCTCAGTCATGAAAGCACAACTAGGAATATGTGGCTCTGTACACACACACACACACACACACACACACACACCGCAAGACCTGACCTGTGCCCCAGTTTTTCCCCCTAGTCAGTCTCAGCCAGGCTACCAAGACCAGCCCTAAACTCAACCAAAGGTGTCTTGTGGAATGATTAGATGGACATATAGAAGGCACACTAAAGAAGAGCTGACAGTTCATGGTCACCACAGGGAGGGTTTGTGAATCACATTGTGATTCTGGGCACATCTGTATCTTCCTTCTAAGGGCAAATTGGGGGAGCCCCATCATTTCATCTTCTAATCGAATAATTGTCATTCCCTCTCAACAAGGCCAATTGAGCTTATAAAGGAGGAACTTGTTATCCATAATCAAGAACATATGGAATCCTGATTGAACTTTAGTCTGATATTTTGATAGTGCAATTCAATTATTTTAATAATGCAGAGGCTTGGGTTTCAATCCGACCTAGTACAGTTGACTTTTTATAAGTGAAACTTTGATGCCTTTTTGTAAAAATTAGCATTTGACTTTGGTTTTAGGTGACTAAATTGGTATGATAAATTCCATTTTGGCTTTGGAGCTTTAGTTAAGTGCTTTGCGACAGTCAGACTCATTACTGGGGGATATCACCATGCCTGAGAATTGCAGCTTCAATAGCAGGATCAGCACCAGCAGTTCT
Organism: Dipodomys spectabilis; assembly: GCF_019054845.1. Lineage (NCBI taxonomy): Eukaryota > Metazoa > Chordata > Mammalia > Rodentia > Heteromyidae > Dipodomys > Dipodomys spectabilis. The sequence goes on from NW_024870772.1 coordinate 17,593,520, forward strand.
GCATAAAATTCAGCCTAGAGTTAGCCCAGCTCCCCAACTTAAGGGCTCTAAGGGTATATCATCATATCCAGATATTAAATTCAGGCATATTTAAATAATTTATTTTATTATTATTATCAGTTAGAACTAAGAAAGGACACTCTTAAGAGAGTTTGGAGACATATAAGTTACCTAGAAATTTGTTTACTTTTTTTCTAGCAGAGTGAAATGCATGTATTTGTTGCTAGTAATGGCCACTTAAAGCAATGACTCCATCTTTTAAGGAAAGAAATGAGTCAAATTTGTCTTGCAAGTAAGAGATAACTCATAAATGAAGTGATTATCCTTCCCAACCAGGACATTAGTCAATAACTGGCAAAATGGGTCTTTTTACTAAAGTTCTATCTGTCCAACAAAAGCAAGTACTTCTCTGTCACAACTCTCATTTCCAGTATAAAAGCTGCCTTTAAAATGAAAGAGGTTTGTCGTAAGTATAGCCAACCTGGGAGCGGCACACTAGAAGCAGCACAGGCACAACTTGGGCTGTCTTGTAAAGAGAGGGCCAGGTAATCCATGGAAGCACCATGGACTCCTTTTGCTATTGGGATGCACCGAATGACATATACCAACCAGGCATTACCTCAAGAGGAAGTAAACATAATTCCTAAGGAGTTTCCAGAAGTTGAGAGGTTAAAAATAATGTCCAAAATAAGAACAGAAAGGGGGAGATGTGGAGAGGGGATGGGAGGAAAGGGAAAAAAGGGAAAGGGAAGGGAGGGAGGAGGGGCAAGAGGAAGGGAGGGAGGGAAGAAAGGAGGGAGGAGAAGCAGAGGAGGGTGGAAGGGAGAAGGGAAGAGGAAAGGGAAAATGAAAGAGAAAGGAAAAGGAAGCTTGGAGGTCCAAGAGGTTTCAGGCTTCTCTTTGGTCATATTCATGTTCCCAGACTTGAGGCCTATCCTCATCCCCACTTCATAGGCCATGGGAGAACTTAAGATGTGATCACCAATAAGCTTTTACATTTCCTCATTTAAGAATTCTATGTATATATGACTACGTTAATAAACCATATGCATTTTAACATAAATTTGAATACATTTTTACACATAATAGACACTGTGAAAGCATGAGATAAAGCGTACAGAACTACTGTTTCATGACAAGACTAGCTTTCAATCAACCCTTTCTGATGACAACAGAGGCCAACTTGACAGATTTTTTTTTAATCTGTGTAAATGTAGGGATGAACTGGCAGGAAAGTGATGAATTTTCATAGGCCAAAAACTAGCTGGAAGACTGATCTCAGGAAGGTTCAATAGAGCATAGAAGCAATTTAAAGGCATTTGCTTAATCTGGTGAATTTCTGCTTCAGCTCTCACAGCCTGGTTGGCTAAAGGGTACAGGAGATGAAAACCAAGCCCTGTCCAAATGAAGAGCTGATTTGAGATCACCGTGGTAAAGCTACACTCTCCATGCAGGGATTAAATAGAAGCAGTCATCCTTCCCCTTAGGGTACAAACAAAGAATTTGCTTGCTTCATACTTAGACTCAAGATAGAGAAGAAATAGCCCTTCAAATTTTATTCTCAAACTGCTTGTCAGCCCATGTTCACTGTGGCTTAAACCAAGCCTGCTTTAGTTTATAGCCATCATGGGCAGCTAGCTGGTATCCCAGATGCCAAGCAAAACCAAGTGAAGTTTCCTTTGCAAGAGTCCACCTTTGACTGAAGCCTTAAATAATCTCCAGTCAACAGAGAGTACCAAGAAACAGACCTACATGGTAAAATAATAATAATGATGATAATAATAAAGTTGCAAAATGTGCCAGGAGAACAAGGAATCCTAAACAAGAGCCTGAAGAAACTATTTTGGTGAGAAATCAACCTTGGAAAAACTTGCAATGTGACAATGATCAGACCAAAAAATACAAAACAAAAATATATCATACATTTAAAGAAATAAAACAAAGATCAAAAAGATGTGTGAGGCACAGGAAATTAAGTGACCAAACTCATTTGAGAGAAAAAAAAAACTGCATGTAAAATTTTTAGAAAAAAATTATATATATATATATATATATATATATATATATATATATATATATATATATATATAATGAAAAAAAAAACACTGGGTGGCTTTCACAGTAGATTGAATAGAGCTAATAGCGCATCATTAGTAATGAAATCTTCAAGAATGGCCACAATTTCAACCCAGAACAACAAAAAGTTAGAAACTGCCTCAGAGACATTAAGGGACCTTGAAGGCACACTGAGGTGGTTTTTTATATGTTAAATTGGGGCTGGAGGAGAGAAAGCATGAGGCCAGACAAAACAGTTCGGGATTTTCCTGAACTCCTAAGAGATAACCTTTAATTCAGAACCTCTAAAGAATCTCAGGCAGCACAGTAAACTACAAAAAGAAAAAGAAATCTATATTTGGACAAAAAGATAGTGTAATTGCAGAACAACACAAACCAAAAAATGAGAGAAAAGACATAAGCCTACAAAAGAATTACAACTAGACAAACAACTGACATCTCACCAACCACCAGAAAACAACAGGACAGTATTGCAATGCACTAAAATTAAACAACCATGGAATAATTAATATATGTCTGAGACAAGCAGAAACAGTCAGATAAATTGATGTTAGGCAAAATGAACCCCAAGATTAGGACTCAAATGTTTTTGTTTCTAACATATTCATAAGGTGACTACTTTGTTGCTTTATATGTCCCTCCCTCACGGTATAATCCCTGTTTTCACTGTATTTGATGTTGGTATAATTTGTGGAAGGGAAGGGAAAAAACAAATTGTTTAAATAGGTATACAGGTAGACCCATTGCAACAATGATAGGTACAAGACATTATGTCAAAAAACGATCTTTACAACTCTGGTCAGGAGAGGGGGAAGGAGGGATTGGGAAGGGATAGGAGAAACAAAGGAGGAGGCAACAATGCTTGATAAGAAATGTACTCATTACCTTGCTCATGTAATTGTAACCCCTCTGTACAGTATTTTCACAATAAAAAAAGAAGAAAGAAGAAAAAGAGAGAGAAAGAGAGAGAGAATTTTTAGACTTCCTACCCCCAAAAAAGTATGATGTGCTACTACAGACTCCAAAATACATCAACAAATCCTAAAGGATGCCACTTAATCAGGAAAACACATCTGTATTTTATGAAGAAAAAGAAGAAGGAAAAAAAACATGGTGAGGAAAGAAAGCTGTGAATGCATGACTCACTCTAAACATAGAAACTACTTTGCTGCATGGTGTAACAAAAACAGCCAAAGTCCCCGGTATGCTAGAATAATTCAGTCTTCTTTAGCTTTTTTCCCTAAAATATTGTGGATGAAGAAGGAAAAATATATATGTGATAAAATACACATAATCTTAAATATTCAGCCGAATGGATTTTGACAATCATCTAACAGCCATGTCACTATCACCCAAACAAAATACAGAATACTTCCTTTCCCTCAGAAAGTTCCCTTGAGCCCTTTCCCTTCCACATTCCTCTTCTAAAGATAACCACTGTCCTGATTTGCCACCCTAGATTATTTTGCCTGTTCCTGACTTCATATAAATGGATTTCCATAAACTACTCTTTTGTGGTTATATTCCAATTGTTCAGCATGTTTTGGGAACTCATCTATGTTATGTATCAATAAATTCTCCTTTTCATTACTAAGTAATACCACATTGTATTAATTAAACCAATTTGTTTATTCTCCTATGGGTAGTCATTTGAGTTATTTCTAGTTTGGAATTATTATAAATAAGGCCATTATGGACACTCATGTAAGATTATTGGAGATACATTTTTTTCTTTTGAGTACATGTACAGGAATGTAATTTCTTGGGTCCAATGGTATGTGTAAGTTCATAAAAATGTAACTGTCAATTTTCTAAAGTGATTATACCTTTACTTCCTGATGTTCTAACCTTTGATATTGTCTGCTTGACTTACTTCAGCCATTCTAGTGGGTGGTTTTAATTTGCATTTTCCTAACAACTTTGATGTAGAGAATATTTTCTTGTGCTTACTAGCTACTCACACATCTTGTTTTATGAAATATCTGAAGTGTTTCATCCATGTCTATTGTGTTGTGTCTGTATTGTTGACTTGTTGGACTTCTTTGTATATTCTGAATATGACTATTTTGTCAGAGACAGGCAGTATGATGAGCAGCACTTTCATTTCTATAAAGTCAGTTTTACCTACAGGCCAATCTATAAACTCAATGTAAGCCCAATCAAAACTCCATTTTTCTGAGACATTCAACAAACTTAATCTAAAATTTATGTAAACAAATAACTCATAGCTAACTTGACCTTGAAGAGGAGGTGGAACGTTTGACCTGCCAAACAGTCTTTGAATAACAGCAATAATAATAATATGATTTTGACTCAAAAAACTCAGAGACATTCAGAAATATATATGAGTCTATTGTGCAGTAAATGTGACATCAAAAACCAATGGTGAAGAACAGATGGCTTAGCAAATACTGTTATGAAAACTGTCTTGCTACATAAAGGAAAATAAACTGGATTGTTTCCCAAAACTATGTACAAAGATGAACTCTAGAGGAATTAACGCTAAAAACACAAAAGGTAAGAGGATAGTTTCTAGAAGGAAGCATAGCTTTTTCTTTGTAATCTAGTACTGGAAAAGATTTCTCAAACAAAACTTTGGAAGTAAAAGCCATTAGGCAAAACAAACGATGAATCTGATTAGATCAAAATTAAGAATTTTTATTCAGCCAAACTCATCATGGAAAAAATTAATAAGCAGCCAACAAAATCAGAGAAGATCTTGGCAAGGTGTAAAGCTAATAAAGTACTAAAAATGCACAAGATATCCAAGAAACGAACAAAAGACCAAAATGACAATAGAATTTTTTTTTATCAAGGAAAGAGAATCAACAGCTACTGGACCACAGAATATCACTACAAGGCAACCAGAAAATGAGAAGACACTAAAGCACTGGCATTCAGATAACACAAATTAAAAGAAAGTGCTTTATTACATTATTCGTACTAGATTGCTAAAATAGATAAGAGAGGACAATCCAAGTATTAGGTAGGGATGTGGGGACTTGGATCCAACATCCACCCTAGTGACAATTCCATGACTGGAATTGGCCCCATTTACTCAAATTAAACATATTCAAACCTTACAGCCCAGAAACTCAGATCCCGAGTATGTGTTTACCCAGGCCAGCAAGAAGACACACGTTCTAGGATGTACCATTGTACCACCACTCTGCAAAATAAGGATTTGGAACAATCCAGAGTTCATCACTGGGAGAGCCAATACAGTGTATATTATGAATATAATCAAAAGTTGTATTTTTGGAAAGAACAAATATTGACAAAATGCCAATAAACAACAAAGGAGGAGGGGGCTGCAGACATAGTTTGAGTGGTAAAGTGCCTGCTTATCTAGCACAAGGCCCTGAGTTTGAGCCCCAGTACCATCAGAAAGAAGGAAAGGGACAGAGGGGGTGAAAGAGGGAGGGAGCGGGGAAGAAAGGAGAAGGAAGTTAGGAAGGAAGGAAAGAAGGAAGGAAGGGAGGGAAGGAGGGAGGGAGGGAGGGAGGGGTACAAATTTACATTCTCAGGAATTTAAAAAGGAGATGATATCGCACATGGTACCATCTTTTAAAAGAACAAGAATAAGCTGGGCGTTAGTGGCTCTCACCCATAATCCTAGCTACTCTGAATGCTGAGATCTGAGGATCATGGTTTGAAGCTAGCCAGGGCAGAAAAGTCCATGAGATTCTTATCTCCAGTAAACTATGCAGAAAAAGCTGGAAGTGGTGCTGTGGCTCAAGTGGTAGACTGTTAGCCCTGAGCACAAAATGGCTCAGGGACAGTGCCTAGACCCTGAGTTCAAAACCTAGAACAAACAAAAAGAAAAAAAAAAAGAGAGAAAGAGAGAGGAAGGAAGGAAGGAAGGAAGGAAGGAAGGAAGGAAGGAAGGAAGGAAGGAAGGAAGGAAGGAAAGAAGGAAGGAAGGAAGGGAGGGAGGGAGGGAGGGAGGGAGGGAGGGAGGAGAAAGGGAAAGGAAGGAAGGAAGGAAGGAAGGAAGGAAGGAAGGAAGGAAGGAAGGAAGGAAGGAAGGAAGGAAGGAAGGAAGGAAGGAATATTATGAAGGGCTGGGAAGGTGGTTCAGTGGTCAAGTGCTTGCCTCACAAGCATGAAGCCCTGGGTTCGATTCCTCAGCACGACATAACCAGAAAAAGCTGAAAGTGGTGCTGTGGCTTTAGTGGTTGAGCACTACTTGAGCTGGAGAGCTGAGGGACAGTGCCCAGGCCCAGAGTTCAGGTCCCACACCAACAGAAAAAAAGAATACTATGAACAAATCTATAGCAAATAAATTTGAAAAGTTATTCCTGGCTTACAACTGTGATCCTAGCTACCTGGGAGGCTGAGAATAGGAGGCTGAAGCTGGTTCTAGGCCAGCTTGGGCATATACATGACATAGTTTCTCAATCCATAGCAAATCAGTAGCCGTCACCTCTCATCCTAGCTTCACAGAGAGGCTGAGTCATAGAGATTATGGTTCCAGACCAGCTCCAACAGAAAAGTCCACAAGACACATATTAATGGAAAAAGCTGGGTTTGATAGCTTATGCCTGTCATCTCAGCTATTACAGAAAGCCAAAATTAGGTGAAGCATGATCTAGGCTCATACTTAGACAGGAAACAAGACCCTATCTCAAAGTAAGTTAATTAATTAATTTTAAAACCCTCTCAAAAATGGACTGGAGGCATAGTTCAATAGTAATGTGGTTGCCTAGCAAGTGTAAGGTCCTGAGTTCAAGCCAATACCACCAAAATCGTTTCTAAAACAGAAAATGCTAAATAATATTAAAACCTTAAGAAAAACTGAAGAGCTAGAGGCATGGCTCAGGTAGTAAAAGGTCTGCCTAGCAGTCATGAGGCCCTGAGTTCAAACCTAATTGTTTTCAAACCTAAATTTTTTAAAATTAGTTTTGCAGTTAAAAAATTTCCCATGCAGAAAATACAAAATACAGAAGGCTTGTTTCAGACCATCCATTCAAGGGACAAATAATTTTAATGTTATAAAAATCTATTCCCAAGAAGAGCAAAGGAGAGAATGCTTCTTAATTCAACCTAATATATGAGACTGGCAGCAAAGTTTCAATTCTAAAGCCTGGCAAAGACCATTAGAGAAAAGAAAATTACATACTCAATCTCATTTGTGAACATAGATGCTAAAATGCTAAATAAAATATTGTCAAACCAAACTCAGTGAGCTATATTTTTTAAAAAGTCATGAGCAAGTGAGATTTGTAGTAGGATTAAAAGTTGATTTAATATTACAAAATCAGTTGAATGTACTTCACAATACTGTTAAGATAAAGTATCATCATTTCAATGAACACAGAAAGTGCTTTTGATAGAATCCCAAATATGCTGAGAAGTAAAGAAAAACTCCCTATCCTGATAAACAGCATTTATAGAAAAGTCATAAGTCTTCATGATCTTGGGCTGAGCAAAGATTTCTTAACTGTAGGATCAAAAGCACACATTGCAAACAAATAGATTATAAAAAGTAGACTTTACCAAAATGTGAAAGTAAGTACTATGGAGAACACCACTGGACTATGGTTGTAACACAAGTAGAAACATTTGCTTAGCATGTGTGAACCTTAGAAACCATAGCTGTGGGAAAATGAGAGAAAATAGCATTGAAACAGTGAAAAAGAAACCCCTCTGGGAGCTGAAATTTGCAAATCCCCTATCTAATAAGAGACTTGTACTGTATACAGAAATCTTATGAGTCAATCTGGACAGGCTAAAATGCATATGGAAAAGCAAATGTTAGGCAAGATATTCCATAAGAACTAAGCAGGAGACAGGATGTAACATGCATGTGTGATGTCCTAGGTTGGATCTCCAACATCACAATGGAAAAAATTATTTATTTAAAGATTAATCATTAATATCCCATGCAAGATTGTAACTAAGACATGCAAGACATGAAGTTTTGTAATATGGGCACAGTTGTGCAAAAATCAATAAAAATATTAAAGACAAATTATCTAATTAGAAATAGCAAAAGATCTCATATTTTCTACAAAGAAAATATGCATATTATCCATAAACACATGTAAACATATTCATCATCATTAGTTATCATTGAAATGCAAAACCCCATGAGATAGCACTCCACATCTTGTTGGATAGCAATGACCAAAGAGATGGACAATAACAAGAATTGACTTGTTACAGATATATTTCATAGATATAGTTTCTTTGGGAGGTAATAATAATGTTCCAAAATTAAATTGTGGTGATATTTCATTTTGTGAAATACAAAAACCATTGAATCACATGATTTAAATTAGTGAATTGTACAGTATGTAAATTATATCTCAATAAAGCTGTATTTGAAACAGCAAAGTATCTATGATATTCAAAATTGTACTGGAGTCCCCATGTAGTATATCTAAAGGGCGGAAATAGAGGGAGGGAGAGAGAAAATAGAAGAAAGGAAAGGAGGGAGCAAGGGAGGGAGGAAGGGAAAATGAAGAGAAGGTAGCCTACAAGAAGAGATGTAGGGATTGAGGAATGGAATGAATAAGGACTGCACAAAAATAACTGAATTGACAATCCTACCATTACATGATTGCCTGAGTAATTAGAATTAAAGTAAACAAACTTGCTAGACAATAAAAGTCAATATTCAAAAATCCATTAAGTTTCTATACACTGTCAGTAACAGAATATACAAGTTTCTAAGGTAGCTATTCATTGTAATATGCCAAAGATACAAGGTACTAGAACTAGGTCTAAGAGATATGCAATATGTTTATTTTTAACTTATAAAACTATTTGAATATATTGAAGCAGAGCTTTAAATGGATGCATATATGTTCACAGGTATTGCAAAAGGTGTCAGTGTTTCTCAAATTAATCTACAGATGCATTATAATGCAACTAAAAATCTATGGTTTATTTGTGGAGCTTAACAAGCTAAAATGCATATGGAAAAGGCAAAGACTAGACAAAACATTCCATAAGAACAGGAGACTCAATGCAACACAATGTTCTGGATCCCTAGCACCTCAAAGAAAAAAAAAAAAGAGAAGAAGAGTAGGAGGAGGAGGAGGAGGAATGATTTTAGTGCAGGGACAATGCTAGTGGCTACTGTAATCCTAATTACTCAGGAAGCTTATATCTGAGGATCACCATTCCAAACCAGCCCAGGCAGGAAAGCCTATGTTATGAGATTCTTGTCTCCACTTAACAACCAAAATGCCACAAGAGGAGATGTACCTCAAGTGCTAGAATGCAAGCCTTTAGTGAAAAGTTAAGAAAGATTACCCAGGCTCTGAGTTCAAACCCCAGTACTGACATACACACACACACACACACACACACACAGAGAGAGAGAGAGAGAGAGAGAGAGAGAGAGAAGAGAGAGAGAGAGAGAGAGAGAGAGAGAGAGAATGATTGTTAAGGCTAATAATTAAAATCTCATGCAAGAGTGGGTCTAAGATGTACAGGACATAAAGTTTCATAATTCAAGAACACAACCACAACAGTAAAAAGGAAATTATAAAAACTGAACTAGGGAAGCATGACCATATGTGGCTCAGAAAGGTGGGGTGCAGAAGTTGAGCTTCCATGGTAAATCTACATCCAACTGTGTGGTATTGTGTTGGAACAAGCAAAAATACTAGAGGAAAGATATTAAGAAACCCAAATAGAGACATACACATCTATACACTTCATTTGAGACTAAGATAAAATTGAAAATTGGTTGAGGAAGGAAAAACTTTTAAATAGTGGAATAATTAATATTACTTTGAATACTTCTTCATATCATAACCCAAAATCAATTCCAAGTAAATTAAAAACACTAATGTGGAAGGCAAGTGTATAAAAATAAAGGAAAATATTGAAAAAGTAGTATCATTATTATTTCAAGGTAGAGGAGTCTTGTAAAAACACAAATGTAAAAATAACAAAGGAACAGATGTTAAAATTGAACTTAATTAAGAACGAGTTTACATCAAGAGACAAGATAAAGAAGGCAATGAAACAAAAAACAAATTGAGAAGGCTGTACTTTTAAATACATGAGTTTGGCAAAGGATTAATATCGACAACATATAATACTTCATCATTATGAAATGCACATTTCTCTTCTATTTTTGCATCTCTTTAATCAAGATGCATCTTAGAATCAACAGTGTGTCAAAAATTGCTAAATTGGTCAGTATTTTTCTTAGTGATAAAATAGCAGCACTTTTAACAATAAGAGGTCTCCTAAATTCCATGAAATATACCATACAGAACCACAGATCAACTCCTAAAAGAAGCAAACAAAACTCAATCAAAAATGGGTAGGATATTTAGGCAGGCATTTCTCAGCAAACATTTGAATAGCCTATAAATAAGTGTAGAGAATGCTCAGCCTCATTAGTAATCAAAGAAATGCAAATTAAAACTATAATGAAATACCGCTTCACACTTGCCAGCTTGGTAAAAATTAGAGGTTTGACAACACCAAGTGATAGAGAGAATGTTGAGCTAAAGTGCTTATACTTTGCCGCTGGGAGTGTAAATTCGAACAATTACTATGGAGAATATTTTAGTTTTATCTACCATGTGCATAACCCATGCCTCAGTAATTCCAATCTTAGATCTATCCTCAAGATAACCTCTTGCACAAGTGCACCGGGGACATATACAAAGCATGTTCATAGCAGCAGTATATAATAGCAAAACCTAGGAAATGAGATGGATAAATAAATGGGAGGAGGGTAGTATTGGAATGGAACATTACACATCCGTGAACATGAACAAATTACAGCTATATTCACTAACAAGAAATGGCAAGGGATATTAAGCAAAAGAAGCAAGCTATTGAACATTTATATGAGTCCACATGTAAAAGCTGTAAATATGCAAAACTAAATAATACAATACACAAGCTAAAAGTGCACATTTTGAAGCCATAAAATATAAGATTAACGTAAGAGAAAATTCAATATAGTGGTTGTATCTGATAGTAGAAGGAAAAAGAAGGATTAAGTAGGAACATCTCTAGATCTTTTAGAAATCATTTAAATGTGTGTATTCTGCTAGAGCTGATTTCTTTCATTAAAGAGAATCCAAGGTCCTCATATCTAACTAGTATCTCTACTAATATTAGTATAAAAACCTGATGAACATTTTATTTTCCCATGTCCGTAACCATGACATTCACCAGGAAAAGATTAATAAGGCTAGTACTCCCTCAAAGAAGCATAAAGATCTGTGCACATACTGGAAAATATTTTGTTTAAAAAAAAGAACATTCATATAAACTGCTCTGGTGCTAAATAAGATTTAAGTTATTTAGAAAATCCACTGAAGTGGAAAGACTTGAATATTCATGATGATAGATGAAATGTTACAGTATACCATATACCACATTTAAACTCATTATCAATGAAAAGAACCTATGTTTTCTTTCTCTACTCAATGGAAAACACCTCCACTTTGGAGAACACTGATGTTTTAAGGGGGGAAAGTAATATAATTATCTGTATACCTCACTAACCCAGATTTCCCAATCCTACTCTCATCTTTGAGTCCTTCATGTAGCCAAAAGTCAACTTTAAAAAGTATATCCAGAAATGAAATGTCTAGAAGCCTGAAGTTACAGAACTGTTATACGCCCCCCCCCAAAAAAAGAATAAAAGACTTACAAAGAAAATGGGTTTTGGTTTATTCCCATACTGGATATTGAACCCACAACCTTGTACATGCTAAATAAGTACTCTATCACTGAACTATACCCATCTTTTCCACTAAAGAATGTTTTACTTGTGTAACTGAGCACCTACTAAGAACCAAACTCCATGCAGGATGAACTGAAAGTCAAATCAGACAGATACCAATACTGAAGACCCTTGTTACCTAGTAAAGGATAAAACATCACTCAGATCAAAAATTCAACTCTGGTGCTGGACCTGATGATACATGATGCTTTAAGAATTTAAAACAGAGAAAGGGGGGGGGAGAGGCAGAGAGACAGAGACAGAAAGACGGAGAGGAAGAGAGACTGGTCAAACATAGCTGAGCTGAACTATAAAGGGAAAATAGGCAGGAACTGGCCTTTGAGTTGTGGGAGTAGGCAGAGGTGAAGGGAGAACAGGACAGAAGGTCCAGATAAGGCAAGGTCACAATAGCAGAAACTTGCACTCTATTTAGTCAGTGCGAACACATGCGGAAATGCAAGGTAATGATAAGTGCAGAGTAGTTTGCTCGGGTGAGTTAAATTATTGAACAAATAGCAGCTGTTTCTTATCTAAACTTCAGTGTTCATAACTAATCTTTGTATGTAATTGGCAATACTTGCAGTCCCCACTTTCTGGTTTCAATTCAGGTTCTATTTAGGACTGAATATATGAATATTTACACAGTGAAGTCACGAGTATAATGTGAAGACAATGAGGAAAGAAACTGATGCATTTGGGGGGAAAAATCTATTTCTATATTTACCTCCTGAATATAAGTGCATTCAGGCACATAAAGCCTACACTCATTTGTTCAGCACTCTGTGGAAATTATCCTTCACTCATTCATCAAATATTGAACGTGCCAAGCAAGGTTGTTAGAACAAGCCACAGATGGACAGGTAGGGTGCTCCCCTCCAGGACCAGATGCTTCTGGAATGGGGGGAAAGTGCCTGGAGATTGTCAAGGCTCGATATATCCTTAGAGATTTGAAATTGCATAGGGTGCATTAAGAGAAAACAAGACACGGAATAAGAAAGCCAATTGGAAACATGAGAAAAACCAACAAAAGTTGAGGAAAGAAAATATAATCCTGGTAGTCTGACTGGCCTACAGAAAAAGACATTCAGATAACTCATAACAATGCCATCACTTCTTTCTCGCATCTAATAAAAATAATTAGTTCTGAAAGATGTGAAGAGGTGGGAAGTAGATTATAGTATAGAAAACTATCATAGTATAGAAAGATAATAAATGATATCTAAAACTGAAAGCATATCAATAGTAGTAACTATATCACAAAACAGGCGTGAAAATATAAAATGACTGTTCCTGGGAGATGGATGCAAGTAAGGTAGCTGCTGCTCCAACTCTAAGATGCTCTGCAGTCTGATTGCTTTTTGTTTTGTTTTGTTTTTTTTAAATCATGTCCATATATTCTTTTGGTCATTTTCAAATAAGTACTAGTTTTAAAAGACAATTACACTGTAAGGCCTTTGTCTTAAAAGCTGGGTAAAAGTAAGCAATACAATGTAAGCATGGCTTCATTCGAGAGGCACATTAAAAATGAGAAGGGAGGAAGGATAGGTCCATAAAACACTGCCTTGATACTTTGCTCCATCTGGACACCAGTGGCTCACACCTGTACTCCTAGCTACTCAGGAGGATGGGATCTGAAGATCATGGTTTTAAGCCAAGCCTGGACAGGAAGTCTGTAAGACTTATCTTCAATTAATCACTAAAAAGCCAGAAGTACAAGTGTGTCCCTCAAGCTCAGGGACAGCTCTCAGGCCCTGAGTTCAAGCCCCAGGACTGGCACCTAAGCAAATGAATAGATAGATAGATAGATAGATAGTAGATAGATAGATAGATAGATAGATAGATAGATAGATAGATAGATAGATAGATAGATAGATAGATAGATAGATAGATAGATAGATAGTTGCTCCAGGACCCCACTCAGTGAGGCCCCATAATATCATTTCCATTTTCAGAAGTAGCCATCTGTTACGCTAGCTTTCTGTTACTATAACAAAATCCTTCAAATGACTACATTATAAAGGGGAAAGGTTAATTTGGACTCCGTTCAAGTATTAGTTCATGACCAATTACACCTGTTGGCTTTTAGGCTTGTACATCAGAATTGGAGAACATGATGGAAACAGCTGCTTGCCTCATGACAACTAGAAAGAGAAAGAGAATAAGAAAGGACTAGAGTCCTAAAATATCATTTGAGGGCAATCTGCCAGTAACCTAACACCTCCACCTAGACTCCACCTACTAAAGGTTCCACAGCCTCCCAATACCACCATGGGCTGGAGATCAATCCTTTAACAACATGGACCTCATAGAGACTTACAGATACAAATAATAACAAGCCATGTTATTCCTTGCTCCCATTTCTTTTCTCTCTAGTAGAATTTTCACCATGCAGAGGGCACAAGGCCTTCAGCGTGGCTCCTCTGCTTCATTGCTCTTGTTGTACGTACAAACCACACCTGAAAAACACAGGAGGCACAAGAGAGAATCTACAGGATAACACCTGCCATTCATCTTGCTGCTTTCCTTCCCATAAGAACATATCCATCATATAAACCAGTTCTGGCTCCCAGATTTCAGAATGATAAACTCCCTATAAAAAGAGAACATGAATTTTTTTTTGAAATCACTGTAGATGTTCAGTTTTTCTAGAAAGTTCTCTGAGGAGGGATTTGTTCTATAGCCATTTTCTTCTTTGGGGATAAGAAGACAAAGATTGGTTCATTCTCAAAAGGCTGATGCCCATTCACCCTCTCCTCTCTCCAAAGAGCAATGCAGACACTTGCCTTTCTTGGGGAAAAAAAATGTACACTTATGGTGAATATCTCTCCTGCATTCAATGTAGGAAATAGCCATTTGCCGTTGGGTGATTCTGAAGTATTTATCATCCTGCTTGCCTTTGCTTGTTTTCTGCTTCCTCTCAGCCCAAAAATATTCATGGAAAGCTATTGATCTTGTTGAGCAAGATGCTGGAAAGGTTACCAAGAGCCAAAGGACTGTGCTACCAAGGGACAGGAAAAAGAGCCATCCTTGCAACTCAATAAAGAATTTTTCTGAGAAAGGTCCTGTGTATTGACCAAGGCTGCTTTCATTCTTCTCCAAAGAAAATAAGATGGCTGCTCACCTCCATCCAATGCCAAAATTTCCCAGTTAGGGACTCTAATAAGAATTTAGAGTAGTTTACTTCTTGCTCTTCACAGCTTTTAAATGAGTGTTTAATCATTTTGTCTTATCCCACTGTCTTCTTTACATATGAGTCATAAGGGTAAGCTCTCATATGCAAGAAACACACAAAAAAATGGCCTTCTGGAAGGGGGGAGGGTGGGTGTCCACAGCTAGAAAGATGGGAATGAAATTCCTTTCAAAGATGGCAGAGTTTCAGAATGTCAGGTTCTAAGCAAATGAGGAAGGAAATTCAACCTGTGTTTTCTTATCAATGAGCTGTTGGTTTATCTGCAGTCAAGACATCTACTGTTAATAAAGGGTTAGGTTGACAGAGACTTGGCAGGACTCAGAAGGACAGGGCATTAAAATGTATGTACAAGGTATACATGAGTTCTACTTTTAATAGAGTGGCCCTCTTCTATCATTCACCCTATTTGAAGACTTACAATGATTAGGAGGACCTGCGTTTTTCAGAATCACTTCAAAGAGGAAGTTGTTGCTAAACTGAAACCCCTTTTTACAATGACAAAGATAATAATAATAATAATAGAGGATGTTGACATTCCCTTGATCTCTCACACACTGATCAGAACACTTTTTCATTCTCTCCCTTATTCCGCATGTGTTCATAGGATGCCTTCTCAAAGGGATGTCTCCCTCTCAGGACACTTCCTGCCCTGGAACTGCCAGGAGACCACTTCTCTCCAGGACCACTTATCTCCCACCGAGATTAGAGTTGAGCACCACTGAAATATGCTCCACAGCATCCCATGTCCCCAGTCAGAAGCTCTGTGGTACTAGTTCATCACTCCCTTACGTCAGGGGCTGGCCCCATGTAAGCATCTGACAAATATCTGTAGGATGAGTGAATGAATGGGTGCTACAGAACAGTACTGCAGCTGGCATAGTGGAAGAGTAGAGACGGATTCTTTCCCTGAGCTCCAGGTCAGATAGGGGAGGGGATGGTAACAAATACACACCAGTGACTCTATGACAAGTAGCACTTTAATTGCCTTGCATGAACCCAACCATTCATTAATTCTTGATATCACACTATCAGGTAGGTACTACACCATCTGTATCTTGCCAATAAGAAAGCCGAGGCACACACTGTCTTGCTAATGCTTCCGTAGCTAGTAACTGGCAGGGATGAGTTAGAAGCACAAGCAGTTGGATCCTGAGTCTAAGTCACTAACTGCTTTGCCAATTTGTCCTGCTGCTCCTTAGGCCCTCAAGTGAGGACAATACACAGCACAAGGCCCAACTTTCACCTAAAATGATGTAGACAGAAAACTGGGAAAGAGGAGGAGAAATTAATTCCAGCTGCAGATATTGCTGATGTCAGACCTGAGCAACACTCCCCTCCTCTCACTGTCTTTTCCCCATGTTTCCACCCTCCTCCTCTCCTATAGATCTGCATGCAACCAATTTTGGAACCAAGTCAAAGCTTCAGAACTTATCGACACCCAATCAAACTCAGTGTCCAAAATTTAAATGGAAAGTCAAAGGCCTGATGCTAATAAATTTCATCATTCAACCATAAATTACACTGTGAGTAGAACTGGTAAAAAAAAAATCCTTTACCAACCTGATGAGAGAAAATAAACTTATATGGCACCACCTGACATGAAAGATTTTTTTAAACACAAGACTCTTATTCTGACTTACATCTATGGACTCTAAAAATGAAAATGCTTAAGATGACGGGTTTTTAAATTTTTATTTTATTGTAAAGATGCTGCATGGGGGAGGGTTACAGTTACATGAGTAAGATAATGAGTACATTTCTTGTCGAATATTGTTATCCCTCTTACTATCCCTTCACTCCCCCCCCCATGAACTTTTTTTTTAATGTTTGCTTTCTCTTGTCTTTTCTTGCTCTAAAAATAAAGTGGCACTCCATAGCCATAATGGATAGTTTCACAATAAACCACCTAGAATATAAGAAGAAAGACAGGCTTCCTATTTGGTATGCCTGTACCCTGGGGACCAGAGCCATGACCTTATGATTGGCAGTTGCTACTGGGAAAAGCTAAACTCTCTTCCTCCTCTTCACTCTCATTCTTATTCAGCAGGATCTCTCAACATTTTCAAAGAACAATAAGAAAATTCCTAAGCAGCTGATCTACTTAACCCCATTCTTACTAATAGCTCATTCTAGCCTTGAAGAGGTCAAGATTCATTATTGTGATAAACATCATTTTCCATACTTCTTGAGAGTAGGAGTGGCTAAGATAAACTGAAGAAAAAAGAATTCTGTACAATGGAAAATAAGAGTGAGGCTGACTTCCACAGAGCTTTGATCTATTCAGGATGCATAATCAAAGTCTCTGAGAACAATCACTTTAAGTAATCTTTATAAAACAGCATTTTTTTTTTCCATTGTGGGGCCTGGACTCTGGACCGAGGCACTGTCTCTCAGCTCTTCAGCTCAAGGCTAGAGCTCTGCCACTTGAGCTTTAGCGTCACTTTCAGCTTTTTCTGCTTATATGGTGCTGAGGAATCGAACCCAGGGCCTCATACATGCAAGGCAAGCACTCTACCACTGAGCCACCTTCCCAGCCCCTTATAGCAGTAATTTTTTAATTAAGGTTTTAGACTGTAGTACTTCAAACATTTGCTTTTCCTTCCTCGTTAAACTTTAGCAAAGACAAGAAGGACACCTATTTTCTCCTTCAGAGGAGAGGCCATCTCCTCATGAAAGGACATTGGTTTACTTGGTAGAGGGATTTTTGATAGGAACGTGAAAGTCAGAGCATGAAGAGGTCAAAACAGAGACAGCACTGGGATTTTTCTGTAAATACTCCTCTCTCTCTCTCTCTCTCTCTCTCTCTCTCTCTCTCCCGCCTCTCTCTCTCTCTCTCTTCTCTCTTCTCTCTCTCCCTCCCTCCCTTTCCCCTCTTCTTTTGTGTAACAGTACTGGGGGTCTGAACTCAGGGTCTGGGTCCTGTCCCTTAACTTTTTCACTTACAGGTCAAGATTCATGCTCTACCATTTGAGCCAAAGCTCTACTTCAGGCTTTTTGTGGGTTAATAGGTGATAACACCCTCCCAGAATTTCCTTCCTGGGCTGGCTTCAAACCATGATCCTAAGATCTAAGCCTCTCAAATAGCTAGGATTACAATAGCTAGGATTACAGTGGGGTTATGGGTGCCACCAGCACCTGGCTCCCCTCCTCTCTTTCTGTGGGGAAATCTCATTCTCTGAAAATACTATTCCTCTTTCCCCAAAAGAAGACAGTATCCTTTGAGTAGAGGAAGAGAAGAGGGAGGTAGGAAAGTACTAAGGATTAAACTCATATTTGCTAGACAAACACTCTATCACTTAAGCTATGCCTCTAGTCCTTTGCTTTTAGTTTGTGTTTTAGACAGGGTCTCATGCTTTTGCCCAGGCCAGACTAAGATCATGATTCTCCTACTGCCCCCTCTCTAGTAGTTGGTATTACAAGCATATATCATCACACCCAGCCAAAGTCTATCCTTCAGACTTCCATTCTAGCCTGTCAAATAGAGACTACCATATTCATGATTATTCTTTAAAAATCATCAGTTTCCTGGTCTTACTGAAGTTGTTTTTTTAAGTGGCATCAACATCAATAAAACCACCATTATCATACTTACTATTTACAGACTGTTGTACTGACAGGTATTCTGCCCTACACACATAGTTTCCTTGACTCCTCCCAACAGCCTTAGGAGACAGGATGTGCTGTTCCCACTAGAGCGGAGCCTCTAAGCAACTGCATCACAAGGAGATCAGACAGAATTCAAACAAAAGAACAGGTCACAGCAGTAGCTCATATCTGTAACCCCAGCTCCTTGAGAGGCAGAAACTATAAAGGTTTGCAACAAGCCCAGGCCAAAAAAATTAACAAAACTCAATCTCAATACACTGGATGTGATGATACTCTTCAGCTAAACAGAAATGTAGGTGGGAAAAATCAAAATCTCAGAGGCTGGCTGGCCTAAGCAAAAAACATGAGACATTACTCAAGGGGTAGAGTACCTGCCTAACAAGCGCAAGCTCCTAAATACAAACCCCAGAACCACAAGACATTGTTTCTAGTACCTTAAAGTAACTAAAGACAGAGTTTGATCAGTGTATGCTGGCCATCTAGAAAATTAGAAGGGTGACACTCTGAAAACATTACAGGATGGAATACGAGAAACCCTAGGTCTCCTTGGCACAGGCCGAAATTTTCTTAATAGAGACCCAGAAACACAACAAATCAAAGAAAAGTTGGACAAATGGGATTGCATGAAATTGCAAAGCTTCTGCATGGCAAAGCACATAGCTAGCAAGATCAATAGAAAGCCTACGGATTGGGAGAAGATCTTCACTAGCCATACAACAGACAAGGGTCTCATCTAAAATACACCTGGAACTCAAAAATTTAAATCCCCCAACAACAAATCTACAAAGAAACAACTGCCCAATGAATAAGTGGGCTAAAGACTTAAAGAGAAACTTCTCTGAAGAGGAAAGAAGGATGGCCAATAGACACATAAAAAAATGTTCAACCTCTCTAGCCATAAAAGAAATGCAAATCAAAACAACATTGAGATACCACCTCACCCCAGATAGAATGGCTAAAATCAAGAACTCGGATGCTGGAGGGGATGTGGACAGAAGGGAACCTTACTGCATTGTTGGTGGGAGTAAAAACTTGTTCAACAACTTTGGAAAGTACTATGGAGGTTCCTCAAAAGACTCCACATAGAGCTCCCCTATGACCCAGCAATCCCACTTTTGGGCATTTACCCAAATGATCACAAACAACACCACACTAAAACTACCAGCACGACTATGTTTATTGCAGCCTTATTTACTATAGCTAAGATATGGAACCAACCCAGATGCCCCTCAGTAGATGAATGGATCAAGAAAATGTGGTATATATACACAATGGAATTCTATGCCTCCGTCAGAATGACATTGCTCCATTTGTTAGGAAATGGAAAGACTTGGAAAAAATTATATTAAGTGAAGTAAGCCAGGCCCAAAGAAACATAGGTCCCATGGTTTCCCTTATTTGCAATATCTAGTATATGTCTGAGTCAAGCAGAAAAGGTCAGATAAGTTGATGTTAGGGAAATGAACCCTAAGATATGTATTCAAATGTTTTTTTCTTTCATGCATGTGTTTCTAACGCATTTATAAGATTATTTCTTTGTTGCTTTGTATGTTCCTGGATTTGATTCCTCAGCACCACCTCCCCCACGGTATAACCCCTGCTTTCACTGCATTTGATGTTGTTATAATTTGTGGAGGGGAAGGGAAAAAACAAATCGTTTAAATAGGGATACAGGTGGACCCATTGCAACAATGAGATATACAAGTTGTTATGTTGAAAACGAACTTTACAACTTTGATGGGGTGGGAGGAGAGTTAAGTGGGGGGCAGGGGGAGGATGAGATGGGAAGGGAAGGGGAAACAAAGGAGGAGTCTACAATGCTTGATAAGAAATGTACTCATTATCTTGCCCATGTAATTATAACCTCTCTGTACAGTATTTTCACAATAAAAAAAAAAAGAAAGAAAATTAGGAGGGTTAAGGTAGAACCTAGTCTCCTTTCCATAATAGAGGAAGAAACTAAGGAAGTTGGAAAATCATAAACTGCCTTGGAGGGCTTTCCAACTTACTGCACAATTGAATCATTTAGGAATTAGTTCAAATGCAGATTATGAGTCACAGGGTCTAGGTGAGCTACGACTATCCTTTTTTTTTTTTGTCGGTCATGGGGCCTGAACTCTGGGCCTGGGCACTGTCCTTCAGCTCTTCAGCTCAAGGGTAGCGCTCTACCACTTGAGCCATAGCACCACTTCCAGCTTTTTCTTCTTATGTGGTGCTGAGGAATCAAATCCAGGGCCTCATGTATGCAAGGCAAGCACTCTACCACAGAGCCACTTTCCCAGGCCCCAGCTATCCATTTTTAACCTCCTCTTGGGTGACACAAATCCTGCTTATGTGAAAACCACACCTTGAGTCGCAAGACCCTTGAGGGCATCTAGCCCAACCTTTTGTCCCAGTGCACAATTCTACACTGACTCACCAAAGTCTGAAACCTTCAGGGTCGGGGACTGAAAATAATGACTTAGGAGCTCCTAGAAACTTCTGGAATCAGTCAGTTCCTCCACAGGCAAGTTCCCACAGAATTTACTATGTATGAGAGTTACCTATTTGCATCCAAGTTTATGTTCAGACAATATCAAAACAGAACTAGAAATAGTCCCCTCCAAATGCTTCTAGTAATGGAAAAACACACTGATCTTAACTTGTGTTGTGACACATGAAGCTTTAATTATTTACCAGTTCTTAATGCCTGATTCATAATTAATACCAGAATGTACTTCTCTCCCTGGCTGCTGCTTGATTGCTGCCACAACTACGGGATTAGTGCATCTAGATCAAATTCATCTTTTCTTAGGAAACCCATGAATATGTATCCAGCTCATTGAAGGAGAAGTTAAGAATGCAATTTGCCAAAGCATTAAGGAACTAATAGGAAAAGAAATTGATAATGGTCACCTCCTTAATTTGAATTAATTTCATTAAATTTAAATTAAAAATTAATATAGCTGGAAAGTATAAATCGGTCCTTCCCACACTGACAAAAACAGCACAATTGTCTGCAAGTTTTAAAATGTCCCTGGTGAGATAATTAGAAGTAATTCCAGCTTTGTCTATAAGAGCATAATGTGTTAAAATATATAGACTCTCCTTGAAATTTTAACTTCTAGAAATTAAAATGATAGTGGTTCTCATAAGAACCCCTTTTTCCAAAATGGGTATTAGTAACTGAGTGACCCAACCAATTCAGATGCTGCCTTTGTCTCTGAATCCCAGCCTGTAGATCAACTATTTTCCACTCCCAGAATTAAAGGCAGGATGAAGCAGATGTTTTAAAGTAGATCTGTAGCAATCTTGCTATGATCACCTCTCAGGGAAATTTGGAAGCTTTTCTCAATAACAAGCAGAGAATTTAGAAAAACAAACAACATTCATTTAGGCTTCTAGTTTGAAGTATGAAGACAAATTTGCATTTGGAAGGTTTGAGTGTGTTGTGCTTGCCTACATTTCTGCTGCTCCAATTCAAAGTCAGAATGTATAATTTTGAATCTTCTAAGATTGCATCTCAGCAGCATACTAATCAACACTTAGAGTCCCAAGCAAAAAAGCTCTGCCCTCCTTCCACCTGTCCACATGGATTCCAGCCATAAGATGACATGCCCATCTTCCTCAACTCTGCCTTTGCTGGTGCTGGTACCATTCCCTAGGTTCCCTTATGTCTAGTCTCCTCTCCTTTTCCTCTTCTGTTCCTGACAATTCTCCTATCTCAAGATCCAATTCAAGTACCCCCATCCTGTGAAATCTCTCTAATCCAGCTTCCCATCCACAACATTAAATAACCCAGTCACTCTGCATCTCCCCTTCCCCGCCCCTCCACACACACACACTCAGAACGTCTTCCCATCACCATCACACTATTTCCTTAGGGGTACAATCTACCTCCTGCAGAAAGGGCTGACTTCCTAAGGAAATGTGCACATACATCCCCACAACTAAAAATTACTTAATGAAGGCAGGAAAATCCAATCAACGACAAAATGAACTGAATGAATGAGCAACCAAATTGTTAAGATTAATTATTTTGTACATTCTCTTGAAGCAAATCAGATCCACACCAGTCACCCAATCCATCGTCCAGTGGTCAATGAGCATGATTGGATTGTGAACCCCAGAAGGACACAAAGTATATTTGCAGACCTGATACTAGCACATGACCTGCATCTAACATATTCAATATATGTGTTCAAAGGAATGGATAGATAGGTAAATGATAATCAACCTCCAAACTGTTCAGTAGAACAACCTTAGAGAAAAGTCCTTCAGCGATTCTCCTCAGGTGTGTCATTGAAGGAACAGGGCCTTTCTCAGTACCCACATGGTGAGACTCAGAGCTTTAGTCTCTGAGATTTCCTCTTCTCACATCTCTTGTATCCAAATACAGAAGGCAGACTGTGCACCCACAGCAAATCACCACTTCCCTGGTTTCACTTCAGGTCATTTCATTTTAAACAATGCCATCCAGAGCCAAAATGCTGCATAGGCCTGCCAAACTGAACAGGTTCTCAACAAATCCTGGAGGCAGCATTGAAAAACACCGAGACTGGCAAGCCTCCGCACTGGAGCCATGTTCTAGTTTATTAAAATGAATAGTGATGTGCACAATGCTTATCAAGATGCCACTGCCACTACCACCTGGCTGTCTCCCTGGCAGATCTGATGTGCCGTGAGTTGATGACTCCTGGAGAGGGGAAGCCTTCTTGGATATTCACTCTGACAGATGTTGACACAGATGCTCTGAGACTGGGCCTTCCATCCTTACTACTTGGGTTCCACCTTCACAGTTCATTCTTTCCTCTTCCTCTGTCTCAGAGAATACTTCAAGGCTCATTCTGTTACCACCAACCAACTTTGCAATCCTTGCCCCCAGACTCCCAGCCACCCATCAGTTGGAAAACACAATATATCTGGGGAGCAGAAAGAAAAAAGTCTCCAGGACTGAGCTCTGAGCTGCTGGGTCTGTGGCAGCCCAGGAGAAAGCATTTGGGCTACAAGGAGCAATCTATGCCACCCTCTGGAGCCAAAGAATTGGAAAAACTCTCTATGGGACTCTTGTCCCACCCCCTCTTACTGTGGCCCATGTGTCTATAGGACGATGACTGTGATGGAATCTTGTGGCTCAATTCAAAGTTCCTTGCTCTGTAAAAACTTCTATGACCAACCCATCATCACCAACCTAAAGAATCAAGTGTGTTCCCCTGTTCTGGGTCCTGCCAGTACTCAAACTCTCACTCTAATCACTCTATTTTGTTTCTGGGTGAAGAGTGAACAGACATACTCATGCATTTCCCATCTGAGGAAACTTAAGAAGTGAGAACCCATACACGGATGCAAAGCGCAATCTTCAGTGACTCTTTTAC
This sequence comes from Dipodomys spectabilis, assembly GCF_019054845.1. Lineage (NCBI taxonomy): Eukaryota > Metazoa > Chordata > Mammalia > Rodentia > Heteromyidae > Dipodomys > Dipodomys spectabilis. The sequence goes on from NW_024870772.1 coordinate 17,617,455, forward strand.
CCTCATGGTGGTCTGCCCTTCATGTGTCACAATTATTCTATTTTGACTTGGTGTGATAAAAACTATAACACAGAATAACAGAGGTATGAGGAGAAAGGACTCTTCTCCAGTTTATGACATTCTCAGATAGCGAGAGTACATACACCAGAATCCACTGGGGAAACTAACTGGTCTATACTAAGACTTCCCAACTCCCTCTTCACTATACAGAAAGAAGAATGAGAGTCAGGTCATCATCTCTGTGTGTGAATCAAGGGACATTATATGAAACTCATTATGGACCCTCACTGTTCTGGGTCCAGAAAGGAGGAAGGGAGGAGAGAAGAACCACAAAGGTATGCACGACATTCACACTCAATTCTAGCAGATTGTCAGTACAGTAGGAGACCATGGGAGGGAGAGAAGTCATAGCTTGGAAAATCTTCATGAAGCAGATGGAATTCAATGAGTCTTGAAGAATCACTAAAATTTAGGTAAATGGGGTACTGAGGGGAGAGAGATGGGTATTTCAAGTCGGTTGAACCTGCGTGCACAGAGATGGGAATAAATCCAATGCACACAAAGCACAGACTCACAGGGTGGGCTCTCATTCTCACTCTTCCTTGATGTCTTTTTCTCAGGTAAGGAGGAGCAAATGGAACTCTCCTTTCTGTCTTCTTCAAATTCCAATGCAAAATGATGGGGAAAGGAGTCATGACACAATGCCAAGTCATTCTGCCAGCTGAGTGCTGAGAAGCTCTTCGAGGCTTTGGATGGATAAGCCTGACCCCTTGGGCAGCTCACACAATTCTGAGAAAGCAACTTTATTCTGCTCTGGACAGCGTCAGGAGCAGCTCTGGGTATGCTTAGAGAAGGACTCTTGCCCATTCCATGTTTCCTTGTCCAATACAGCCAGGTGGCAAGATGCCAGCCCATTTGCTGCCTGTCCAGGAAGATATTTATGAGCACATATTTTTATTTTCTTTCCTAGTAGTAAGTTTGAGGAGATGGATGAAGGCTAAGAATCCCCCCTAATAGCTAAGGCACATAGTCTTTCTGGGAGTTTTGTGTTCCCACTAATTCAGCAGTGGTCGCCAGAGCTATTAAGGATTCTGAACCTCTGACTGCATGTCGGAGAAGAATAAAAAGAAATCCAAGCAGTAAAAATGAACACCCCAAAATGAATTCTCTCACACAAACCATTTCTCCTGGTTGAACATTATCAGCCTTTGGACCTTGGCTGAAACCGAGTAGCTTCACCGTCAATTCACAAAATACAATTATCCGCTGTCTGGTTTTCTGATAGCAATTCTTTTGTAGGTGAAAAATGCAAGTGTTGAGTCCACTATTGAGAAACCTTGATGCCAAAAAAACAGAGGAGCCAGAAGCAGGCAGCTCATCAGATTCCAAACCTATTTTCACAGCACCTGGGGAATGAACTGCAAAATGTGTGCTTTTGGATGTACACTGGGAAATTAAGCAACTAAATAATCATCATCACCAATACTAAAAAGAGAAATGTGTCTCCAATCTCTAGCTCTTTGGTGCCATTTTTTTTCTTGCTCAAAACATTCTTGAGTTGCCATGCAAGAAGGTGGCTAGTGAGCTCAAGTCAGGAATTTGAGGGAAGATTCTCTCTCTTTCCCTCTCCCTCCCTCTCCCCCCCCCTCTCTCATCTAACCACCACTGAATTCCATTCATGGACTATCTTCCTTGTTTTATGGGTTTGTAATTCCCACCAACAAGGCTGAGAATATTGAACCCCATTCTGTCGTGAGCCAGAAAGGAAGAAATACTCTCCCAGGGAGCCAAGTGCTCACTTGTGTGAAGTAAATTGCCTCTTCTGCAGTGAGGAATGCTAGGGATCCTACCATTGGAGCCCAGGAAAACACACCCTCGGGAGCTATCTGCTCAACCACATGTGATAACTTCAGTCTATTTTTAAACTCTTCTGTCTAGCATATCTGAGTGTGAGCCCAGGTGAGAGAACCAGCCAAAGCAAGTCAATCAAGTTAACTTTTCTTGGCATTTTTTTTTCAACTTCTTCCTAAGTACTCTCTTCATTCCCCCTATGAATATGTGCAGAGTACATGCAGGTAGGGCATGCATGTGTATGACCACCCGCGCGCGCACACACACACACACACACTGCCTCTTGTCCTTATTCTTTCCTTAATCTCTCCTCCTCCACTCTTTGTAATTGTCCTCAGACTCTTGCCTGCCACCACCACTTCAATTCCCTTATCATCATTCCTCTTCCCTGAATCTCTCTTTCCACCCACACTCTCCCGAAAATGAGTCATGGTAAACAGAAAGTGCTATCTTTTCAGTACAAATAAATAGGACAAAAAAAATCATCAGGGGGGAAAAAAGCCAGGATCTCTTCTTAATGCGTGGTTTGAGCCTTCCAAGAGCTTAATGAAAATCTGGCATATGTTTATGGCACGTGAAGCTTGCATTTCTGCATTGTAAATCTGACATCAACCCACAGATACAATGATTTTGGCTCTTTGCCTTTCTAAAAAGAGACAAAATGTTTGCAGTCGTTATTGGCATTACTGTCTGACCAGAGAAAGGAAGACTCTAATTATGACTAGACAAATCATGAGCAAAGTTCATTTCATTGAAATCCTGAGGAAACAATGCATTGGGGAAAATTAATGAGGGCAAAGGATGGATAAAAGAGAAATGCCTTTAATTTGCTAAGTGTCCTCAAATGCTCTTCTACCCCAGCTATCCAGCCAAGACAACATGGATCACAGGCTTTCTGGACATTCAGATTCCCTGAAACTCATTCCTGTCCAAGGTCCCTATGGGCTACCTTGAGGTCTGTCCTACATACTCTGTGGAAAGTCACCTAAAAATACAGATAGAAAAATTGAGGAATCCTCAAAAACCCTTAGGAAAGTTCATAATTTACAAGAATCTGGAAGGAAGCTTTGCGTTCTGAGAGTATCTATGGCCTCAATTCCTGGTGCATTGTTTTGTTTTGAATCCCACTTTTCATGCATCAAGTTATATTAAAAATAGACTTGGACTGGTCATGTGTAAGGCCATATCCACATGGGAAGTCAGTAGCTTTCCCAGAGTAGACAAGAGGAGCCTCACTGCCCAGGGGCCCAGCTGGAATGAAGGAGTAGAAGTCAGGAAGGCCGAAAGTCCATGGCCCATGACCATATGAGGTCACTGAGCATATGCATTCCAGGGAACAAGTGCCTACTTTGGTCCCTTTGTCCTAGTTTCCATGCCAATAGCATTGTCCCTGAGGTAAACAAGAGAAACATGCTAACAACATGACTTCCAGCCATGGACAGCTCTTTCTCTCATCTTGCTCATTGGATCATGGTAGGACGGATTCCATTCCAGGTCACTAGAGCAGCCAGAAGCCATTTCTCAACCTACCCTAACTCCAATTCTAATTTCTTGTCTCTCAGAAGCCTCTCCCAGAAGACCCTTTGCATCCTCAAACTCATTCTCATTCCCCACAGTGCAGATCTAGAAATTTTGAGAGAAAGCAGTACATACACAAAAAGCCTGGAGGTATGGCTCAAGTGGTAGAGCACCTGCCATCCATTGAAAGGCCCTGATTCCAAACCCCAATACTGGGGGAGGGGGAGAGAATGGAAATTCACACAGGTACTTTCTTAGCTTCAGCAAGCAGAACAAAGGATAAAAGAAAGATAATATGAATAATATATGTAATCCACAGCACTGCCTCAATTTAACCCTAACAACCCTAGGCAACAGGTGACAGACATATAAAGACACATTTTAACTATATTTTTATTATATTTAAGTAATTGTACAAAAGAGTTACCATTCAACAAATCAGCTTATAAGTACATTGCATCTTAATCAATGCCATCTCTTTTATCATTCCACCCAATGCCTCCCAACTTCTCCCTTCAATTTTCTTAATTTCATTGGCTATGCACGAATATTATGACTCCTCTTGTCATTCTACAGAGCCACTCCCAGAGCCTAGCATTCTGGCGGTCTGTACTTTGTGGGCATCATCTCATCTTTCATGAGTGATAGTAAAGATATATAGTGTTATTTTGTTTATGTTCCACTTGGTGGGTGAACCAAGCCTTTAATTGCCAGCCGAATCTCTTCTGAAGCACTGATGCCATCCCAAAAGCCTGGGTGACCAGTGCTAACAGCTACTATCATTGGTAAGCTTTTGTTTGGTGAGAAGACAGGAGGACAGGCTGTCCAAGGTCATCTGGGCTCTCCCATCTTTTCCCATTCCTTCAGCCTGCTCTTACTCCATCTAAAAGAAGGCTTAAAGACTGCTGATAGAGTGCATCCATCTGCTTTCCCAGTTGCCTATTGCCATGGATAATTAGCCATTGGCTGTTTATTTACACAACTTCTATTTGCTGAGGGACCCACAAGCTTATTAATTCCAAGAAGCAGACAGTGTGTACCTGTATAAATGGAAAGAGAAAGTGCATGACTGTTCTACTGAAAGAGACAAGATTTTTATTGATAAATGCATGTGTGACAGCAGTAGATTATAATCAATATTGAACTGGGTGTTTTAGAACCATCTTCAATTTGGGAAATAATACAACCTTATTAATTGGAAACTCTAAAGACCAGGGGAAAATTTTCAGCAGCTTAACTCCCTTTAGAGTGTCTCATTTTTTTTTTCATCCAAGGAAGAGGGGGGCATGAGGCAGCTAAGGAAAAGCAGTTGCTTCCAATCAAGCATGATTTTGAATAACCAATATTGATTTAATGAGGTTTTACTCTATATCAGCATTTCAGCCAACACGATTATAGCTGCACAACCTTCCAAGGTCAAGCCCAGAGGTTTACCCCTTACCTGAGGTGGAAAATAATGAAATCCATTTTCCCCTGGGGAAAAAAAATACCTATAAATCACATTTTCCACACCTCACGTGGTTGCATCAAATTGCCCCACTCTACAACACGTCTACCTGTCACTCCTTCAGCTGCCTCGAGGAGACTCCATCAGGCTCTGCGGAGGGAGGCAGCAGGAAGAAAATGACAACTTGGGCATCCGACTGACAGGTTGAGCCTGGGCTGTGCTGCAATGAGAGTAGGAGTTTAGGGACCGATTCTCTCAGTATTTCAGGGTTGTTGTTTTTCCCCTAAGTAAAATGAGCATGCACCGTGAAACTCAGTCAGCCTGAAAAATAGGAGCAGACTCAGAATACAAAGGTTATTGGCTAGATGACATTTTCACATACCTCTTTGTTTTCATAAAATCAGAACTGTCGGCTGCAGTCCTACCATTTTGAATTTCTCCATGCTCCCTCTTTTGTAATTAGTCCGGATATGAAAGCTAATGCCAACTGATGGTCTTCTCACAGGGACTGTAAATCAGGCACAGAACTCTGATTCACTATTAAACTTGAACTCGCTCATCTCATTCATGGAATTATATGTAGGATGTTCTTAGGACTCGGTATGAATCTGTGCCCTCAGACATCTTAGAAAGGGATTTGGTGCTAATACCAAACCGCTCTCCACATTGCATTGAGACCATGCCAGCAAAATGCAGGGAATAAGAGCTTTGTCCCAGGAAAGAGTAATTGAACGGTTTAATATTTTGTGTTGTGATGGACCTGCACACATTGGAAAATTCAACCTCAGAAAGCCGTTGACAATTGTGCAGCATTCTAGAGGGCAGCCACTAGAGGGCACAGCAGGGATGACGGCAGAAGCTGCCCTCTGAGGGTGGTGCTGAGACAGAAAGGGAGCTGTCCAGGGTCTAGCAACAAGAGGAGCAATTCAAGGAGAGCTGGTCACAGTATGAGCAGAGCAGTGCAGTGCCTGAGCACTTAACCCTTGGATGAAGATGGAGAAAAGTTAGCACATTTCTGCTAGGAAATTGATAGGTTTAGAAGTGCACAGGTTTAGAAGTGGGCACAGTCAGGAAGAAAAAAAAGTTCTATCCTAATATTTCTAATGAAGGGGTTCTTGTTGTGGCTTTGAGAAAATGACTGCCTCATTTTTCCAGGTATATTGCTGAAGATATTCTTAACATGTACAACTATGAGTGCATTTTCTGAATTATCCTGAATGGCTTCTATGCATGACAAGAATCACAGAAGGTATGTATTGAAGCCAGAAACCCTATGATGTCTTTAACACACCATCTACCAGCCTAATGCCAGTCCTTTCCTAGTTCCTCTTTGACTCTTTTTCCCCAAAGCCTTAATTCAACTTATCCCATCTTTCTTCAACTCGCTAAGCACCTACTATGTTCTTCTACAGTTAGATCACAGCAGAGAGGAAAGGCACAGACCTGACCTCAGGGGAATTATCCTAATTATCCTTTGCCCATCTAATTATCTTTCCATACTCTTTTTCACACAAGGGACAAGAAGGGGGGAATGGGAAATAGGGGGAAAGTGTGGGTGGAGAGTTATATAAATATATTCCCAGCACTTCAAAGGCAGAGTCAGGAGAATCAATAGACCATGACCAGCATGGGCAATATAGAGATATCTTGTCCCCCAAAAAAGGACTGGGAATACAGTTCAGTGGTAAAGCATTTGCCTAGCAAGCACCATGGGTTTGATACCCTGCAGGTAGGTATTTGTGGGCCAGGTAATGTAAAGCATTAAAAGTCATGTCAAGGATTTTAGATTTCATCACATAGTAAAAGGAAGCAATGGGAGACATGAAGCAGAAGATTTAGATCCAGCCTTGAATGTTTAAAATATCTGGAGGCTTTAAAAAGCCTATCTTATTAGTAATGCAATTAGAACATATATATGTATATATATATATGTATATATATATATATATATGACAATAGCCAGTTTTGACAAGGACTCATTAAAATTAACAATATTATCTCTTTTATCAGCATCAATAAATTACACAGGGACTCATTTTTTGGCATGTCCCTACATATGCATGCAGGGCACCTTGGTCAGATTCACCCCTTCCCAAACCAACGTTCCATTTTCACACATGTACATAAAAAATTTTTACTACCTTTGCCCTCATTTACTCATTGTTTGCCCTTCTCCCTCTCACTAGTAACTATACCCCAAAACAGGACATGTTTCACCTTCTTAATATTCATCTTTTGGGTAAAGTTCATGTTAAAATTAAAAATATTATCTAAGAATTATATTTATTCTGAATGTTAATCATAGGAATGTAATTTGGCAGAATCACTGAGGCTTATTTAGCATACACACACACACAGATACACACACACACACACACACACACACTCATAAGACACTGAAGAGGCTGCATGGCCTTTGAGCCACCAGTAATATTAGTCCAAGATGAAAGGCTAATGCAACTTGGGGACAATGAGAAGACCACACCAAAAAAGGTTCATTCCAGAGACAGATGCTATGAGAGCTAGTAACAACCACTTGCACTGGTGAATGATGGCTAAGGGAAAAGAATCTAATATGATTTTTGTAGGTTCTAACCTAGGCAAGTAGATCTTTGAAGATGCCTTTAAATCATAGCAATTAGAGCAGAATGAGGGATAAATTGCAAGAGAGTAATTAAAACGTAACTGTGGGACATTTGGGAGCAAAGAGTGTTAAGGGGAAATATCTGCAGGACACCCAGATGAAAAGTCTAATTAGATGTGAACATTGCTGGAGAGGGCATTTGGAAAACATTTGTGATACTTAAGAAGAAAGTTGAATGGCAAAACTAGAAATCACATTGTAAAGACCTAGTAGATGAAAAGCAAGTCAAGAAGTTGAAGTAGAGGCTGGACCATGTAGTTTTTCAACTAGCTTAAAGAATCTAATCAAACAAGCTTCTGTCCAAATTAACAGTGGAAGTAGTATGAGAAGAATTCAAAACTGAGTTGGAGCATCCAGCAGAAAGGGTAAAAGAGAAAGGGAAATGTTCAAGGAAGAAGAAGGTAGTAGCTAAGCCAGGCTTAGCTAACTATAGCATATCCAGTGGAATTTGAATTGCAGATACATTGCTTAATTCTTTAATATCAGTGTGCCCATGCAGTATTCAGAACGTATTTGTACTACAAAGATTGCTCACTGTCTAAACATCTCATTTAACTAAGTGTCCTATATTATATGAAGTAACCCTAGGTAAAGGAAAGACTAGGAGCCTAGGAAAATAAATATACCTGGGAAGGGAATGTGAGACATGCCTGCTCTGAGAAAAGGGAGAGGAGGGAAGGGACAGTAAAAAGAAAGCTAGTTTGGAGGAGGATAGGAAGCCAGTTTGTGGGCTTGGAAATCATGTCGTTCTGCTTCCTCAAAGATAAAGATCAAGTCATCTGCAGGAAGTAGACACATCAGAGACAGGCACTAGGATCTGATGGGTGTAGGATGTCAACTGGGAAGAACGTAAGGGAAAGCCAAGTAGAGAGAAGGCTGCCCAGAAACACTGAGGGCACAGGGGCTCTGGAAGTGGTCCATCTGTGCCAGACAGGAATAAAGCCTCAAGGGGAGCCAAGGTCCTGTTGTGCAGGAATTTGTAAGACTTGCCAACATTTCATTCTTAACACCCTCTGGCTGACATAGGAGGAAGGAGTTCTTGAAAAAATAGGCAAAATAAATATTAAGGTATCATGAGGGTGACTAGGATAAAAGTTCTGGAAGGAAATAACAGAAGGTATAAGCCTAGATTAGAAGTACACGTGTTTGTGTGTGTGTGTGTTTGTGTGTGTGTGTGTGTGTGTGTGACAGAGAGAGACAGAAACAGAGAGAGAAGGTAAGGAGGAAAAAGAGGAAGAGAAAGGGAATGAGAGAAGGAAAGAGGAAGGGAGGAAGATAAAGAGGACGAAGAGGGAGGAAGGGAAGAAGAAAGAAGATAAACGGATTGGGAGAATGAGTTTAAATAGGAAGGTAAGGGAAATAATTCAGGATAATTCCCTAGTTTCTGACATAAATAAGTAAATAAACAAAGAACACTGATGCAGGAAAACAAAAGGAGGAAGAGGCTTAGCAGGATGGACACTAAAGCGAGCCTTCTCCTGGCATTCCCTTCGAACTATGGGGGATACAGGGATCCAGATAGTGGTACCCATCTATTCTTTGAGTATCTCAGTACAAGAATTTCACAATCACATCTAAACTCTACAACAATGCTACAGGAAGGATGCTATTATCCCCGTGTGACAGGAGAAGATTTGGAATTATTCATTGATTTTCTGTTTGGCTCCAGGTAGTTTGCTTTTTTCACCTATTCACTACTCCCAATGCAAGCAGCAAGGCCAGTCAATACTCATCACATTAGGGGGTAGATGAAATGGGTAGGAAACAAGGAGTAAAAAGAGGGGGGGAGGCATTCTGGCATTCTATTCCAAAAATGCAGTGTTGTTCTAAGATGCAGGATGATCTTGGGCATATGTTAATGTGCCCTTGGAGTCAAGTTTAAGAGCAGGGAAAAGACATTTTTTTCGAGCTAGACAAAGGCCAAAAAGAAGAAAGAGGAGGAGAAGGTGGAGGAGGAGGAGGAAGAAGAAGAGGAGGAGGAGGAGGAGGAGGAGGAGGAGGAGGAGGAGGAGGAGGAGGAGGAGGAGGGGGAGGAGGAGGAGGAGGAGGAGGAGGAGGAGGAGGAGGAGGAGGAAGAGGAGGAGAGGCATGACACAATGATTGTTACTAGGCCCTGAGAAAATGTCCTGGCCCTATTGATAATCAGAGCTCCAGGGAGGCACAAGGCCTCAGAGAGAAATGTACAAATAGTCAAAACAATGGCATTTTAACAGCATGACAGATTATCTTTTATGCTCCTGTGTCACCTGAAAGCAATAAATATACTGCGGGGAGTATATGCATGACATGAACATGGAAGACAGAACCAAGAATTCTAAATGTGGAGAGGAACAAGAGACATCTCAGTGGCAGCCTGAGGTTGGTAGATGACGGAGACCCAGAAGGGTCAAAAGACACTGCTTCAGATTGTGGTAGACAGGTAATCGTGAAAGGAAGGCACACTTTCCTAATGTTTTGTACTGAAAGAAAGAGGAAATGTGAGGAGAGACATCAATTTGGCTGTAACTAACCAACCATCATTGAACAGAACAGTCCCACAACAGATATAAAGGTTATTTTTCAGAAAATCGGCCAAGTTATATGTTTGTACAAATGAGTTATGAACTGCAATGTTTACCTACTACTCACATTTTTCTAAGCACAGGAACTCAGGAGTAAGTCATTGAAACACAAATCTATAGAAGCTATCAGGGACAGATTCAGCCCAAGCCTGCCATACTCCGTAGCCCCTGGTTTCCCACACCAGTGCTATTCTTTGTTCAGGAAGGGCAGTTGTCAACCTGTTTTGCCACCTGTGTCTTTTGAAACTCTGGCTTCCATTCTAGATCAGCCTCTTGAATATAGAGTTGTGAATGCTGACAGGCAGTAAGGATATTCAGGATCCCATGAGCTAAGAAATCCTACAGATGAGAAACTTTCTTTAACAGTCAGGTATTTGGAGAGTGTGGCTGTCAGGATCACTAGACCAATGAACGCAGTAAAAACAACAATTTGCATTCTGAAAGCCCAAATCATGCCACCCGGAGTCAGAGTGAGATTTTTATGCTGCCATTAAAGCAAAGCATCAGCAGTTCCTCGGGGAAAGGGGAAAGCAAGAGTTCAAAGGACACATTAGCAAGTTTCTCAATTAAATGCCAAGCAGTAATACAAGTTTGCTTTAGCACTCTCTTACTTAGTCATTTAATTTTTCTTGAAAAAGAAAAGCAACCCCCAGGGGGTGTTGAACCTAATGCCTGTCTAAGCAGATGAAGCGAATGCTTTCTCAGAGTGGATACCAAGCAATCTATCTGATTATGTCTATTTCTGAACAGGAAAATTGATCAATTAAGGGGAAGGGAGGCTTGCAGAGCCAAGAACCGAAAGGGGAAAAAAAGGAGGAAAAAAGAGCTGCCAGCAGTGCTCCTACTGGGAGCTAATGAAAGTTTCACATAAGAAGTTAGATTCCAAATTGGAGACCATAAGAGCTGTGTTCACTTCAGCCAAGCCAGAGTGAGGGCACATGTCGGGGGGAGATGGAACATGAATGGCTTTTTAACTAATTTATGGAATTGATGTATGACCTCATAGTAAGCCCTAAGCACCTTGTCACATACAAAGTTTCTTTTCAGAGATATCAGTCCTCAGAGGGCAGAAGATAATGGATGTCTTATCTGATCTATATGGACCCCACATAGACAACACAGAGTGATATACTTCCAAAGCCACCCAGCCATGTGTGCTGTATGTACACCTGTGTTACTTGGCTGGTTACTGAATAATTCCTAAAGCTAACAGGGAACGATGCATACTATATAGCAAATAATTGAATTCTAGAAATAAAGATGGACTATACTTTAGGCCACAGCTGGGCATAGCCTCTTGCCTATTTTTGTCATGGCTAATTGTCAGCACCTAGTGTAATACTGAGCACTCATTATGTACTTCATGAGTGAACAAAGGCCACAGCGCTCTGGGGATTGATTGTAAGACTGGAAGCAGCCTCTGAAGGGTCAGGGTTGCTTATTCTAAAGCATCACCAATAACTGAGAATGCATTGCCCTACACATAAGAAGAACTGGGCAAGGTAGCTCAAGCCTGCAATCCTAGCCACGCAACAGGCAGAGATGAGTCCAAGCCAAATGAACTATGGTTTCAGGGCAAAATGAAATTCAACCAATGATTGGGGACAGTCATTGCCAGCAACATCAGGAAAAACAAGTAGGAAAATCACAGCTCAAGTCAGCCTAGGCAAAAATAACCAAGGCAAAAAAGGGACTGGAGGCAAGACTCAAGTAGTAGAGTGCCTGCCTTTTAAGCTCAAGGCTCCAAGTTCAATCACTAATACCACCAAAAAAAAAAAAGCTAAGATAATAAATATCAGCAGAAAAAGACAAGATAATGAAATGTTATAAGGGCTCTATAGGTCTGTCTCTCCTGAGAGATCTTTGGGAAGAAAATAAAATCTGCATGTCAGTTTGAGTATGTTCCTGTTGAAGGCAGGAAGGAAGGAAATAGACATAATGGCCAGAAACTTCAGGGCTCTAGTGGTGTGTGTTTTGTAGAACATCTACACTGACATGCATTAGCCCGGGTTTCTCCCCCGGTTATCCTATGGCCTTGAAATGAATCAAGAAATCTCAGAGCACATCTAAAAATCACTCCAGTCCTGCACTCAAATAGTCAAATAATTAATTCTCTGTGTCCTCATAAGTGGTTCACACAAAAGGACATATTCCATTTTTCCTTTCTGATTTGATCTTGTGCTCTTAAGAGTCAATAAGCCTGGGTTAATTTTGAGAGATTGAACACTTCAAATCTTCATCACTATTACTCAAAACAGGCAGAACTGGGTCCTTGTCTTAGAATACTTGTTCTCATGGTTTTAGAAAAGTTTCTATTATAAATTTAGTGTTGTCCTGAGCCCCAAATGAGCTGCAGTTCCCAGCCTTAGGGAATACGCATACCAGTCTCAGGGGGAGGGGAGAATCAAGTTATAAATCTAACATCTGCAGGGAATGAGCCAACAAATTCTTTTAACATTCCCAGTGGAAATTAGTGCCAATCATGCCACCAAACTTAGCAGTTGCAAAGGACACATGTTCACACTAGGGTATTTCCCCCCTTTTAAACAAATTTATGGGAACAGAGAGCCAAGGACAGAGCTCTTACGAGTCACAAAATGTGTTACTGTCACCCTCAGATCCCACCCCACCCCCCACTCCCAGCTTCCCACTATCTGCGACTCAAAAGTTTGCAACACCAGATGGCAAAGGTTGAGGTCAGACAGATAAAAAGAATGTTTCATTGAGCTGAAGTATGGTTAACAAACATGTGAATGTGAATTCTAACACATTGTAAAACTGTGGCAAACCAGACTGAAAAGAGGGTTTAGCTATGGCAGGAAATCTGTTTTTCAGCTCCACCCCAGCCCTTCCAGTTCATTACAGGTATTGTGGAAAGAAAATGGGCTTTTGTGTCCTCCCTTGGCAATCTGCACACTGCTCTTCTGCCAGATTTCTAATGACTTTTCAATGATGATTTAAGAGCCTGCAAGTTGTAAAGGATTTCAGCTTAGCTCTGCTCAGCTCGCCTCTGCCTCTGTCCCCCAACACACACACACACACACACACACACACACACACACACACACACACAATCTCCCATCAGCAGGACCAACATCAGCAACTTTTATTCCAGTCTCACTTCATAGCTCTCTGTCCACGTCACAATACCCTCTGAGGTCACTGGATCAATCTAGCAGCAAGAGGAAACCCTCCAGAGCTTAGTGGTTTGTATCTACAGCAGTTTGTAAACAATGTTGGTGGCCCAGCCACCCCTACCCCAAAAAAATAAACTCCATAATTTGGGTAGAAAAATCTGCTGTCTTCAAGCCAGCAGCTGTCACGCAAAATAATTACAGAAATGGGGGGGGGGGGGAGAGACAGAGAGACAGAGACAGGGAGATACAGAGAGAGAAAGAGAGAGAGAGACTGCAACAGTCCCTATTGGAATACCTTGAATGCCTCAGCCCTCTGCTTTAATACACAATCTGAAACCCCAGAAGACTTGAGAGAACTTTAGAGGAAGTATAGGCTTTAGGGAAGGTGTAGGCTTGTGCTCAAGATTTGGGAGTACAGGGGCTGAGAAGGTGGCTCAGTGGTAGAGCGCTTGCCTTGCATGCATGAGGCCCTGGGTTCGATTCCTCAGCACCACATAAGCAGAAAAAGCCGGAAGTGGTGCTATGGCTCAAGTGATAGAAGCGCTAGCCTTGAGCTGAATTGCTAAGGGACAGCGCCCAGGCCCAGAGTTCAGGCTCCACAACCGCCAAAAAAAAAAAGATTTGGGAGTACATAAAGTCTATTCCAAACTTTTTCGTGGAAAAACATGTGGAGGTCTCTCAAAAAAAATTAAAATAGAATTACAATATGATCCACTACTGAGTACACATACAAAGGAAACAAAATCAATACAGCAGACACTTCTCACTTCCATGTTCACTGCAGCACTATTCACGTTAGCCAAGGAGAGAATCTAAGTGTTCGTCATAAGGTAAACAGAAAGAAAATGTGGTATATGTGTGGACTACAAATGGAAAGTTTCCTTTTAAAGGAAGGAAACTGTGTCCTTTGTAGCAAAATGAATAAAACTGGAAGAAATTATGCTAAGTGAAACAAGCCAGATATAGAAAGATAAGTACAATTCTATGTAAAACCCAAGAAAGTCAAACTCATAGAAGCAGAGATAGGATGGGATGTAGAATGGGATGGGATGGAAGAGGAGAGGGAAGGGGGGCGGAAAGTAGAGGAGGTAAGGGAAGAGAAGAGGGGGAGATGGAAGGGAAGGAGAGGGGAGGAAAAGGAAGAGAAGTGAAAGGTAGGGGAGAGTGGGGAGGGAAGGAGAGGGGAGAAGAAGAGGGGGAGGAGCAGAGAGAAGGAGAAGGGAGGAGAGTGGAAGAGAGGGGAGGAGAAGGGAAGGGAGGGAAGGAGGGGAGAAGAGAGGAAAGGAGAGGAGAAGAGAAAAGAGGAGAGGAGAGTTGAGTTGAATTAATAGAATAGAAAGAATAGTGATCACCAGTGGCTGAGGATTAGAGAAAATGGGCAGCTGTTGGTCAGAGGCTACAAACTTTTAGCTATAAGATGAACAAGTTGTGGGCATCTAATGTGCACCATGTGTGGTGATGGATGTGATAGCTAACTTGTCAGAAATGCGTACACCATGTTTAGTGTATATGTTCACACACTATTACCATGGTACACTTCAAATATTCAGTCTTTATACATCAGCTAAATATTTTTAAATGAAGAAAAGACATTACAGCAGGTACTTAAAAACTGTTTTTGCTTAAAAGCACTAGTTCCTTACTTGGGCCCATGAATTAAAACAGGATCAAAGTTTAGCATCCCTGCCTCCATTTTGTATCTGTCTCTTTTGTTCTCTAGCATTCTCTCCTATAGTCACTTTACAGCCATCTTGGAACCCAGGAAGAACTGGATTGATATATAAACATCCTGTAACTGGAGAAGAAGCTACATCTGCCAGACTTCAATGTACCAAGACCTCACCTGACCGGCCTAGATAGAATAAGCAACAAGAACACACTGCGACACCTTTAGTCACACAAACAGAACATACCACAACCAGAACTGTTTAAACATTATCCATACCCCTGTCTCCCTGTTCCTAGTTCTTCCTCTATTTAAACTTTAATGCACATGTCTGCATCAGCAAAATGAGCTGAAATGCTTACTTTGCCCCTTCCCACTGCATGCCTATGCAGGGTAATCAATTTTATTTGTCCTTTGTCATTATTCCTCTCTTTATTTTATTAGGATTATCAAGGACAGTGGCCAGATCTGACATGAGGAAATCCTAGAGTTGGGCCTACGGCTTAGAATTCCAGTATAAAGTCTTTCCTTTGATGAGGCATCCATTCCCCCTCCTCTATCCCTTTCCTTTCCTCCTGGGCCAGGACAATGCAGTAGCAAAGCCACTCTCAGCCTGTAAGAAGTAAAATGAACATCATGTCCCAATGCCCACCTGGGCAAGTCTCTTCTGTACTACCAATCTTGACTTGACAATCCAAGTCCCCACTCACTCTGCCTGGAAAGCCACCTTCCTTTAATAACCCAACCATAAGAGGTGCTCAAAACTACTTTTCTGGAAAAGCACTGAGTCCTTAGATGAGCCCATGATTTCACTTAAGGCTGGAGAAAAGATGAAGCTAGGTATCTATGGCTCTATTTTGCATGTCTCTTTGTCTGAGCCATCCACCTTACATTAACCTTAGAATCTAGGAAGAACAGAACTTAATGATTATATGTCCACAAGAAGGTTGAAGAGAGCCAGGTGCTGGTGGCTAATGCCTAAAATCCTATCTACTCATGAGGCTGAGATCTGAGGATCACCATGAGACTCTTGTCTCCAATTAATCACCAAAAGCTGGAAGTGGAGCTGTGGCTCAAAGTGGTAGAGCCCCCTAGCCTTGAGCACTAAAGCTCAGGGATAGTGCCCAGGTCCTGAGTTCAAGCCCCAGGACTGACACAAAGAAAAAGAAAAGAAGCTGGGTGCTGGCGGCTCACACCTATAATCCTAGCTACTCAGGAGGCTGAGATCTGAGGATCGAGGTTCAAAGCCAGCCCAGGCAGAAAAGACCGTAAGACTTCTATCTCCAATAAACCACTAGAAAACCAGAAGTGGCACTGTGGCTCAAGTGGTAGAGCACTAGCCCTGAGCTGAAGAACTGAGGGACAGCGTTTAGGCCCAGAGTTCAAGCTCCATGACTGACAAAAGAAAAAGAAAAAGAAAAGAAAGAATGGAGGAAACCCCCCCCCCACACACACACACATACAAAGAAAGGAAACATCAGAAGCTCTCCAGGACCAGTGATAGCAAATCCTCCCCAAACAATGACTGAAGTAACCATTAACCAGGAGTCTTTGACTAGACGGTTTTTCATTATGCCTACCTCTCTCTATCTACCCCAGTTCTTTGTCTATTTAAACCTACAGCCCATGTCTGTGCCCTGAAATGGCCGAAGATGAACTGAAGTGCTGTCTTCCCATAGCATTGAATACATCTCCTTTCTCTGTCCTTCACCATTCCTGTCTCTTTCTTTGGCTTATACAAGTGGTGGCTTGGGCCTGATATGTAGAATCCCAGGAGTTTGAGCCTGGCATCTAGAACTCTGGTGTCACAGCCATGAGAATCTTCTCAATAAGGTGCTCATACCAGAGTCTCTGTGACATTTGGAGGAGCCCTAGATTCTAACTGTTCTTTGATTCCCAAAGCTGAAACTGAGACTATAGAGAATCTTAATGTTTTTCTCTTCACTAGCATCTCAGAGTCACCAGGTCCTAATAGGAAACCCACAGTCCACAGCGTGTCTGAAAAAGATACTTCAAACCTTTGATGTTTTGACCAAAAAAAACCAGACCATCATAAAACTCCATCTCTTTATTTTTCTTCTCCTTGGACATGATATGTAGTATTTGATGGGAACAAGGAAACAGCTTTTGCCTCAGGCTTACCACCTTAGGGCCCTTGGGGACTTACATCCTCATAGCCAGACCCAAGTTTCAGTATCCTGCAACTGACTCCCAGGTACCAATCTTTCTGCATCTTTCTCCCACAGCCTCACTCCTCCTCTCTGTTCAACCTCTTACAATAGCACAGTCTGTGCAAGATGCACTCTCTCTCGGGGCCACTGCTGGGATGCAGAGAGACCCTCTGAGATTTTTCTTTTTTTGGGGGGGGGGGTCCAGTCGTGGGGCCTGAACTCTGGGACTGGGCGCTGTCCCTCAGCTCTTCAGCTCAAGGCTAGTGCTCTACCACTTGAGCCACAGTGCCACTTCCAACTTTTTTCTTATGTGGTGCTGAGGAATCGAACCCAGGGCCTCAAGCATGCAAGGCAAGTGCTCTACCACTGAGCCACCTTCCCAGCCCCCTTCTGAGATTTTCTCTAATAAAACCTGCCTAACATTGAGGTCATTCCCGTCTCTGATGCTCATTGCTCATTCTCATCTCCAACACTTTTCTTACAGTATTTATCATTTTTTTTCCTCCAAGCACGTACCTCCTAACACCCACCAGGGGTGACTCTCTGTATCCCCAAAGTTTGCTACACGACTGTGTATTTACTGATGATCAAAATGATGAAGTATGGGTAAGTATTTACCAAAGCTGGCATTTACAGCCGTCCGCTGAGCGTTTGTCTGCTCTGTGCTGAGCTTAATCCCCATCCCACAATAACTCGGTGTGTGTTCTCACTTCAGATGCTCTCTCCATATTCAGCTACCTCCTCAAAATAAATAAATAAAAGAAGAAGAAGAGAAGCTAGCACAATAACTTCTAAGGTCAAATTCCATTCTAAAAGCTTCTCACTCAAAGATTCAAAAGGCTTTCTAAATATCATGTAAATAACACGTGTTGCTGTCAACATAAGATATGAAAAAGACTGTATTTGCCATACCCAATATCAAAAATAAAATGGGTACAATCATTCCACTGGGAAAAGAACTCTGAACCTGTTCTGGAATGATAATGAGTACATCTGATGCCAACAGGGTCCAGATGGCTTTCCTCCAACCCTCTGCCTTTTACCATCCAGTGTGCCTTGGTTGCAGACAAACGTGATTAAGTGCTGAAAGACATTTTGCTTTCTTGCTACTTCCTACATGCGAAAGAAAGGAGTGGGTAATAGAAACTGATTGGAGCTGATTTCTTTCCCAGGGAACCTTCAAATTCTCTTACATTGTCTGGATTTGAAAAGGCAGAAAGGAGGTGGAGGAATCCTAGGAACATCAAGTCCAAATAGCCAAGTTGAATCTTCCATTCTGGAACCTTTGAGATGAATCCTTTGAAGATCTACATCAGAGACATCACATTGAGGGTACAGATTTCAGATGTTGCCGATATTTCTTGTAAACCTCCCATACAATCAGTATAAATCAGTCAAGAAATAATAATAATAATAATAACCATCCTAGGTTCCCTGAGACAAACTACACAATTAAAGATGTGTGTGATACTAGTGGGATTTGAGGACCAAAAGGGGAGCACAGCATGCTAAGTTGCACTCAGGGTGCAAATTATTTATAAGAAAGCTTGGGAAATGGCCTTTTCCCAGCACATTAATAATATTTGAATAGAAGGGGAGACTTTTCAGCTCTTCTGCAAACAGCTTGGGACCTTCCAGCACCCCTTATAGTTTCTCTCCAACTCACCTCCTCCACCCCCACCAATTGATTGATGGTGGAGGAATGCATTCCTGACAAGTCTCTTTCTTTGCTTTCTTAGGCTCTATTTTTTTCCTTCTTTCTTCCCCACAAGGGGAAAAAAAAGTAGTCAAAGGGCAGTAGGAGGGGATGACTGTCCTTTCAAATGCAGACTCCAAAAGAGAGTTTTCTCAGCAGGGAATGGAGAATTGAAGTGCCAGTCAAGAGCACTTTGGAAATGTTTGCCTTGGACTCCCAGGGGGCTCAACTGATCCCAGCACCTCATTCCCCTTTGCACGTGCCTTGGCTGAGCCCCAAGGCTTTATCCTGTTCTCCTCCCTCACCCCCTGCTGCCCTCCAACCTTCATTCTATTCCACTCCTGAGGCAGAGCTACTGGAGGGAGGAAGGGGCCAGTCCAGTGTGCCACCTGGGCTGGATCCTGGCTGAGCCTGTGCTAAGATCACTAGCTTACGCATCTCCTAGAGGATGTGCCTATATTATTGCTGCCTGTAATTAAAATACACGGCTGATAGAAAGTGAACATTTCATTTAAAGGTTTGATAGAGATGCATTAAGGATTCCTATACATGAATGAATTCATAATAGCCAAATGACATATTTATGCCATGTACTTAGTTATGCCTTAGATAACTCCATGATTCTAATTTATTTGCTGGTAAAACACCATCCCTGCTGATGTGCTCTGCTGAGTATACTTCTGTCAAATACCTATTCAATAAACAAACAGCATGACATATAAACAACAAAGCCCATTGCTGGGGGGGGGGGGGGGGAATAGCAATGGGTTTCACCATCCTGGTGATGAAACCTGAGCTTCCCATGTCTCCCCCCCCCCCCCACTCCCAGTTGCTCAAGAGAAATACCAGACTTCTCTCCACTCCAACCCCCTCACCACCCTCCCTAACCTTAATATCTCCTTCCAGGTTTTAGCGTCTCCAAACACTTGCGCACTAATATCATGTTGAATTTGTATTACCACCCCGTAAGCCGTCCTTGCTCCTCTGGCCCCAAGCACCTCTGCCAGGAAGCTTATCTGTTACAAAGACCTACCAGCAGAACAAGTAATTACAGCTACCAATCACTGAGACCCTACCATGGGTCAAGGGCTTAAAGAGCATCATTTCTGTGCTTTAGGATAATGTTGCAAATAGCAGTGAATCTATTTCGTTGGTGAGAAATCTGGGTATGGGGAAGCTAAGTATTTTGCCAGGCAATGGCAGAACCTGCAACCCAAATGTATCCATTTCCCAAAGCTCAGGCACTTTAGAGAACACAAGGCTGCCTCAACCAGTAGAGCTCAAGAGAAAATAATCATAATAATTGATGGAGACCTTCTCTTACTCTGGGCAACTTTTAAGTGCTTTGTACGCAATTGCTCATTTAATAAATGAGGCAAGGATTGTCATTATCACTGTTTTCCAGATCAGAAAACAAATAAAGAGCTTAAATAATTTTCCTTTCTCAGAGTCACCATAAGGGTAAATGATGATACAAGAATTTGAACCTAGGCCAGCTGCTCCAGAGCCCACACTCTGCATCATTATTTTGCTTACTCTGAAGGCCACTAATCAAACCATGAGAGGCCTTTTAAAGACTCTATAAACTGTTCTAGAATTGCTCTTTTGGATCCAGAAGAGGAAGAAGACTAGTAAAGGTGTCCACACCAAACATGGAGAAAAACATGCCCTAGGTAATGGGGCAGGAATGGTCCCAGTATCTTCTTGGGGAATTTTCTGCACATATAACCTTTTGTTTCTTACTTTTTCTTTTTCTTACCACTCAGAGTTAGGCCAGACTACTCAGATCAAGGACACAGTCATCTATAAAGATGGCCTTTATTTAGCCATGCAGAAATCCAATCCATTTCTCAGCAATTAACTATCAGACAAGTAGGGAATCTACTCATGTGCTTTGATCAAATTATTGATGTGCATGCTCTGGCTAAGGTGTGAATTCTGGAAGACCCTGAGTGATCTTACCCATTAACCTTTGCTGGTAAAACTGGTCCAAATCAGAAGATAAAGCAACTGGAAGGAATATCTAAAGTCAAATAGTGCAGCACCTCAATTTTACAGCTGGGGAAACCCAGTGGCTTATGGATCCAACAAACAAATTGTGTTACCCCAGGAAGTTCCTCTTCATCTGAGCTTTATCCTGTTCCTCTTCAGTCTCCATCTTCTTAAATGCCAATGTTCCTTGGAGAGTGAACGTATTAAGAAAATATGAAAAATCAGGCCACCTCTTGGAGACTGTTTCCTAATTTTTTAAATGTGAGGGCATTGACTAGGGGCTCAATAAATTCAGAGATACCTGCCTGAAAGCAGACAGGTAACTTAATTGATTTAAGCAAGTAACTGAGATATGACATAAAATCATGGGCTTGAGGAGAAAGGAAAAATGCACACCCCACAAAAAGGCCTTAGTGTGTAAGTTTTTTAAAGAAATTAAAATTCTGGGTTCATAAGTTTACCATCTGGCTTCAGCGGTTTCCTGAACTCAACTATCTGAATCTATCATTTTGTTTTCCTTAGCAGGTTGTTGGCTTCGTTTCCTCTATGACACCATTACCCGAGAAAAATTAAGGGAATAGGGTGGCTTGGTAGGGGGAAAAAAGCAAAGAAAGTTTTAAATGGGGGGTCAGTGTAGACTAGGCAGATGTGGGGACCTGAGTTACCATACACGGAAAGGGGGGACACTGATAGAGGAATAGAAGATTCTTTGTCCAGATTTCACAGCTGCCCTAGATTATCTCTAATGGAATAACCTACATTAAATAAGTCTGCAGCTGGGGCCTTCATATTTCCAATGACAGGCCCTGGAACTATTGAGTACACAGCTTGCACAATAAAACACAAAAGTCCCAAGTGGCCTGACTCGTCAAAAAAAAAAAAAAATAGAATAAGAAAGTCCCAGAGACTTCTGGACCCCAGAAGAAATGCTCAGCTGCTCCCAGGCCTAATGCAACCATTAACCCAGTTCTGCTCTGAGAATCACCAATTTTTTCTTTGTGCTCTCTCTGCCTCAAAGGCATTTGGATAGGTAGACTATTCTAGCAAGATTGAAGGAAGAAAGGCTCCCTTCCCATCCCATACATATACACCTGCACGTCCTGAGCCATTTTAGCAAGGGGGATGCTCTCCCTCCATGTTCTTTTTCCTTCTTTGCTGAGAGTTTGGCTCTGGCTGTTTTGAGGAGGGAGGGAGGGAGGGAGGCATAAGGCAGAGGCTGAGCTCCTCCTGAGCCATCCTCAGGGTTGATCTGTATATATTCTAGTCTTCTGGTCCAGCTTGTCACCCCATCCCCCCCAAGACCTGCAACCATCCGTGGAACATTGCATTCCTCCATAGCCCAAGCCCAGATTGTTTCTCCCAAGAGTGGGAAGAGGCAACCTTGGGATGAGTCCCACCTTCCTCCCTCTGAGACCGAGCAGGGCTTCTCCCTCCCCAGCTGCCAACACTCCCTCTGTTATTGTGTACGGGAGGCCCCCAGGACAGATCCAGCCCGCGTGAATTAATAATAGCTGGCAACCGAGCTTCTGCAGCAACCAGCTCCTCCCCCTTGGGGACTGTTTGCCCTTCTTCAAAGTCCTCCACCACGGCTTTGCAAACTTATTTCTGTCTGAACAAAAAGCTTGGAAGTATTATGTATTCCTAAGAGTCCCCTCATTTGCCGAAAAGCTCACTTTCACCTCATCCAGGGTGTCAGCACGCTGGCACTCTTGGCGGGCTCAGCCACAAAGTAGGAGTTTAACCTTGAGGGGGTCAGAATCTCTATGCATCTACTTGCCTTATCTGTAATTTTCTGGGTGCTGGTCTTGGGACTTGAACTCAGGGCCTGGACAGTGTCCCTGAGTTTATTGTTGTTGTTGTTGTTGTTTTGTTGTTGTTGTATTTTGCTCGAGGCTAGGGGACTTGAGCCATAGCTATGGGGGAGAAGGGACTTAGTTGGAGATAAGCATCTCACAGACTCTGGATTTGAACTGGAATCTTGAGTAGCTAGTATTACAGGCATGAGCCACTGGTGCCTGGCTCTTGTCTGTAAAATTTTAAGTCTAACAATTCAATATATTTGGGTCCTGGCCCTTCCTCATCTCCAGACTCTATTACTGTCACCTGAATTTAAACCATCTTCCTATACCCAGACAAGTGTCTGAATCATTGTGTCTGGCCTCCCAAATTCTGCAGCTACTTCTTCAGAGTTGATCAGACCTTGGAGCAAATGGATCAAGGAACTAACAGGACCATTTCAGGCTCTTTCAGCCCACCTAGGTTGTCCCAACCCGCATACCCTTGACCTCTACAACCCATCTAGTCACTTCTGTCTGAGGCATGTTTGGGGCTCAAGTCAAACCTCTGCTCCCACATGGCCTTAAGCAAGAAAAAGATAATAGGGTGAACCCATATAATTCCATCATTAATCAAAAATTAATGTGCATATTGGAAAGGAGCCAAAACACATGCTGAAGTTCTAAATTCTGTTTTTAGGAGTTTCTCACCATATCTGAACAAGTTCATAAAAACTGTATCTCTTGAGGATGGGAAGGTGACTCAGTGGTAGAGCGCTTGGCTTGCATGCCTGAGGCCCTGGGTTCAATTCCTCAGCACCACATAAGCAAAAAGAAAAAAGCCAGAAGTGGAGCTGTGGCTTAAGTGGTAGAGCGCTAGCCTTGAGCTGAAGAGCTGAGGGACAGCACCCAGGCCCAGAGTTCAGGCCCCACGATTGGACCCCCCCCAAAAAAATCTTTTTTTTTCTTTCATGTGAATGTTTCTAACACATTTATAAGATTATTTCTTTGTTGCTTTGTATGTCCCTCCCCCACAGTTTAACCCCTGCTTTCACTGTATTTGATGTCGGTATAATTTGTGGAGGGGAAGGGGAAAAACAAATCATTTAAATAGGAATACAGATGGACCCATTGCAACAATGAGATGTACAAGTCGTTATGTCAAAAAATGAACTTTACAACTTTGGTGGGGGGGGCAGGGAGGATTGGGGGAGGCAGGGGGAGGATGGGAAGGGATGGGAAGGGGAAACAAAGGAGGAGGATGCAATGCTTGATAAGAAATGTACTCATTACCTGGCCTATGTAATTATAACCCCTCTGTACAGTATTTTCACAATAACAAAATAAAAATTAAAAAAAAAACTGCATCTCTCTCCAGCCATCTTACCAAGTCTCTGTATGGGGTGAAGTTCTATAACCTTATTTGAAGGTTATGGACAGCCCTTCTTTTTCACCCCATTATGACTTGGACACAGTATGAATGGAGCTGAGCTAACTGAAGTCTTTTGTTTTCACTGATGGTGGTGTTGGCATGAGGTATTGAATTCAGAACCTTGCTTGCTAGCCACTTGAGCCACCTCCCAGCCCTTTCTTCTTTTTTTCTGTATTTATTTGTCAAATAATGCCTCACCTTTTTTGCCAAGTCTGGTTTGGAATTGAGATTCTCCCTATCTCTAACTGCAGAGTAGCTGGGCTTACAGTCATGAACCACTAGCCCTACTCCCCAATGCTAATCTTGAGAGAAAAACAAAATGTTTGAATGAAGAGGCAAAAAAAAAAAAAAAAAAAAAAAAAAAAACCCACAAGCCAAACATCTGTGATTCACACCTATAATCCTATCCATCAAAAGGCTGAGCTCTAAATATCGAGATTTGTAACCAGCCAGGCAGGAAAGTCTGAAAGATTTTTATCTCTCATTGACCACCAAAAAACCAGAAGTAGAACTGTGGCTCAAGTAGTAGAGCTGCAGCCCAGAGCCTAAAAGATAAGAGATGGAACCCAGGTCCCGAATTCAAGGCCCAGTACCAGAGAAAGAAAGAAAAGGGAGAGGGAAAGGGAGGGGGCGGGAGGGGGGGCAACAATTAAGTACTGTAGTCCTAAGGTTGGAGACAGTCTGTGTGGTGGTAAGGACACCAAAGGTGAGCCAAATCACAAAGGCTTTCAGCAGGAGCCAGTCTAGAAAGCAGAGAACAGCTGTGCAGACTAAAGATGGAGTGGCTCCAGAGAGGAGCTGTCACTGCCATCAGCTCCCCGATCTTAGGACACACAGCCACAGCAGCTGCAGGCGAATGCCATGAGAGTCTCAGGTATGCTGACAATCAATCTCGCTTTTCCTGACCTTGCTACCTGAAGCATGGCTAGGGAACAGCAGCATGAGAATCACCTGGGGACATTCTAGAAAGAGACAGTTGTGCCCTATCCCAGAGCTACCATATCAGGATCTGCATTTTAAAGCGGTCCCAGAGTGGCTGGTACACAGGCTGCTGTCTCCAAAGGAAGTATCTCTTCCTGGTTAACCACCCTGTCCATCCCTGCCATCTGCAGGGCACTGACTAGAGGCCCCATTTTCCAGCCTTCCTGCTGCAGTCCCTCAGCCCCACCCCTCTGCGGGCATCCAGCCCAGCACCTGGATTCTGATGCCTGGATTCTGATGGCTGGCAAATGGAAGTAAATTAATCACTGCAGGCATCTGAGCCCCTACAGTGAACAGGCTCCGAAGCACATCTCATGGGAGAATGTGAGGACAGGAGGACGATCTGTCCTTCCTCACCGAGTCCATATGTATATTTACACAAATTGACTAGGTATGGTGTACACAGGAGTGGATTACCACCGTGTAACTCCTTTGATCAATTAAATGAATACTAGAAATCTTTACACCATGTCTTTTCTGAGAGAGGGGAAATTTTAAGAAGAGGGCAACAGAAAAATACAGAGAGAGAAAAATGGTGGGTGAATATATCCCATAATACACAATGTACATATTTAAAACGGAACAAGGTAACTGGAGGGGATGGGTGGGGTTGAGATCATTGGGGAAGGGAGAAGGATGGAAAAAATGACACTGATCAAGTCACATTGTACTCATAAATTGACACATTGAACGGAAACTCCTTTGTACAACTGAAGACAATAAAATACAAACTTAATCTAAAAATAAAAAATGAATATTTTAAAAACTTATCAATTGCTGTGGGTTGACTGTGTCCCCCAAAAAGATGTGTTGAAGTCCTAACCCCATTACCTATGAATGTGACCTCATTTGGTAGTTTTTTGCACAATGACCATTTAAAAACAAAGTTAATCAGGCTCTATCTAATTGACTGATGTCCTTATAAAATTAGAGAAATTTGTCACAAACATAAAATCAATATACAGGAGAAAATATCCTGTAAAGGTAGAGGCAGAGAATAGTGTGACACCTCTACAAGCCAAGAAACCCTAAGGATCACTGGCAGTTACCAGGAGCTGGGAAAAAAAAAACAAGGAAGAAGCCTCTCCTAGACTTTAGAGGGAGCATGACCCTGTCAACACCTTGATTTTAGATGTTTTGCACCAGGAATTGAGAGAGAATTGCTTCTTTGTATGAATTCAATGCATCTTGATCGATGCCATCCCTTTCAACATTCTCAGGGTGAGAAACCTTCAATCTGCCAAGGACCATTTGGATATTTTCCCATCACTATTGAGCCACAAAAAAATGATCAATACAGGCGAATGGTCCATGGGCAGCCGACAAGTGTGTGTTTTCCCTGTCATGTATCAAATGATTTCACAGGACATACAGGACAGCCCCCACCTCTGTTCCATCCAATAGTAATTTGTGGCAACTCTGGGAATGAATACAGACTCCAAGGGGCTGAATCATTTCTATTACTTGATGGCTCAAGTGCAGACAAGACTAGTAAGCCTGCCCACTCCCACAGTGCATTCTCTCCTGGAAACTCTGCTCACATATCCCCCAGTTTCATCCTCTAGCTGTGTCCTTCTTGATGGTCCTCTTAATGGTCTTCCTCTGACTGCAGCTGGAGTTCTTTAAGGCTGGTCTGTTCCAAGTCCCCTTGGTCTTCTGTCTATTCCATCCCTAAGCCATCTTACCCAGCCTCTGATTCATGTACCACCTATCCACCAGTGACTTCCAGAACCAAAAGTCGAAAATATGCTGCTCCTTGAGCACCACAAGTTCACATCCATTGCCTATTTCATTCCCTCAAGACCTCATCAAACTTGGTGGCCCAAAGCAGAATTCCTAATCCTCCCCATCATTTAGCTGGGCTTGACAGAAATGTAGGAGCCATCCTGATAGCTTCTCTCTGTGTGGATCTTTGAGCACGTCTTGACTTACTCTAAAACATTGCCCGTTCTAATCAGCAAAGTTCTTGGTATCTCTCACCTCTTTGACAGCTGATTTCTTTCCTCCACCTTCCCTTCCCACCCCTGCCCCACCTCCACAAAACACAAAAGATAGTACATCTTCCTTACAGTCTTCAATAGCTTTCCATCATTTTAAAGGTAAATATCAAAATCCCTACAAGGAACTCTAAGACCCTATAGAGCATTGGGCACTCTACCACTGAGCTACCTTCCCAGCCTGGCCATTCCAGTTTGGAGAAGTTACTTGGCCTCTGGGTCTCAAGTTCCTGTCCTATTATTGTAACATTGCTGTGTCCCTGTGTTTCCTCTTCTAGAAGTTTGTTCATCTGAAAAGATAAACAACCCTGTTTGTGCACAGGATGCTGTTATAATATGATACCTGGAGCATAGGGAATTTGCAGCAAAAATATTAATTTCATGTTATTATCACAATTGTGATTGCCATTTCTAACCTTACACTGCCACACATTCTCTGCTTACTCTGTTTACCCAGATACAGGCATTCTTCCCTATCCTTGAGCATGCTATAGTGCCACCTGCCACATGACCGTGGTGCACACCTAGCATGCATCTGACACCTTCCACCGCTTCACCATGTTACCTCCCACTCACCCTGCAGATTTCAGCTGAAGAATCACCTCTTCAGAGAAGCCCTCCTAACCTCCTCGTTTGAAATTAGACTCGTAGCCATAACAACAAGTTCTTTTTGCTTCATTTACCACTGCTGATTTTAAACTTGTATTTGAGTGATCATCTCATTAATATATGCCTCTTTGACTAAACTGAAAGTTTGTGAGTCCAGGGCTCATGCCTGGTAGTATTCATGCCACCTATCCCCAAGGCCTACCACAGCCACACTCATTGAACCTCAACAATGTTTTCTGAATAAGTAAATATACTCTTCATCCAGCTCACTTCCTCCAGTAAATCCTCCCTCTGTAATCCCTCTAAAGGCCACGATGCTAACATTGTCACTACAATAAATAAGGGCAAATCAGGTGACATCTTCATGAGCAACCGTGCTCTGTTCCAAGCAATAGAGAGGTAAATGTTCTCTGTTCTGTTCCTTCTCTCTGGGCAACCCATTCTAGAGGCATTAAAATCATCTATCATGCTGTTTATCACAACATATCCAGATGCTCTGAGCAATAAAGCCACTCACAATACACAGTCATCCCATTTCAGGAAGATGCTCCCAATCAAGTTTTCCCAGGGGATGTCTCAGAAAAGGAGAGACCCCCGTCTGTCAGGGAAGGGGGCCTGCTGTCTAACAGAGCTCCCTTTCATCCTGGTGGCAGATGTCATGAGACCTGCATTAGGAATCTGCAGGTAACAGACCCTGAAGTGGGCCCTTGTCCAATCCAGGCTGACAGCAAATTCTGCATTTGTTCAGGATATTAGAAAATGCCAGGCTTGGATTTCATTCTTCTAGGAAAGTCTCAGGTTCAAAATAAAGAGGGCTTTCTACCCTCCCTGCAGTCAAATAAAATCAAACTTTGCAGAAAAAAAGGTTTCTGCTGAGAACAAAATCAAGATTCAAACAGAAAAGAGGTGTCAGCCTGCTGGATCAATGAGCCAAGCTTAACAAGATGAAGTTTAAGAGGAATTACTTTCAGGTTCTCCACTTGGGTCCAGAAAGCCAGGCGAAATCAGTACAGGCTGGTGTAGATGAGCCTTGGCAGCAGCCAGTGTGAAAAAGATTTAAGGGTTTTAGTTGACTCTCAGCTCAATAGGAGTTGTCAGTGTGACATGGCTGCCAAAAAGACTTAAGCAACATTAACGTAAAGATGAGGCTTCAGAAGGTGGTAACGACTGTCCTACACCCTTGACTGGTCAAAGCACAATCAGGACGCACAGAAAAAAAGCACAGAGCAAAATGCTCCCAACGTATGTAGTCAAGCTGAACAGCATTACCAGGCACCTAAGAAGGACCAATCCTGCAGAAGACCCGTGCAGTCACAACACAAGGGCCAGGGGAACCAGGGCCACTTGGTCCAGAGAACTGGTGCAGCAATAGAAACTAACCAGCGAGAAAGATATTGGCATTCTGTCGAGCCCCAAGGGAACACCCTAGAGCTGGTGGGAAAAAAATAGAGCTCAAAGTAGATTTGGGTTCCAAATAAAGAATGCCTACATCTTTTACTCAAATAATACATGCACACTGAAATATATATATATATATTATATATGTATTATATATATATATATGGAGAGAGAGAATATGGAAAATTCCCCATTAACATCCCCACATATTCCATATTTTACTCTCCTTCCCATAAGAAACCACACTTAAGCTTAGTGTATATCTGTGTGTCCACTCAAGCCTTTTTAAGTTATGTTCACACACACACACACACACACACACACACACACACACACACAGAGTTTTCATTCTGTGACATTTTCCCCCATCAGTGAAGTCATATATTCCCTATGGGATAAAGTGATCCAGATGGATTGCCTCCTAAGGAAATAAGAGTCCCTCCATTGAAGAACAGAGAGCTGTTACCTTGGGTTCTCAAATCAAGCATTTTCCTTGAACTTCAGCTTAAAGAAGAATCATCTGAGGTACTTCTGGAAAATTCAGATTCCTCATCCCAAATTCAGAGAATCGGGCATAATAGGTCTTAGGGACCACAAGTCTTGCATTTTTCATACTCTATTGTAAATTGTCCATGGACTACACAAGAAAATTCACTGCCACAGATGGTTAGACCACTTGACCTTAGGGGTCTCTTCATCTTTGGCTCTTGATTTTGACTCACACAAATTGGAAAACCCATCTTTCTAAAACTTGTTTGCAGAGACTATTGTGATATCCAAAGATCTCACCAATTGTCTTCCTTTTGGCTGCATTTGCCTGTTTTTTGGAGCCCATTTTCTGTCCTTGCCTCAACCTAGAGAACTGAAGCATTCTTTCAACAAGTTCAGCTCAGAAAGCACAGTACTGAACAAACCAACTCAAGTTCTGTAGCTGGCCAATTCCACCCTACCCCTAGCCCTCACCAACGAATTCTGAGAAAGGTCAAGACCCTACTTACCACAGGCCACTAAAGAACCGTGCTAGAGCTAGGGAGGAGGACCAGGCCCACAACACACATCTCATCACTCCATGTGCTTTGGATTCTCCACACATCCTGGTAAAAAAGATTGGAAATGTGTGGGTGGTTTTGACAAAATAGAATGACTTGGGGGCAGTACCATCATCCAGTGGGGCGGGGGGGGGGGGGGGGGGAGGAGGAGGAGACAGCAAGGATGTTCAATGTCCTGCAATCTGATAATACTAACACTCAAAATATTGTCAGGATTATCTACCTTCTCCCACAATGCACCTCTCCCCATCAACGTCATCAGTATAGTTGCTTTTGTCTCAAGCTAACCACATTGACACCTATTTCAAAGCAGTAACTCTGAAAACAGCAGGGTATATATATATATGTATATATATATATATATATATATATATATACATATATATATATATATAGTGCAAAGCAGGTATTTAGCAAAAGTGAGTAAGGTTTCAGGTCAAGCTTGACTAATCCAGCCTCACTCAGCCTGATAAATCCTTTCCTGCCCTGACAGGTTTTATTTTCTACCAGGGTTTCCACTCCTAATGAGGAATTGTCCTCAGAGAAACACAAAAACTGCTTGCTTCCAGGCTATCTCTAAAAGACCAGTGCACACATACACACCAAAAAAATGTCTTTTTCTTACCTCAAGGTGCTCTTGGCTGGCTCAACAGGAGTGCTATGCACAGCAGAACCATGTCCTCAAATGGTCGAGGCCATTCACTTTGTCAACTGACAAATGTCATTTATCATTTGAGACAGAGATTGGATATTGGAGCCTCTGGCTGGTAAAAACTGTTGAATTTTTTTTTCAGGATGGCTTAGCAGCAACTTGGCAAACTAACATGTTTTCTTGAGCTGTGGATTTAAAGGTACAGTTGTCCTGGGATAGAAAAAAAAAAAAAAGGCAAGAAAATACCAGCCAGATTTTACCAGATGGCTTAACCCAATAGTTCAGTTCAATAACCCTTCCCTCGTGTGTTCTGCTGTCTTTTTAGGTGCTTTGCCAGTATTAGCTCACCTCCTGAGGACCAAAACTCCTAGGATAAGGAAACTAAGCCCTTCCTTCTTTCCCATATCTCACAGCATACAGGAAAGTCCTGGACTCACATTATAACCAATACCAATGTGACCTCTAAGTGATTACTGACTGACCATTACTAAATACATCGTTATTGTTTCCTCCTTGTGCTCCTGACATATAAAGTGCTCTATTTCCATGGCCACACAACAGGGCATAATCTAAGATCTCCCTTTCCCTAAATATATCCTAATCATCCTCTTATTTTCTGACTCCCTAGATTTGCATGGCAGATCCCCTGAGAGGGATGCATTTGCTACCTGCTATGTAGAGACTGTCTTTTCAACTCACCTACTGGTTTCTTGAATGTGGATTTTCTGTCACCTTTGAAACTTGCACTACGCTCATTGCTAAATGAAAGGACAAAGAGAGGAACAAACATGTTTACTTATGAAAACAAATAAACTTTGTTTCACTGAATCCAACTTCACTTTAGAGTCTAAAAAGCATCTTATAGTATTTTAAGGTCCTTTCCTATGATTTTCTCTAACTTAAAGCAACAAGCACAATAAGAGACTCTTCTCACTGTAGAGGCAAACAAACAAACAAACCTCGAAAGCCTGTGTCTTCTTTAATATCATGTAGCAAACACCAGAAGAACCAGACTCAAACTCAGGTGTTCTAAGTCTAACTCCAATAATCTTCCCACAAAATTCGGCTATCTCACTGACCCATGTTAAATCTCAAAACAATCCAATTTTGATATTTTCTCTTCTTACTAAATGCATGAGCACCAAAAGTACAACTCTCACATGATTTCAGACTATGTTTAGTTATTAATAATGCTCCCAGTGACTAATTTAGAATTTATTATTTTGAACCATAAACGATGATGGAATGTATTTCATTATTTAGGACAGTGAGTTACACACTTGCTTAATTAGTAGTTTAAGGTTTGTTTATGGCTTTTACAGTAGCAGAATTTCAGTGCTGACTCTTCCCTCAGGCATTCCAAGTCTTTGTACATTATGGTTACTCTACTTAATGCCTGAGGATTTGAAAACCCTATTCTTTAATTCATTTACATATTCTTCCTGGGAACGAAAGACAGTACATAATATTAGCTAACATTCGTTGAGCACTTACTGAGTCAAGCACTGGGCAAACCTCTTTCTATGCGTAATTCTATTCATTGTTCACATTAAAGGTGGCACTATTACTATCACCTTTAAGGAAGAAAACTTCAAGTCTCCAAGATGATAAGTCACATTCCCAAAGTTATTGAAGATATAAATGCAGAACTGGGACTCAAACGCAAGGCTGTTTGACTCCACAACTATAATTAGTAGCCATGTCAGTGTAGTAATCCTCCTGGCAACCAGAGGACCGGCATTCCAAAGGAGCTTCTGCTACTAACCACATGACCTCAGAAAGCATAGCACTCACAGAAGAGGTGACATTTAAGCTTGAGGGTGAGTAGAAATTTGTAACAGAATAAAAATCACTCCAAGCAGATAGCAGAACATTTTCAAAAGCTTAGAGAAGCAAAAGTATGAAAGTTGAAAATACCATGGGGGGTGGGGGGAAGGGGGAAGGGAATGTAGTCGTGGAGATGGGAAGGCAGGGATGGTAGGGGAAAAACAAAGGAGGAGGAAACAATGCTTGATAAGAAATAGCTTGCTCAAATTGGTTAACTACTTTTAGAAAACTAAAGCTAGATCCTTATAGATCACCCTGCACCAGAATCAACTCCAAATGGATCAAAGACCTCGGAGTCAAAGCAGACACTCTGAAAACATTACAGGATGGAATAGGAGAAACCCTAGGTCTCCTTGGCACAGGCCAAAATTTTCTTAATAGAGACCCAGAAACACAACAAATCAAAGAAAGGTTAGACAAATGGGATTGCATGAAGTTACAGAGCTTCTGCATGGCAAAGGACATAGCTAGCAAAATCAATAGAAAGCCTATGGATTGGGAGAAGATCTTCACTAGCCATACAACAGACAAGGGTCTCATATCTAAAATATACCTGGAACTCAAAAAATTAAATCCCCCAATAACAAATCCTCAAAGAAACAACTGCCCAATAAATAAGTGGGCTAAAGACTTAAAGAGAAACTTCTCTGAAGAGGAAAGAAGGATGGCCAATAGAAACATGAAGAAATGCTCAACCTCCCTAGCCATAAAAGAAATGCAAATCAAAACAACATTGAGATATCACCTCACCCCAATTAGAATGGCTAAAATCAAGAACTGCATTATTGATGGGAGTGTAAACTTGTTCAACAACTTTGGAAAGTAGTATGGAGGTTCCTCAAAAGACTCCACATAGACCTCCCCTATGACCCAGCAAGCCACTTTTGGGCATTTACCCAAATGATCACAAACAAGACCACACTAAAGATACCAGCACGACTATGTTTATTGCGGCACTATTTACTATAGCTAAGATATGGAACCAACCCAGATGCTCCTCAGTAGATGAATGGATCAAGAAAATGTGGTATATATACACAATGGAATTCTATGCTTCCATCAGAAAGAATGACATTGCTCCATTTGTTAGGAAATGGAAAGACTTGGAAAAAATTATATTAAGTGAAGTAAGCCAGGCCCAAAGAAACATAGGTCCCATGGTTTCCCTTATTTGCAATATCTAGTATATGTCTGAGTCAAGCAGAAAAGGTCAGATAAGGTGATGTTAGGAAAATGAACCCTAAGATATGTATTCAAATGTTTTTTTTTTCTTTCATGTGATTGTTTCCAACACATTTATAAGATTAATTCTTTATTGCTTTGTATGTCCTTCCCCCACAATAAAACCCCTGCTTTCACTGTATTTGATGTTGATATAATTTGTGGAGGGGAAAGGGAAAACAAATAGTTTAAATAGGGATACAGGTGGACCCATTGCAACAATGAGATGTATAAGTCGTTATGTTGAAAACGAACTTTACAACTTTCGTGCGGGGGGGGGGGGGGGGCGATTGTCAGGGAGGATTGGGGGGGAGGATGGGAAGGGATGGGAAGGGGAAACAAAGGAGGAGGCTACAATGCTTGATAAGAAATGTACTCATTATCTTGCCCATGTAATTGTAACCCTTCTGTACAGTATTTTCACAATAAAAATAAATAAATAAATAAATTATACAAAAAAAGAAATAGCTTGCTCATGTAATTGTAACCCCTCTGTATGGTGTTTTCACAAAAAAAAAAAAAAAGAGAGAGAGAAAATGCCATAGAGTGCCACAAAAGGATACTGACGGTGACAACAAGGCATCAGGAACAGTTCTACTGGTTTCCCTCAAATGTGTTTTGGTTGCTTTGTGAAGGCATGAAGGAATCAGGAGACATGGCAATCCCTCAAAAATGACAAAGTATGCCTAATCCCCAGAGTATCCCAGAGTACCAAGAAGAAGCAGAATAGTGACCTGTGACTTGAGCACTTAGGGCACAGGTCTCAACAGAAAAATACATCCAAGTCAACCACTTTCTGACTTCTGCTAAGAGCATCTCCTTGCTTTGGAGAACTCTGTCTCCTCTAGTTTATTTCTACTGAGCTGTCAATTACAACCTTTCTTCAAAGAAGTTGAACCTTGAGCTTTGACAAGCAGGAAATCCAAGCAACCATCATGCTATAGGGGATTCATAGACCTTCTGAGGGCTGAGACTTGCCCTGGTTTTTGCCCTACATGAAGCCAGGTTGTTCAGTTATGATTCCTTGAAAATCACTCTGAAATTTTCCAGTAATGCATTCTTGGTAAAGTTAGTTGAAAGTCTGGTGTTTGTAGCTGAATAATTCTAAAGCCCATTGATGTGGGCCTCATAAGAACAAGTTGGGCTGGTCCACGTTCAGGCCAGGTTCTAGATGCCCACTGTCTAGAAGTGGTATCTGGACTGTGAAATCGTCTGATAGACTCCAGGAGAATGCTTAGGAACACTTCTATGTCCATGAAGATAGAATGACACAACATCTCCTAGAAGCAGGCATTATCTTGCCAGAATATTCCTTTCCAACGCTGGCAAAATAGAACTCAGAGAACACTGCCAAAAGAGAAATCAGATATCCTGTACTCACAGAGAGAGAAAGGGGGAGGGGAAGGGAGAGCAGTAGCAGGCTCCATTTACTGCTGCATCTCCACTTTTCTTCATCTTCACTCCCCTTCACCATCTAAGTAACAGCCCAAAGTTAAGGGTTCAAGAAAGCCTTTCCATGAATTTCAACAAGATTGAAGAAAATCATACACGTTGTCCCAACCTTTGCAACCCTGGTGGAACTGAGCCAAAGAGACATTATCTCACTCAGCAGTTTGTCCAGCTCATAGCATCCAAGGCCCATCTGGGCTCTTTTAGTTCCACATATCAGATATATCTTTGTACCTCTTCAGCCTTACCTGTCTCACAAACCCTCACTCTCTTCTCTTACCTCACTGGCTACCTTGGTAAACTAATTCCTGATAGAGGCTTAGTACTTCAAGCAGAGGTCAACCAGCCATACAAGCCTATGCAGGGCTCCCTCCCCCACGTTCAGGGCTTCACTATGGGACTCAGGACTCAGCCTATCATCTTAATCACAACCATGATTTATTACAGCAACAGCATACCAAGAGTCCACAGGAGATCAGACACAAGCTCCTCCAGAAGAGAAGTCACAAGTCCTCCTCTACTTGAGTCTCACTGGACTCAATTCCTCTAGCAATAGGTTGTGACAATCCATGTGCAATGTTGTCTACCAAGGAAGTGCATTAGAGACTCAGTGCTAGGAAAAGTTTTTCTGGAAACTGGCCAGATAAGTAACCCCTGCTAGCACATATCAAAATCCTAGACTCCCAAAAGGAAATCAACTCTTCAGCATAAACCATATATATTGCTTGCACCAAAAAATTGTAGGTGTGATGAACCATTCTTATCAGAGAATGGTGGGAATCTTCCTGAAATATAAGAAGCCTGTTAGACAGGCTTTTTGAAGTTGGCAGTCACAGGCCTGATATATTTGCTCTTTTTTTTTTTTTTTTTTTTTTTTGCCAGTCCTGAGGCTTGAATTCAGTGCCTGGGCACTATCCCTGAGCTTCTTTTGCTTAAGGCTAGCAATCTACCACTGGAGCCACAGTGTCACTCCTGGCTTTTTCTATGTATGTGGTTCTGAGGAATCAAACCCAGGCTTCACACATGTGAGGCAAGCACTCTACCACTAAACCACATTCCCAGCCCATATTTGCTCTTTAATTCAGATACCAAACTCAGATGCAATATCACCTCTTAAGCACAGCTTTCACTTCCACAGTGGCTTCCAAGAGAGACTGACAATAGTGGTTTAATGACTGCAATTCCAGCTACTTGGGAAGCAGAGATTTGGAGAGCCAACATTAGAAGCCAGTCCAGGCAAAAGTTAGCAAGACCGCTATCTAAATCAATGACCTGGGCATGGTGGTCATACTTGTTATCTTGGCTACGCAGGAAGCCATAGGCATGAGGATCATGGCCTGAGAATAGCCCCAAGAAAAAATGGTGAGGGCCTACCTAAAAAATAACAAAAGCAAAAGGGGGCATGGTTCAAGGTGTAGAATACTGCAGGCAAAAAATACTGAATCCAAACCCTAATCCCCACCCCCTCAAAAAAATCAAATTAAACAGACCATAAATAGGGAAGTTTACTCCCTCTGAGGCCACTTTGATGTTGACTCATGACTCTTTCCTTCACACTCTCAATAAGGTTTCTATGGGTTTTTTGTTTTTTGTTTTTAAAAAAAGACCATTTTTCCCAGGCAATGCAGAAGCAAATGACTGAGCGGTGTACCTGGCTCTGCAACTGACTACGTTCTCATTTGTTTCACAGGGCTATTATAGTTATTGGTAGTAATAGCATTGGCGGTAGTAGTGGTATTGGTGCTGGAAAGGAGTCTATGCACCCACATCACTATAAAGCAGTGGTCCACATAGCAGTACACAAACTTGAGTTTGCTTTCTATCATTCCTTGCTTCCTTCTTTCTTCCTTCATTTATGTTACCCTGGGACCTCAGCTTTGTTTAATCTCTGATTCTTAGGAAACAATATCGAAGCCCCAATGTTCTGCTGAAATATATGAGCACAATGCTACTTAAGTTTCATCATAATCTAGGATGGATCACTCAAACAGGATGAAAAGGTCTGGCTGTTTGCCTTAAAGAAAGGTAACTTGATTCTTTAAAAGAAGCAGATAGCTATTCAGTTGTATAACAAATGCCAAATAAAATGCCAACATTGTAATGGGGCTGGTGAAATAACAGTGAGTTGAGAAGACACATTTCCTTCCCTTGAGGACCTTGCAGCCTTATGGGAGAGAGGTGACTAAACAAAGTAGTTAGAAACGATAGAATTAACTAAAATGGCAAATACCCAAGGTGCCACGGGAGCATGCGACCCTAGGAGATCTAACTTAGCCAAAGATGTACAAACTTCTTTGCAAAAGTGCTGCTTGCTTATCCTTAGGGACCAAGGGATAGGAAGTGGCCAAAGGAAAAGTCCTTGGGAATTCTCCAGGCTGAAGATATGGATTTAGGAGTCTTGTCCATATCCAAGTAATGGGAACCAAGGGAATAGTGAAGATGGTACAGAGAAATGTATATTTAGCAATTCTAAAGCAGTTAACCATCTTCTCCCTTCTTTAAACTTCTTGAGGTCTCTAACATTTATCTGTCACCTCATTGTGAGTTAATATCACATCCGCACAAGTCATGCATCTGTGATCAGGTTGCAATGACCTTGAAGACAAGGGATCAAGAGCCTTGTCCAAGCCAGGCACCACTGTCTCCCACCTGTAATCCTAGCAACTCAGGAGGCTGAGATTTGAGGATCACAGTTGAAAGTCAGCCCATGCAGGAAATTCTATGAGACTCTTTTTGTGTGTATGTGAGATTCTTTAATTAACTATCAAAAATCTGGAAGTGAAGCTGTGACTTAAGTGGTCATAGAGTGATAGCCTTGAGCAAAGATAAAAACTCAATGAGAGCACCAGGCCCTAAGTTTGAACCCCAGAATGGATGTGCGTGTGCATACACACACACACACACACACACACACACACACACACACACACACAGCCTTATCCAGCACTGGGAACAAGGAACAAATGAGGTAGGCATGTTAAATTACCTGACTGCCCTGCTGGTTGATAAGTGTCCTGGAATGGGCAAATCCTTTGCAGGTCTACTTATTTAAAGCATTTCATTTCCCCCTTAAGAAAATGGGGAATGAAGAGATGGAAATTCTGCTCCCAAAGTCCTACAATTTATCATACTGTATTGTAATTGTGCAGGGATGTCTCTAAAAGCCATAGAAAGGAAGGCTCTATGTCTGTCTTAAATGCTATTATATTCTAGTGCCTGACACACAGGAAGTTCCCTATGTATGCTTTTTGAATACAGGGATTTCTAAAAAAAAGCTAGTTTTTATTAACAGAAGCATGTTCTGTGACAATGCCTAGAGTTGTAGCCATCAGCACTAAATCTCTCTTGCTCATCATAAGCAGAACAGACCCAGCTCTTGCAGGCTGATGATCCTCTTGTTGGAGCCCCAGGCACAGAATCTCCCATGGTTGCTGCTCTGAGTATCAGAAGTGCATTGAGAAAGTACTTTTACTTCAAGCACGACATCTAGCTCAGCCCCAAAACTCAGCTAGCACTATTGATTTGTGTGGGTTTTGAAATGGAATGAGTGGCTGATTTTCTCCAAATGGCACATTTCATTCATGATGCATGATTGTAATCGTGGCTGCCTGAAGCCCACAGTCCTCAGCTTGGCAAAAAGAAAAAAAAAAAAAGGAGAAAGAAAGAAATGGCTATTTTCTGGAGTAAATACACTGAAAGGGCAAGAAATCCATATTCATTTTCTTGCCTCTCGGCTGGACTCTCTATTTCACAGGCAGGTGGAACAAAAAATCTTTAAATATCATGCTGATCCAGGAAACGCTCGGCAATATTTAAAGAGCTCGGCTTGCCTGCCTCGTGGCCCTCTCTGATCTCCACAGGCCAGGCCCCACATCACCGACCTGGACAGCCACAGCCACAGCTACAGCCTGCTCAGCTCCCGACCCTGGGTTCAGATTAACTGGCGTGTGACCTTTACAAAGTACTGTAGTTTATAGGAATGTTGAATTTTTCAACAGCTAGGGAGGATGGGAACTGGTGGGAAGGAAGGAATAGGAAATGACTCCAGGCCATTTAAGCCTCCAAGGGGAAAAATGAACTCCACTTCGACTTTGAGTTTAATTATGTCTGTTGCCCTCAGAGGCACATAAGAAAGACAATGGGCTGCTACCATTAATAACGATTCTCTTGCCCCCACACGCAATAAATAACTTCAAGAAGGCCCTCAGAACATTTTACTCTTTCTCCTCACTTCTCTGGCCCTGACTTCCTCTTTCCCTGACAGATGGTTAGAAATCCCTGGGCCCCACTGTCTTGACCTCCTGCAGATGTTGGACTTGGAATGAAGTGCGACCCAGTACTGCTGGAAAGAGAAAAGAAAGAACCCTAATGTGCCATATCAGGGCGAGTCATGGGGCGGCCCACTAACTGCTTTTTTATGATTGTCACTTACCGGCTCTGCTTTAGCTACACTTAAAGAGTGGTGTCAGCGACTATAGAGGGACTCAAAGGAAATCTGATGCAAGTGAGAGCCAAGTATTATCAGGAACCAGGTCAAATGGGTGATAAATGGACAATGATGAGGAAGGGGCAAATGGCCATCATTAGGGATGCTGTAACAAACTAGACATTGATATATTGTCCTCTCTGAGGTCCTCCAGCAGGCCACTATGGCTTCTCTAATGAGATTGTCATGCATTTCTCTTTTTGTAGCTATTAAAATCTCATATACATCTGCTGAAGTTTTCTTGGGGAGGGGCACATGGGGTCAAGTGGGGGTTTGGGGAGTGACACTCAATACTTTTTTCTGTTCTTCAGTCTCTCATGACATGACAGACGGGCTCTGATTTGACTCTACAGCAGCAGACAAATCTTCCAAGGGAGGTAGCCATGGTCTAGAGGAACGTGAAGGAGGAGGGGTAAGCAGAAGCCTTGACAAAGGACACGTCTGATCAAAGCGCCTGCTTGGAATGGCCAGCGAAGTTCTTCTGGCTCCACTTCTTTCTTATCCCAGATGGCAAAATCATATGCACTGTGACTCTCACTCAATCCCTGGACATCAGCATGTGGGTGGTAACCCAGCCAATTCCACTGAATGTTGTTCAACTCAGCATAGCTACTTGCTTCTTTTTTCCCCCTCTGTTAGACTAGAAGAGGGAGGACTGAAAGGAAAAACACTGCGTCTCTCTATGAGGAACTGCCATACAAGCAGGCCACAAATCTAGGAACGTGCAAGAGCTAGAGGACATGCTGTGGGGGGAAGGAAAGTGCTCCACACAGATCTTAACCACACTACCTCTCATGGACGTTCAGGGAAACTCTGCCTCCTGGCCCCAAATCCACTTATTCCATGAGAAGCCATTGCCAAAGGCCCAGACTGAGACTCTTGCCAGGACAAAGCCATTTGTGCTATCCAGTTCAGCTCTGATACGTATAATATTTGTTGCCAACTTCTGGGGAACAGAACTCAATGTGTGCACTATAAATGTGTGAAATATAAAAAGCATTTATTTTTATGATTTTTACAATACCAACCAATCACATATGTGTGTGTGTGTGTGTGTATACACACATAAATATATATATATATATACATATACATATATATATATATTTAAAAGAAAGCTGAATAACTAGGGGGTTGGTATAAAACATTTCCAAAGGAGCGTTTGTGATGAATATGGTCAGATAGCTGGAAATGGCTCCACAAGAAGTATGCTAAGCAAGCCTGCTCTAATGAGACAACCCACGATGAGGAGACTACATTTTGATACACAATGCTTCAGTGTCTGGCTTGTTGTAGAAAAGCAGAAGCCCCTTACCCCTTTTCCAGGCCAAATGCCACACAATAGAGCAAAGCCACATGAATCTATTATGTCTTATAGGGCTTTTAGCAGGAGTATGACTGTTTAACCAGGCAGTGACACGAGAAGAATTACTATTAGACACTCCAGCTGAAAGTAGAGATTTTATTGATTCCCCACACTGGCCTGCCTTTTTATCTTTGATTGAGTGGCTTTCATGAATCCAAAAAGGTAACACTCCTGCATTGAAAGCAGCAGCAGGCAGTCCAACCCAGACTGAAACCATCTGTCAGTCTAAAAGAAAGATGAAGGTACTTCCTGAAGTACCATCTATCTACCCCCTCTCCCTCAGGACCATCCATCGCCTACCCTGAGTACAGGACCCAGACCCTCTGTCTTCCAGCTCCTAAAGTCAGCTAAATCTTAACAAAGGGTTTACTGAAAAGATAAGCAAAATACACCTTCGTATAATTAGGACACTAATTGCACCCTGAGACAGAGTAATTATGGCCCCCTTTTTAGGAAAGCAGTTAGTTCTGCACATTCCGACTCTCCAGGATTTTGTGATCGTTATTTTTTATTGTTTCGGAGGTCTCATTTAGAAAACGATCGGATTTGTCTCTCTGTTTACTAAATATCAAACATGATGTACAAACATCTTTCAATTAGGTGTGCTGCGAAGAGCCCGCTCTCCCACCCCACCCCCTCTCTAGTTTCAACAGGACTCATTTGCATTCATGGGCAAATTAGAATGCAGAAAAGCGTATGAGCAATGTGCAGGTTTACACTTCAGTGAATATTCATAAAGTACCGATTCTCCTTGCAACCATTTTCCTGCAAATGGCCCTCCCACTATGTGCGCAGTGTTTGTCATTCAGGGGCCTTTTCATTTGTTTTATTTAAAGTGCCAGGTTTGGAGACAACACAAATGTATTCGGGCAGGCCTTGTGAAAGGCAGAGTTGAAAGGAAATGGTATTTGTGTTTTGTGCCACAACAGAGCACACTGGGAATCCTTGCAATTGATGATGCTGCCTCTTGGTGCCAGGTATAAGGGAAATAATCCAAAGTGACTAATGGATCAGGCTGTGGCTGAAGGAAAGACAAGTTCTTGTTCTGCAGTACAAGCCCTGTTCTCCAAGCTCCTTCAAGGCAGGGTCCTCGGCATACAGCATTCTAGGAGTGTCGGGGGGAGGCCAGGAGGTCTCCTTGTGTTCATCCTGGGTGTTGTCTTCTCCAAGTCAATATGGGTGGCACTGCCCAGCTAATGTAGACTTTTATTTATGTAAAACCCACTTGTGGTTCTATTGTATTGTTCAGATACAATATAAAGTAATTGCATGATCCACTTCCAAACCAATAAAGCCCCCTTCTGTGAAATCTAAGAAATCAGGAGGGAAGGAGAAAATGGAGGAAAATGAAGGTAGAAGCTTTATTAGAATCATCTAGACTCTGGGGGAAAAATGTATTTTTGAACTAGAATTATGTTTTCAATCACATTATTGTCTGTACTTCCAGTGAAGAATCAGTGGGGGTAGATTGCAGGATTGGGGCCAGACTACAAGAAGAGAAGCAAGGAGGGTTCCTGTAAAGATAGTAGCATCCTGAACCCGAAGAACAGAAGACATGCTAATGCAAAGGCTCCCACAAATATGACTTTGACTTTGACGCTTACAACTTAGCCCTTGCCCAAAAGAAATGAGAAAACATAAGTAGGAAAGATATAAAAATAAAACCTAGAGTGGGCAGAACCTACAGAACCAAAGAGCACAGGGGTGGTGAGAGTGTCAGGAAGCTTCTGCCTGACTGCCTCTTGGCATTCCCAGGCATTTGTTGTTCCAGATGACATCACCACAGACAGCCTTCATGACCTCAAGTCAATGGCCTAGCTCCTCCATGGGGAAAATATAAATTTATATGTTTTGCCAGCCTACACCAGTCAATCAACCAGACTTGCAACTTGGAGACAGATGCTCATAGGACCTGCTGCCAAATCCCCAAAGAGGAAACAACTGCCTCTGAAAGCTGTCAGCAGTAGACAGCAGCCACTGTCTTTCCATTACTCAGACTATGGGACTGCACCACTTGTGCACCTCCAACTGGCAACCCCAGATCTGTGCAGGAGCACAGAGTGACCGATGCCATGCTTAGAGACACGCTGTAGGCACACAGTGCGGGGAGAAGAGGAGAACAGAATCAGAGATACTGAAATAGAAGCCACAGAGAGATCCACAAACTCGGAATCCTTTAGGCCCAAACATTTGGTGAGAGCACATGATATAATCAGGCTGGAATTTTCCCTTGGAGATCTTTGAATGTCAAGTATATAAGGCTATGGGGGCTGGAGGGGGGGGGGGGGGTGGCGGGCAGGGAGAAGGATAAAAGCATAACCACTTTCGTATTTAGGCTTTTATCTCCCTTGCAAACCAATCAGGAGAACCAAGATAGCGTTAATATGGATGACGCAGTTCTGTGAAGGTGGGGCAGGCATAGTAAGAGAGACATGCCCATACTGCAGCCACCTCTTCTGTGACCTCTCCCAAGCTCCATTTATCAACCTTGTTTTATTTTCTCCCCTTCTCTCATCCCCATTCTGATTTCAGCCCAATCCAGAATCCATGCTCAGGCATTTTTGCAAAGTGCCCCTTAACATCTCACCATCTCATCCTTCCACAACATCCTGACATTCTTTATGCTACATCCTTTCCCTGCTCCCACTCCTCCTCTGCTCACATGACTGGAAAAGCAAGTGCTTACCATAGCCCATCACTATTAGGATCACCAGCATACACTATTTTTTTTCTTAATGTTTCCAACGTGGCTGACTGTTCTCTCCTGCGTGGCTCCACCATCGTTTCTCCCTCAACATGGCCTTCCTTCCTCCCTTACCAAGAGTCTAACTCTTGGATCCTGAAAACATCTCTTCCTTTCCCCTTCATTTAAGTCATCCGATGCTTTTCCCTCCTATGGGCTTCCTTGATTATATTTCAAATGCCTGT
This sequence comes from Dipodomys spectabilis, assembly GCF_019054845.1. Lineage (NCBI taxonomy): Eukaryota > Metazoa > Chordata > Mammalia > Rodentia > Heteromyidae > Dipodomys > Dipodomys spectabilis. The sequence continues at coordinate 17,661,308 of NW_024870772.1, forward strand.
CTTTACCAGTTCCTCTAGTCACTCTGCTCAGATCCTGTTTTACATACAGTCCTTCTTTTCCTTTCTTTCTAGATATGTTGGAATCGACACAAATGTTTCCACAGCATAACCACTAAATCCTCTAAAGAAGACTTATCACACACCCCTTCCACCTCAGCCTCTGTGAGCTGCCTTCCTCTCCTTAAAAAAATCAGGAATGATCTTCCAACACCAAAGGGCCTTCCTCATTCCTTGCGATAGTTAATCTTCATTATCAACTTGTTTCAATTAAAAAGGACCTAGGAGATAGGAAAGCACACCTTTAGATATATCTGTAAGGGCATTTCCAGAGCAAGCTAAGAGTGGAAGATCTGCTATGCATGTGGGTGACATTCCTCTATATGCCTGATAGACTAAGAGGAGGGAATAGAAAGGGTGCTGACACTTCCTCTTTCTGCTTCCTGGATGCTCTACTTCAATACGCCCTTCTGCACTGATAGGCTGAGAACTACAAACCAAAATCAATCTCTCCCCCTCATAAGTGGTTTTGGGTATTTTATCACAGTGCTAAGAAACTGACTAAAACATTCCTCAGACCCTTGACTTCTACACAGATTTGGATCCCACTGAACATCCTCCTCCTGTTGAAATTCTGTTTTTCTGGTATGTCAACACACCTGGGTATGCTACCACCCCTTTGACTACTTTCCCTTGGTTGCTTTTACTAATGTCCCTACCTTACTCTCTAAATCTGAGGGGCCCCAAGGTTCCACACTGGGTCCTCTTCTAGCCAGGCTCATTGCTTCACTTCTTTGCATATTCACAACATATCTCTTCACTCTGATCTCTGAGGGTATCCCCCTGTTCCACACTTTCAGCCTCTGTGGACATTCTCAGCTAGAGTTCCACCTAGGCCCATTTAAAACACCATTCCAGCCAGGCACTTGTGGTTTGCACCTGTAATCCTAGATATTCAGGAGGCTGAGACTTGAGGATCATGGTTCAAAGTCAGCCTAGGGAAGGAAAGTCTATGAGACTCTTATCTCCAATTAAGGATCAGAAAACCAGAAGTGGCACTGTGGCTCATAGTGGTAGAGCACTAGCCTTGGGCAAAAGAGCTGAGGGACAGTGCCCAGGCCTAGAGTTCAAGTCCCATGACCAACCAAAACAAAAAAAAGATAAAATAAAATAAAACACACTATCTCTGATTCTTTTAACATAAATATGAATGTACCAGAGGTCAGACAGTGGGCTAGGAACTGAAAAATACCAAGATTAATAAAATCCAGACATTGCCCTTGAGGACTTCATAATCTAGTGGAAGAGATACACATATAATCAGGCAATTGTAAAATAATGTGGAAATGCAAAGAGACAGCCACAAGATGTTATGAATGTACTAGAGAGAGAGAGAGAGAGAGAGAGAGAGAGAGAGAGAGAGAGAGAGAGGCCCTTGGCAGGGAAATGCAACCCCAACTGGAAGGAAAGAGTCTAAAAGCCCTTTGCAGAAATAGGATATCTCAAATAAATCTTCAGGAATAAGGATGAATGAATGGGTAGCCATACATTACAAGAACTTATTGGCAGTATTGTGTTCGTTGATGATCATTGATTGTATGTATATTGGCAGTGACAAAAAGAAGTCAGGTATGACACCAAAGATTCTAGCTACATCATTCTTCCAGGTACCCAGTACTAAAATTCTCAACATTGACTTCTCCTTCTCCTACTCCTTCTGGTCATGAGTTCAAGAGATTATATTCTCATTTGTCCTGAAAGCCATTTTTACTTTCCCATCCACCCACTTAGCTCAGGATGCCATTGTGTCCTTGCCTAGCTCTCACCCTACATCAGCCAGACCTGCTCTGTTGCCTTAGTGGCCTCTCTAATGAAGAACACTTATTCCTTCTAACCCTAAGCTTTAGAGCATGCCTTTCACTGCTTGTCAATCAGGGCCCTCCACTATGTAGCCCTAATTGTGCCTTGCTTTGCAATCCCTATTTCTCTTTCTCTCTCTCTCTCTCTATATATATATATACATCCCTCTGTATCCCTCTATGTCTCTTTCTCTGTCTATCTCTATCTCTTTCTTCCTCTCCTCTCCTTTCCCATTTACTTTCTCTCCAACAATCTTCTATCATACCATCTTAGGGTAAACAAGTCAGTCTATATTCCTTGTATAAATATATGTACCTGTGTTTGTTTATATGGACTAGAACAAGAATAAACGGAGATGTAGAAAAGTCTTAAGAGCCAACCTGCAGCAAGTACTCATTACTTTCTAGGTATTAAGGAATAGATAATCCTATGAAATGGGCAACCATCTCGCTATTATGAAAATGAGCTAACCAGGGCAAAGAAATGTCAAGAACTAACCTAACAGCAACACAACCAGGATGCAAATGCAGGGAGTTCATTCTGAGCCACTGTGCCTCTGATCAAGAAGATGGGAGGGTGGGCAGGACTATAAGAGAGATCTTTTCTTTTGACTTAATTTACTTCCAGGTTATTTGAAAATTGCATAGTTTGTGTTATTTTGTAATCAGAGAGAGAAGGAAAGGAAGAGACGAGAGGAGAAGAGAAGAGGGAAAATAGAGCAGAAAGGAAGAGGAGAGCAGAGAGGAGAGAAGGGGAGAGAAAGAGAGGAGGACCTAAGACTTGAAGAGGGAACACAAAGACAAGAGACATGAAGATACATGAAAGAAGGAAAAAGGAAGGATGGAGAAAACAAGTGTTTTTGTTTCCCAGTGCTTCCTTGCAAGTTAGCACGAATTTAGCGGCTCAGTCAATACAAATGTAGGAATCAGAAGTCCGTGACAGAGCCTCAAGACTGCATTCCTTCTGGGGGCTTCCTTGCCTTTGCCAACTTGTAGAGGCTACCTACAATCCTAAGCCTATGGCTCCATCCTCTACTTCAAGCCAGTAATGTAGCATCTTCAAATCTGACTCTAACTAGATTCTTCAGCATCCTTACTTTTTTTTTTTTTGCCAGTCCTGGGCCTTGAACTCAGGGCCTGGACACTGTCCCTGAGCTTCTTTTTGCTCAAGGTTAGCACTCTACCACTTGAGCCACAGTGCCACTTTTGGTTTGTTGTGCTTATGTGGTACTGAGGAATCAAACCCAAGGCTTCATGCATACTAGGCAAGCACTCTACCACTAAGCCACATTCCCAGGACAATCGGCCTCCCTGCTTATAAGGACTCTAGTGGTCTCTGGTGGTTTCCAGTAGTTCCCCCACCTCCCACCTCCAGATGGTCCTGAATAATCTCCTCATATCCAGATCTTAATCCCATCTCAGAAGTTTCTTTTACCACCTAAAGTAAAATAGTCACAGGTCTGGAGTCAGATGTGCACTTCCTTGGGGGATAGAAAGGCATTGTTCTAGTATCACAGGGAAGGGTAGAGGGGGAAGAAGGAAAGAGAAAGGGGAAGAAGGAAAAATTGTACCTAGCCTTCAGGACTCCTCCTCCGTCATATATATCCTGCCTTTTCAAGCAGCTATTCCAGCACCCAACCTTGAACCCCAGCTGCTCGTTGTTTTCACTCTTAGGGTGTTTAGAATAGCTAGAAGGAAAGCCCTTTGAGGCAGACACTGTCTCTTTTCTTACCTTGCAAAGAAACTGCAGCCACCCCTAGCGCATTGTTCATAGCTCAGGCACAGTAATATTTGTGGCATCGGATTGAATTGTCGCAAACACGGCTTCTCTGCCTGAGCCTGCCCTTGTGGCCTAGGCTGACAGCCTTGAGATTAACTGCCTAATGAATAAAGTTGCTGAGCTTGGCCCAGCTGTGCCTTTCAGAGTGTGTTTGGGTTTTCTCTGCCAAGTACAGATGATTGCCCCTGTCACTTGCTTTTCAAGAACCTGAGCTGCCCAGGCAAGGCGGGTAGGGCCACCTGATCAGAGCTGCAGCTGCAGAAGCAGTCAGTGAGCCATGGCTTCAGCTCACCTGCCTTGAGTGACGTGAAACATAATGCTGCCCTCCAAAGCTGCCAGCTACAGCACTGCAGAGGCCTAAGGCCTGGTTGTCCCCATCCACCTGAATGGTTCCAGATGGCCTCTCTGCACTCCTGCTCCCACCACCTCTTGTTTACCTGGTATGCTGATGTTTTAATAAAGATATGGCTGGCTACATGCTCACAAGTTATTTTGAGGTCTTATTTTCCGTGAGGCCAGAATACACACAGTTTAAGAAACGTCAGGGTCGCCAGGCACCAGTGGCTCACACCTGTAATCCTAGCTACTCAGGAGGAGATCTGAGGATCATGGTTCAAAGCCAGCCCAGGCAGGAAAGTCTGTGAGACTCTTATCTCCAATAAACCACTAGAAAACCGGAAGTGGTGCTAATGGCTCAAACGGTAGAGCGCTTACCTTGAACTGAAGAACTGAGGGACAATGCCCAGGCCTAGAGTTCAAGCCCCACAACCAACAACAACAATAAAAAAGTCAGGGTAGCCCAGCACCAATGGCTCAAGCCTGTAATCCTAGATACTCAGGAGGTTGAGCACACACACACACACACACACATACACATGCCCAAACACACACACACATGCATAAATACACACACACATATGCCCAAACACACACACATGTATAAACACACACACACACACACACACACACACACACACACACAGTGGAAGTGGTACTGTGGCTCAAAGCACTAGCCTTGATATAAAAAAGCTCAGGGACAGCACCCAGGCCCTGAGTTCAAGCCCCACACCAACAAGCCCCATACCAAGCTCAAAAAAGCAGCCTCTGCACATGGGTGCTGCTCCCTGAACTGAGGAGTGAATGCAATGGCCAAGAATGATAACATGTTCCCATTTGCACAATGCTCTGCCAGCTTTTCTCCTTGCACCACAGAGGGTGAGATTCTACCACCTGTGGCTCCCTAATCTCTCTGGAAGGAGAATCCTTCTTCCCCTAAGAGTGAACAGGTGTGGTGAGGGTCTGCTTAAAGCACAACTCTTCTGTATGCTTGTGAATTGCCCATTCATTTTATTCAATACGTAGGCACTGAGATGTCTACAGTGGGTCAGACATTTTGGGTGCAGTATGCAAAAAAAAAAAAACAAAAAAGACTCAAATTCCCACTGTCACTTGGAGAGTGGCAGAAGTAAACTAGAAAATAGGACACAATGTGTGGAAGGAGCTGCACTTGGGGCCCTCCACTGACTCCCCCACAAGAAAGCTTGTAGAATCAAGATGAATGTGGCTCACTTTCCAAATCCCTGGGACTTGGCTTCTGCCTTTCCTTCCAGCTGCATGCCTGCTCCATTGTATTCCTGTTGCCTCTGTTCACCTGAAACCACACAGAGTGTCTGCCATTTGGAGCTGCCTCCCCACCTCCACCCTCAGGAGCCAGCTGGTGTCTGGCAGTCACCTTTGAGTAATCCACTATAAGCAAGACAAAGCTTGACTCATAAGATGCTCATCACACCACAAAAAAAGTAATAAAAATAGGCATTTGTGCACAGAACTATGAGGTCCCCATTATACATTGTAACTGTTTCTCAACCTACTGTTTCTCAACACTACTGACATTTGGAGCCAGATAATCCTTGGTGGTGGGCACTGCTCTGTTCTTTGTCAGTTGTGTAGCAGCATCTCCCTAGATACTGGATACAGTGTCTCCCAGTTTTGACAAGTGAAAATATCTCCACACATGACTAAATGTCTTCTGCAAAACAAAATCATTCCCTCAGTAAAGAATCATTGCATTATTAATACAAAGGTTTTGCAGAAATATGGGAAAATGAATTAAAAAGTATAATAGAGTGACAAAAAATTTCTTTCTAATGTACAAATTTGTTCCTATCATCATACAAAGATACACAACTGAGTCATATTTTGCTCTACATTTGACTGCTTTGGAAATCAGAAATACAAGAAAGCAAAATTGTTTCAGAAATCTGAAGTGCATTGGAGAAAAAGAAAACATAAGTAGAAAAAAACTAATGGTATGTTCTATTATAGAAAATAAGATTGAAAGAGAAAATGCAAAACAAAAACATCACTCACACATATAAAAACACCCTAAACTATATTTTATCTATGAATCTAATGACATAAGAGCATGAAAATTAAGAGCTTGATTTTCTGAGATGGCAGGTTTGTGGGAAATTTCTTTCTATTTCCATTTTCTTGTTGTCATGATGAAGCTATATAGAAAAGTAATTACATTTTTAAAATCTCTTCCTTCAATAAGTCTCTCTGATGACAGCAGTGATGGAGAACTGTATGTTGGTGGGCATTGATGAGATTTGGTTAATCATAGTAGCCTTCTGCCCTTGTAGCTCAGGGTAGCACAATACTCTGAAAGAACATCTTTCCAGGCAGCATGAGGTGCAGGGTACAATGTAAAGGAAAGAAAACACACCCAGCATCAGAAAGACAAAATTCCAAGCCTTCAGATGTGATCTCGGAGATGATCTTCCTCAGGAAAGCAAACTTATTGGGACATTAGACTCCACATAGGAAGTTGCACCATCTCCCTGGACAGGAAGTCCAAATTCTAAGTTTGTTTCAAGAAGAAGCAATAGCTCTCTATTCATAATGAACCCAAGTGTTCATGACTTCTCTGTCTTCTAGTATGCTCAGTACAGCCAGCTCTGGATTTGGAATAATCAAAAATCTTTACTAGGAAGGGTGCTGGCAGCTCACGCCTGTAATCCTAGCTACTCAGGAGGCTGAGATCTGAGGATCGCGGCTCAAAGCCAGACTGGGCAGGAAAGTCTGTAAGACTCTTACCTCCAATAAACCACTAGAAAACCAGAAGTGGCACTGTGGCTCAAGTGGTAAAGCACTAGTCTTGAGCTGAAAAACTCAGAGACAGCACCCAGGCCCAGAGTTCAAGCTCCATGGCCTACAAAAAAAAAAAAAGTCTTTACTAGTGGCTGGGGTAACAAAATGGAAAAGCACAAAGCATATTGAAATCTAGGTCATCCCATTCACAAAACTCTGTTTATTCTTCTTCAGTTGGCAGAGTACCCTAGCACTCATCTCCTTCCTATTTCTCTGTCACCTTAGTACAACAGTCATCAGCCTCAGTACCCACCATGAAGGAGTGTCATGCAGGGGTGCAGTCCTAGATGAAATCTTTCTTTTCAGTCAAATGTGTGAAGACAGAGAAGGCGGGGGAAGGTCCTGGCTAGGTGCTGGTTGCTACAAAGGAGGCCAAGATTTGAGGATCTAGGTTTGAAGCCAACTTGAGCGGAAAATTTCATGAGACTCTTACCTACAATTAAGCACACATGCACACACACACACACACACACACACACACACACACAGTTGAAATGGAGCTATGCCTAAAATGATAGAGTACTAGCTTTGAGCAAGAAAGCTCAGGGACAGAACCTAGGTTCAAGCACCAAGACCAGCACACACACACACACACACACACACACACACACACACACACACACACACAGAGCTGAGTTTTCTCCATCCTCATAGTTTGATTCTTGACTTTAAAAAAACAAAACAAGACAAAACAAAAAACTATCTTTTCCTAAAAGTGACAGACATTAGGAATGTTGTCATCACCTACAAGCAAAAGCATGTCCCCTCTGAACTTCCCAGGCCCAGTGGTTGAGGTGTAAATAGCATTTAGTTTGGGATTCACACAGAAGGTACTTGCATGCAGTAGCAGGCTGGGGCTGCCAGCTTTACAGCGTCCTGGAAAGCTACTTTGCATTTGTCCTGGGTTTATGGCCCATCAGTTTTTATCACTTTTCCTGGCACCTTACGGATGCTCATAACTCTCATCCCAACACAGTGCCTGGCAGAGGTGAATGGTTACAGATTGACAATGAACTAACATACAGAGGCAGCGCAAAGCACAACGTACAGGACAGGAGCTCAGCATGCCTGTTTGGAGCCAGTCAGCTTGGGCTCAAATCATACCATCTGACAATTATCTAATTCTGGAAAAATGTTTAAATTTTTTATCAGCCTCTTGTCTTATAATATGAAGGTTGGAATGTTGTGGTGATGACAATGACAAGATGATGATGATGATGATAACAATAATACAACAGTTGTTAGGAATAGTTCAAATAAACCATTTGAAGTCCTAGCTTATAGTAAACACTTAGGCACCACCATTTTTAGACAATACCTGCAGCTTCAGAGCTGATCTTTACCACCAACTTCTGAAATCTCATTTTAGTCATGGGCCTTTTCTGCCCCTAGCATCTTCACTGAGAAGTGGAGTTGCTATCCTTAATACTTTAAGTCTCCACAAAGTGAACTTTATTACAATCACGCTTAGACTGTCTACAATGAGCTCATATGTACATGACCTAATTGTCCCTCAGAGGAGTCCTGGAAGAGGCCATCTGTCTGAATGAACAACAGTGCTCTAGTTAAACACATGCAGCTCACATAAGAGCTACCAGAGGGGGTACGGGTGGTATAGAAAAAGGACACAATGAACATGATGCTTTTGTCGTCCAAGTAAAGGCAGGATTTTTAGCACTAGAAATCTCCTTACTCAACAGTATCTTAATGTTTTATTACCTTGACTTTTGGTTGAGTGTGTCCACGCCTGCTTCCATGATATCACATAGCACCTGATCGTACAATAGCCAATAGGCCTTTGGGCCCTCCATCTTTCAGAGAAGACAGAGCAAGGTACTAAAATTACATGCAGCTCCATCAGTCACTCAAGTGGCCCAAGGTGAGCACTAAATATCTCTGCCTCTGATTCCTCTCTTACTTTGACATTGAACACCATTGAGCACAAACACTGAGTGGTTTTAGTCAAAGCTTACCCAGGGATATGCACAAAATCTAATGGCCACACCTGCTCTCTGATTCTCTTTTCCTCTACTTCTTCAGATGAGGTAAGACTTCCCTGTAGAACGTCACATGACATGTGACAGCTTACTATGCTTCAGGATGGTAGAGAGAGGGCATAGAAAAAGTGGGGAATGAGGGAGGTGAGGATCTATTTGGCTTTCCCCAGGCAAACAGAAGCCCTGGATAACTGTGTAGTGTAGATGCCCTTGCACACACACATGCAGTAGAGACTCCACAATTACAATAACTCCATTGAAACTCAGAGGCAAAGTCTCACTTCTTCATTTCAAATATTTTCCCTAACCTTGGCCATGTCTTCCACTCCATCAAAATACTAGTGTAGACAGTTCATCTGTCAGATTGCTGCTATGGCCTATCCTACCAATCCCCTCTAGTATCCACCTCCAGGGTCACCACATGGGCTTTGTCACCAGTGGAAACTGCTTCACCTCAAACAGCATCCTAGGCCAAGATGACAACCTCCTCTTCATCCAACCCACTTGTTATTGTACTCTCTCTTGAGGCCATTTCCCTGCTTCATTGGGACCACCAGGTGTCAAAGCCCCTTTGAGTGCTTTCCTAGCTTCACATCTTCCCCAATGTGCCCTAGGTCCATGGCCTTTTGCATCAACAGAACTCCCTTGCCACTTTTACCCTCTTTCTTTTTTATTCTTATTGTGTGTGAGAGTGTGAGTGTAAGGGTCTGCACCTTGAACTCAGGGCCTGGACACCATCCCTGAGTTTTTGTGCTCAAGGCTAGCTCTACCACTTGAGCCACAGCTCTACTTCTGGCCTTTTAGTGGTTAACTGGAGCTAAGAGTCTCACAGACTTTACTGCCTGGGCTGACTTCAATCCATGATCCTCAGATCTCAGCCCATGAGTAGCTAGGATTACAGGTGAGAGCCAGTGGTACCCAGCACCACGTCTTTTTCTATCATTCTCATTAACATAAACCTCAGCATTCCTAAGGGGAATGTTGCAGACATTTCAGCTATGACAGTTTTCTGTGGTGTGGAGTTTCATGTCAATGCATGGTGCTGGCACCCTCCCACCTAAGCACTGTATCTCAATGCTACCCACCAGGGCAGACCATCAGGAAGGGCAGGGTGGGACTTGGACAGGGGCTGATACTGCCATCCAAAAGAAGCAATGGACAAAGAAATCTGAATTCAGTGCTTCAGAGAAATCTGAATTTTCCTCTGGAAGTCTTTCAATTGACTGAATCAGCCTATCCAGATTATCTAGGATAATCTTCTTCACTTACAGTAAACTTATTATAGACTTGAACCACCTCTACAAAAGGCCTTCACACCAACACTTGAATAATGGAGTACTAACCCTGGCCAAAGTGTCACATAAACTGTGACCACCACAGGAGATAATATAATTTATCATCCAAACTGAGACACCCTTGAGAGTAAGAGCTACTCCTAATGATGCCAAGGGGAGAATAAACAGAGCAAGTCATGGGAAAATTGAAACACGGTGTCTCACCGTATTTATAAGAATCCTTAAATACATCTTACAAAATCCTCCTATGTCTTATGAAGGTTCCAAAAGCAACAAAATACTTTCCTGAGTGGCTGAAAGCAGAAATGTCATCATATATGAATTAGTACACCTGTAAGGGCCACAAGTTTATGACAAGTGAGATTATGGCAAATAAAAAGAAAAAATAAAATCAAACACCTGAAGGTATTTGAGGTTTGCTTCTTCCCAATGGATGTATCTCCAACAACTCTCAACAAAACCAGCAATGCCAACTATATGATTGCAAGGAAGCAATGATCTTGAGAATGTGAGATCTGGTGCTACATTCACTGCGTTCAAATTACTTATGAGTGACCAGGGACAAGTAACCTAAGCTATCCCTGCTCTAATTTCTTAGTCTGGAAAATGGACACAATGAGTTACATACACATCTCCCTGTGTGAGAGTGATTCTCAGTAAAGTTATTACACCTGACAGACACACCCCATTTGATCATACTCCTCTGTGAAACACTCCCTGACTCATGAAACAATACCAGCCTGACTTTTGTCCTAACTCTTTGGCTCCTAAATCTTCCTCTTTTTAATCTACACTTTTCTCCACAGCAGTCATAGCCACAGCCATAAATTCAGTCACCATCCCCGGACCCTCAAGTCTATGTCCCCAAGTCAAACCTTGCTTCTAAACACCACACTCACATTTTCACCTGTCCTGCCAACACTGCCTCTTGGATATCTCTAAAACTCTTAAATCCAACATGTTTCAGTCTGAACTTAATATCTTCTCCCCCTAAACTGGTTTTCCATCTGAGATGGGCAGTTCTCTATCTCAGTTAATGTCATCATCCACCTTATCCCACAAATCAGAAACCAAGGAAGTAATTTCCCCCACCATCACCTCTATCCCGTTAACCTCCCAGCTCAATTTTATCCCTTAAGTAGACATGTGAGAGACTACAAAAGTCTCCTATCTCTTCTCTGCCACCAAGCTAGGCCAACATATTATAAACTGTTGCCTTGACTACTTCAAGGCTCCTAAATGATCACTTAACATCCACAATGGCCTCTCTTTAATCCATCTTAATTTGTGTACCCTCTCCTCTCTCTCTCTCTCTGTCTCTCTCTGTCTCTCTGTCTCTCTCTCTCTCTCTCTCTCTCTCACACACACACACACACACACACAAACTCTTAAGTTTCAAATTCTTATGGTATCTCACATTGTTACCAGTATATATAAACAACAAAAAAGCTTGCTGTGTCCTGCAAATCCTTGCAGGACTGGTCTGCCTCCTACTTGCTTGCCAATGCTCTTTTTTTTTCTTTTTCTATTTTTTATTTTGTCAGTTATGGGACTTGAACTCAGATCCTTGACACTGTCCCTGAGCTTTTTTGCTAGTGCTCTACCACTTTGAGCCACAGTATTACTTCCAGTTTTCTGGTTAGTTGATTGGAGATAAGAGTTTCACTGACTTTCCTACCCAGGCTGGCTTCAAATGGTGATTCTCAGACCTTAGCCTCCTGAGTAGCTAGGATTACAGGTATAAGCCACCGGCACCCAGCTTATCCAATATTCTTCTCACACTGATCTCCCCTTGCTCTTTCAACCTAGTCATACTGGCACTTCCCAGACCCTTTACTGAGAAGTCTATACATACCTCCAACCCAGAACTTTGCAAATATCATTCCCACTATAGGTAACACACTAATCTCAATCTCTTTCTAACCCAAGTTCGACCATTTCCCCTTCCCACCATCTCTCTACACACTTCCATTGCATAGTATTCCCCACTTATCCACAGTCTCATTTTCCACGGTTTCAGTTACCCATGGTCCAAAATATGAAATGGAACGTTCTAAAAATAAACCCTTATGTTTTAAACTACATGCTGTTCTAAGTAGCGTGGTAAGAAACATTTCTCACTGTCTCACACTGTCCTGCCTGGATCATGAATCATCCCTTTGTCCAGAAAATCTACACTTTATAGTCCACCCACTCATTAGTCATCTCAAAGATCAGATCAGTTGTCATGGTATCACAATGCTTATAATTTGCTTAGTAATGCTGTACTTTTGCTTAGTAATGGTCCCAAAGAGCAAGCTGCTGTTGATCTGGATTTGCAAAAGAGAAGTCACATAGTATCTCCTTGAAGCAAAGAGGGAAAAGTTTTTGACCTAATAAAGAAACTTTCTGAAAATTATATGCTGAGCTTGCCTAATATCTATGGAAAGAACAAATCTTCTATCTGTGAAATTAAAAAGGAGATAGAAATTCATGCTAGTTTTGCTGTCACACCTCAAGCTGCAAATGCTATGGTCACAGTGTGCAATAAATGCTTAGTTAAGATGGAAAGCACTTCAATTAGCACGCGGACCTACAGAAGCAAACAGTAAATACCAGATTCAGTAATGTCTGTGCTATTAGGCATCCTCAGTGAAGAAGGGGCTACTGTGCTCTCCATAGAACCTTGCTCTAGATTCTTTAGAGATTTACCCAAGTTTGATGACATCATCATCAGTAGGATTATTTGCTTGTGTCCCTCACTACACCCTGGCTCCATGGGAGCAGAGATCATGCCCCACCTTTCATTCCTAGTACTTAGCACAGTCTCCACTGTGAATCACAAATGAATAGATGAATGAATAACCATGAGAGTCAGGTCCTACTCTTTACCTTTTTGGACTTAAAAAACAGAGCTGGATGTGGGAAGCAGAGTGATCTGCCAAAGGCCACATGACTCAACTGTCGCAAAGCCAGGATTCAAAACCTATTCTTCAGATGCCAAATCAGGGTAAATATTTTTGTCACTCTTCAGAGGGATTTTTTCTGAAAGACTAGTGATATAGATGACTTAAAATGGAGAAAGAGAAACACCGAAAGAGCTCTTGCTCTCTGAAAATAAAGTTCTAGACTTAGGCACTGAATTTATATCAGTACACTCAACATAAAAGGATTTCCTTCTAAGAGGCAGTCATAAAGGCTCAAAAAGATTTCCACTCAAGAGTCATGTCTCCTTTCCTGACTTAAAAATAGTCCTTCTCTCCTTGGCAGGTCTGGGGCCTATTTTTCTGTAGTTTCTGGCACCATTTCCTTCAAAGCTTTTCTGAATGGGGCTCCTCCAGTGACTTCAAAAAGAACTTTGAGCTTCAATTAGCCACAGGAGACAAGGACACAGTGAGAAATAGGTGTTTGGTTTAGGACCACATAAAAGCTGCCAGAAGAGATGTGTGGATAAATTAGGCATTGCACTGTCTCAGACAGTCTGGTCAGTTTTTCTGAACCCTTTTTGAGTGGAGACTGATGTCAGGGCTGCCATGTCCATCAATAGGTGATAGGGAGATTTCCCAGTGACTATCACCTAGAAATGAGAAGATATGGAAGTTACTTGTGGAAAGAGTAGATATTGTGATGGTTGACAAGTGTTATATAGAGTGAGCAATGGCACAGAAGTTAGGAGGCCATTTCTCCTGTCCCCTATCTATCACTAGCTCTCAGATACTTCTACCTTGGCCATTCTGTTCTTGGTATATTGGTTTTCTCCATGACAAAATGAAGGAGTTGGGACAGATGGCTTTTCTTTTTCTAATGCTTTTCTTTAAGATCATAATATCCAATAGCTGTCCTTAGGTAGTGGGCTGGAAATATAGTCCTACAGACTTCAAAGAAAAGATGTTGATATAAAAATAAATTGTTGAATTGAGAATTTAATTATTTCTATTGGTTTTGAGTAAGCTGGAAATGTCCTAAAACTATAATGGTCTTTTTTTTAATTCACAGAAAATGGGGGCCTATATGTGTACACACACACATACACATGCTCACACACACACACACACACACACACACACATCTCAAATCTCATTTAGATAATTCTTCCAAATGGTCAAATATAGAGATCTCTGCTCAGAATATATCTGTTTCTCTGGAAATTTCTCAACTGTAGCCTATCATGAGGCTATTTAGTTTATTAATTTATTATTACTACTATAACAAAGTACCACAAAACTTTGTGACTTAAAACCACACAAGTTCAGTAGGACGCTGGTTCGAAGCCAGTCCATGAGGCTCTTATCACCAATTAGCCACAAAAAAAGCCAGAAGTGGAACTGTGACCAAAGTGGAAGAACACCAGCCTTGAGCAAAAAGCTTAGGTATGGTGTCCAGGCCCTGAGTTCAAATGCCAGTACCAGAACAACGAGTTTGTTATCCTATACTTCTGGAAGTCAAAAGTCCTAAAATCAAACTGTTAGCAGTACTTCACTATACTTTCTGGTAGTCTTAGAGGAGAATCTATTTGTTTGCTTTTACTAGCCTCTAAGAGTTGCCTGCATTACTTGGCTCATGGTCCCTTCCATCTTCAATGCACATCATACAACACATTATCTACTTTAACTCTGATGTTCCTTCCTCTCTTTTGTAAAGGTCCTCTTGATTAAATTGAGCCAACTTGGAAATAGGACATTTCTTCATCTTAGCATCTATTGTAGACTGCAAGATTTTTGTGGATTGAGCTTTATGTATTACCTGAAATTTATATGTCAAAGTTCCAACTCCTAGTACCTCATATAGTGACTATGTTTGGAAACAGGGTCATTTTATGTTCAATTAGTTAAGATGAGGTTATACTGAAATAGAGTGGGCCTCTAACCCAAAATAAAACCTTTATAAAAAGAATAAATTTGAATATAGACATGAACAAAGACATCTGTGCATAACAATGCAGTGTGAACATGAAGGTAGATATACACATATAAATCAAAGAATTCTAGCAACCCACCAGAAGTTTGAGGAACATCAGAGTCTCATTCACAGGCAAATAAATTCTGCCGACTTCTTTACTCAGATTTCTAGCCACCAGAGGATACCAGGTTTGTGGTATACCATCTCAGCACTCCCAAGAAACTAATACAAAATGTTTAATCATATGTTTAAAGATGCTTTTTTCATGTAAGATAATATATTTGTAGATTTGGGGGTGGTTAAGGTATTGACATCTTCAGGGTTGAGCATTATTCAACTTACCACCATATGTTAGACATACATTTTATATTATAGTACCCTGATCAGACAACCATATCTGATTGAACCAAAGGTTAAGACCTGACCCCGGGAAGAGTTAATGCATTGGCTTGTCAGTGACCAATCAGAATGGCTTCCTGAGTACTGACCCAAGAAACACAGAGACCAATGTGGTTAGAGAATGTGGGTCACACGGAATTAGCAGTAGACATGGCACAATGGCAAAACCTACATGACCCATGATTAACAAAAGCCAAGAATTAAAAATGAAGCAGATCGGAAAGAAAAGAGTAAGAATTAGAATCCTCAGTGTTCCATCTGGATGATCATCACACATAGTCCCCTTCAAACTATCACTCACCCAACCAGAGGCAAAATTGTCCATATCTAATCAAATAAACAATACCTCTCACACTACTACATTCAACACCAGTTTACCACTGGTTACCCCCAGTGGATGAATTGGGATGAATTTTGGCTCCAAATGTTATGTCCCCACAGAACCTGTAAATGTGGTCTTATTTAGAATAAGGTCTTTGCTTATGCAATTAGGTAAGGATCTTCACAGGAGCTATTGTTGATTAAAATGGGGACTCTAAATCAAATGTCAAATGAAGGATAAATGTCAAGGAAAAAGGACATATATAGTTATATGTAGTGATGGGAGTTATGCTGACACAACCCAAGAAATATCTGAAGTCACCAGAATGTGAAGGCAGCTAGAAAGAATTCATTCCTGGTATCTTCAAGAAGAACATAGTCCTTCTAATCCTCAATTTCATACTTCTGATTGCTTGTGCTATGAAACATACTGTTATCTTCAACCACTAGGTCTAGGAAAATATTTTACACCAGCCCTATTTCAAATGTGCCAAGAAATAAACTCATGGGGGGAAACAAATATGTGGAAAACTTGAAGAATCATTTTCCAGGTGAAAGGCACTAACATAGATATTGAAACTAGAAGGTATAAGCCAGGCTCTGCTGATTCTAGGAACCTGGACCAGTTAACTATTTGCCCATGGACATTGAGCCCCATTCGTCCTCATTCCCATAGAACACTAAATTAGACTGGAAGTCACTGAACAGTAGGGTTTATGTCTTACTCAACTTTATGTCTCCATTAAGTAAATATGCCCCAAAAGTTAATCACAATACAGCATTATTAATCATTGACTAGGTTATGAAAGATGTGCCATCATAATTGGATAAATGCCATTATGACAAGAGGTTCCTGATAAAAAGATGAATTTTGCCTTTCTCTCTCTCCCCCTCCCTCCCTCCCTCTCCCCACTCCCTCCCCATCCCCCAACCCCACCTCACACTTGTGTTGCTTTCTTGTCCTCCCAACTTCCACCATGAAATCACACAACTAAAAGGCCCTTGGCAAATGTGGGCTCACTGATCTCCGACTCTGAGTCCTCAGAATTATAAGAAACAAATCTCTGTTGTTTATAAACTATCAAGTCAAGTATTTTGTTCTTCCCTAAGGAAGAACAACCTTAAAATGAAAAGATAGGCACAGTAGATTGCTCACACTGTCGCTAATGCAATATTTCTAAAACAGATGTCATCCTCATACTTTGTGGCATAAAATCTTGCAGTGGTCTCTCACTTCTCTCAAAAGAAAGGGAACACATTGGTATATATGCTCTTTACACAATTCACAATCTCTCTAATGAAAAGACTTTTACCTAGGCAACTTGGTACCTAATAAATATCTCTTCTCAAAATTGCCAGACCTTCTGATTCAGAATCACCAGAGGTGAGGCCTAAGTAATCCGTGCTTTATAGTTTGTTTCATTGTTTGTTTGCTTGACAAATCCCCTCACTCTCCTACATGACTCAGATCATCAAAGAAAACTAGATATTGCTGCCCTAGAGAAATAAAGGTAAGGGTACTGACTCCAACATCATTTTTGATAGCATAAAACTCGAAATAACCTACATCCCTCTCAATAAGGGAACAGATAAATAAAAAAGTCATATTCATAAAACAGGATTTTATGCCATAGTCAAAATGAATGAGCTTGATCTGCCGATGTGAAAAGAGCTCCAGTACAAAGTTGAGGAAGAATAAGGCAAGATGCAGAATGCATTCTGCAGTATAAATACTTATGTGCTTAAAACATACTTTAAATGATCTGAAAAGATAAATGCCTAATGAATGAGAAGTGTCTCAGGGAAGAGATATAAAGAAAGGAACTCAACTAGACATATCAGTAAGCCTTAAATAAATCTACAGTGTGTGATCTTTTTTATAAAAAGGCTAGAAAAAAAGACAATAAGGTGGGAAGGTGGCTCAGCAGTAGAGTGCTTGCCCTGCATTCATGAGGCCCTGGGTTCGATTCCTCAGCACCACATAAGCAAAAAGAAAAAAGCTGGAAGTGGCGCTGTGGCTCAAGTGGTAGAGCGCTATCCTTGAGTTGAAGAGCTGAGGGACAGCACCTAGGCCAAGAGTTCAGGCCCATGACCAACCCCCCCCCAAAAAAAGACAGTAAAATGCTAACATTTTTTAAATTTTTGGTGGCAAGAACACAGATATAGAGATCCTTTCAATTATTCTTCATTTTTTAATTCTCATATTATAAACTATGAATCCCTGAACACACTGGATAAACTTTCTGTGATCTGATGTTCAACTCATATACTCTAGTCAGACTCAAATACTTCTTCTTCACCCTGACAAGTATCCAGATGTTCCATGTCGGATGCCCTTTGCCTGTCTTGCTGCCCATATCTGCTGCTGATGTTTCTGCTTGTCCTTCACTGCTATTTTTCTGATGACATGATATGCTCCCCCATTCTGCTCTCTTTTACAATCACAGTTTATTCTGTCTACCGTCCAGCCCTGCCAGGGCCCAGCATACAGTCTGTACTCCATTGCTTCCTTCAGATGAAGGAAGGAATAAAGCAGACACACAGCTAGTTTCCTGGTTTCCTGTGAAACCACCTGAAATGCCAATGCTATTCTACTTTCCCTTAGCAGCAGCACATAGGGAAAAGGTAAGAGATGGCTAAGGTGGCCATCTCCACATACATGTAAAGGAGTTGAATGGAAAATTGAGAAGAATTGCTTCATTTCCTCTAAGCACTGAGATAATGAGCTTAAATTATAGCTGGAAAGATACTGATTAGATATTGAAAAGAACTTAGTAAGAGCAACATACTGTACTGGGAAAAAGAGCATAGTTCTGGAGTCAGACAGACCTGGTGATGAAACCAGGTCCTCTGCTCAACAACCATTTAATTCTAGAATGTTATTTAATCTCAGTGTTCCCATTTCCAGAATGGTGGTACTAATGCCCACCTTGTATATTAATGTGAAAGTTAAAAGGCGGAACACATGAAACCCTTGACACATAGTAGTTACTTCTCTGACATCAGTATAGAACTAAACTACAGATGCCTCCTCCTCCCAGTTTTTGCAGTTAGATCATCCAATGCTTGTAGTTTAAAGATAGAAGATGAGTTTTGGGATTTTCAGGGGGCTTATTGCTCGTTCATAGCTCTGAAACTTCTGATTCCTCTGTGGGAATCAGCATGTCCAAGACAGCATTTGAGGTACATGATTCATGTGTATTTGTGTGTGTGTGTGTGTGTGTGTGTGTGTGTGTGTGTGTGTGTGTGTGTGTGTGTGTGTGTGTGTAGATGTTCACAATGAGGGCTTTTCTTTCATCCCTTAGAAAGGAAATGTCACTCTGTTCCTGATGACAGCCTAGGCTAAACTGTTTAGCATTTTCATTTTAAGGTGATATTTAAATTGTCTTTTTTAACTTTCATTGTAAAAAGGTGATAGTTAACCTGTCTTCCTTCAGCCCTAACATCAACACCTTCCCTGCTCAGGTCCTCATAATAAGCTTTGGGATTGGGTTAAATTGCATTTCTCCTTCTCCTCTTCTCCAGCCGGAGAACAGAAATGAGGATTCTTATCAAAGCTGAGATTCTTTTCTGTCCTACTCTATTCTGATTCCGCTCCTAGAAGAGATGACATCAGATCATGACCTCTTCTGGATGACTGCAAGGATCACGAACTTGGAAATGAATTCACGCGAGGATGCACACAGCCTCTGTTTAAAATTAGATCTGTCTTTACCTTTGCCGACTCTAAATGGACAATGGACAGTAAGATTAGTATTCACCTTTAACTTGAAAAACACATCATCCAGGATCAAAAGCTTCAGCAGGGCTACACAATAAGCCTGGATTAGGAATGGGAGTCAATCTTGAGTACCACTTACCCCCTCCCACCCTCTGACCTTCCCCCCATTCTCACTGCTCCCCCCCCAACCTGCTCTCGGTGAATTGGCAGACATTTTCCTAGTACTCTTAACAATAGCTTCCAAAATTAATATAGCTCTTCCCCGTGGACTCAAGGCACAGTTTACACTTGGCCTCTCAAGGAGCCTCAGAGACAGCGCTTATTTCTTTCATAGGATGTGACAGGGTTCAATACATAATGAACAAAATGTCATAATAGCTCGATAAAGGCACTTTGTAAAACACATGGAACAAGTAATTAAAAAAAAAACCTTCTAAATGAAGATTCAGTTCCAAAGGGAAGGATGCCTTTGGGTTTTTTGACAAAGCAAGATATTCTAAAATTCAATTGTTTAATAGGGTTTTCCCCAGCAGCACTGGCACATATTAATTCTCATTTCAAGGCAGCATGTTTATTTTAGTTCCAACCTACTTTCAATGGTAGGTAATTAAAGAAACTAAAAGTGCATATCTTATTGCTTAATTCACACTCTACCACTGTGTTTCCAGGCCTTTCTCAGGCTGTGTTTTAATGATAAAGAAGGATAGAAGATTTTTATTCAACCGTAAGTGTTTGAGAAAAGCAGTGAATAAAAGTCAGGTTATATATCCTGATTTTTAAAAGAAACATCATCCTATTATTTTAAATACCAGCTTTTGAACATCTGAGCTAAGCCCTTGTGTAATAAATTTCACCAGACATTCTAAGAGCACCAAACATAATTGGTAGTCATTTCTATGAAGTCTGGGCATGTGGTTTCTACCATCATCACCAAGAAAAATAATCTTGAGTGTCCATAGTGAAAGTCACAAGTGTGTATGGTGTATCTTCCTAAAGAGAACCAAGACCCCACGTCAAGGAAAAGAACATGGTATAAAATTATAAGCTGCCAGTGTTGGCAGACACTGAACAACAATCCAATAGCCACACATCATTACAAACCACATATGTACTTTTCCTCTCTCCAGTGGCCACATTTTTGAAATGTAAAATTTATTTGAACAACATACATGGACCCAGTATCTACAAGACATCAGTGTATAATCAATATAAAAATTATTGTTTTTCAGATGCTGGAGAGGATGTGGCCAGAAGGAAACTCTACTGCATTATTGGTGGGAGTGTAAACTTGTTCAGCCACTTTGGAAAGTAGTATGGAGGTTCCTCAAAAGACTCCGCATAGAGCTTCCCTATGACCCAGAAATCCTACTTTTGGGCATTTACCCAAATGATCACAAACAAGACCATATTAAAGCTACCAGCACAACTATGTTTCTTGCAGCATTATTTATCATAGCTAAGATATGGAACCAACCCAGATGTCCCTCAGTAGATGAATGGATCAAGAAAATGTGGTATATATACACAATGGAATTCTATGCCTCCATCAGAAAGAATGACATTGCCCCATTTGTTAGGAAATGGAAAGACTTGGAAAAAATTATGTTAAGTGAAGTAAGCCCGGCCCAAAGAAACATAGGCCCCATGGTTTCCCTTATTTATAATAACTAGTATATGTCTGAGACAAGCAGAAAAGGTCAGATATGTTGATGTTAGGTGAAATGAACCCCAAGATAAGTATTCAAATGTTTTTTACTTTCACGCGATTGTTTCTAGCATATTTATAAGATGATTTATTTGTTGCTTTGTTTGTCCCTACCTCCACGATATAACCCCTGCTTTTACTGTATTTGATGTTGGTATAATTTGTGGAGGGGAAGGGCAAAAACAAACCGTGTAAATAG
This sequence comes from Dipodomys spectabilis, assembly GCF_019054845.1. NCBI lineage: Eukaryota > Metazoa > Chordata > Mammalia > Rodentia > Heteromyidae > Dipodomys > Dipodomys spectabilis. The sequence continues at coordinate 17,682,612 of NW_024870772.1, forward strand.
GGATACAGGTGGATCCATTGCAACAATGAGATGTATAAGTCGTTATGTCGAAAAACGAACTTTACAACTTTGGTGGGGGGGGCGGATATGGGAAGGGATAAGAAGGGGAAACAAAGGAGGAGGCTACAATGCTTGATAGGAAATGTACTCACTATCTTGCCCATGTAATTGTAACTCCTCTGTACGGTATTTTCATAATAAAAAAAAATTAAAGAAAACTTCAGCTCACCAGTTGCACTAGCTATATTTCAAGTATTCAATCTGCGTGACTTAGAGGGACAGTAATGGCAGATGTTCCATAATTAAGCCCACTCCCAGGCTCTCAACTGGCCAGAAACAAGGCCTCCATCACATCTGTCTAGCGTTGTCTCAAACACTGCCTTTCAGCAGAAAGTTCTTCATTGTGTTGACATGGAGCTAAGCCCTCACCTTGCCATCTTCAGATGCCAGGTCTATCTCGTACAGTGTCTGTCCCTCCCTGATTTAGAGGTGGGAGAGAACTGCCAGGCCTTCCTCCCCACCCAGAAAGTTTCATCTCAGTTTTCCTAGCCGGGTGCCAGTGGCTCATACTTGTAATCCTAGCTACTCAAGAGGCTGAGATCTGAGGATCACAGTTCAAAGCCAGCCTGGGCAGGTAAGTCCATGAGACTGTTATCTCCAATAAACCATCAGAAAACCGGAAGTAGCACTGCGGCCTAAGTGGTAGAGCGCTCACCTTGAGCTAAAGAGCTGAGGAACAGTGCCTAGGCTCAGAGTTCAAGCCCCACGACCTACACACACACACACACACACACACACACACACACACAAAGAGTAAACTCATCTCAGGTCTCCTGAAGTCTCCTACTGGCAAATGTGTGTGCTCAAAGAATGCCATGTACTTTGCAAAGGAACCAGACTTTTTTGGGGGGAGGAGGGGTCCAGTCATGGGGCCTGAACTCTGGGCCTGGGCGCTGTCCCTCAGCTCTTCAGTTCAAGGCTAGCACTCTACCACTTGAGCCACAGCGCCACTTCCGGCATTTTTCTTTTTGCTTATGTGGTGCTGAGGAATCGAACCCACTGAGCCACCTTCCCAGCCGGAACCAGACATTTTGAAAAGACTCTTTCCTCACTAGAATCTACTTGATCAAGACAGAGGAAATGGGACAACAAGAGCAATGGCTTTTCCCGGAAGCAAAGCATTCTGATCTTTCTCAGCTTACGCAGCGAAGAGCAGCTGCAGAGTGATAACCCTAAAAGCTGCAGAAAAGGGGTCCACATAGAACAGAGCACCTGGTATCTGGTACTAGAAAGTTTTACAGAGGAGGCACTTTTGAAATAAAGAAGAGCCGAATAGCTTAGCTGCTGCACTGTGTGTATACATACGAATATTAATTTTGTATAAATGGCAACAGGATAAATGTTATCCTAGATGCCTTACCCCATCTTGCAGCAGAATCTTCACCCCATTCTTCTACTTCTACCTCTGAAAGTCATTTTACTTACTCAGCACAGGTCCTAAATTTTCATCTGAGTTTATATAATCCAGTACAGTCATCAATATCCACATAGACTCATGGACTTTGAGCAGTTTGTCAAGGTATATTCTACAAAGCCAAGATCTTATACACACTTTCCTGCACCTGGATTTTCTCACTTAATTCCCTATAAGTTAGGTGGAAGAGCAAAGCCTTTGGACTGTTCTTCCCAATTATCCAGTTCATCAAGGGCTAGGTTTCTGGCATCTGGGCACTTGCACAGATGTGTGTTCTAAAGGGTCTGTTTAGTCCTAGCCACCAGAGTAGACCTGGCTCCCAAACAGAGCAGAAGACCATCCCAGGCCCCAAAGGGACTCCAAGTAGATTCCTGACATGGTGCCTTGGCTTCCCCTCCAGGGAGTGCAGAAAAGGGAACATTCTCCCTCTCCGACCCTCCATGTACTCAGAAGCACTTTGGTTTCCCATATTCAGTATTCCGTGTTGCCAACATACACACACATACACACACACACACACACACACACACACATGTTCAACTACTCCCCATCCCCAAGGTTAGGGGAACATCCGGGAAACTGAAAGACAAGCCAATAATTGAAAACCCAACAGGTTTGCAGGTGTGAATGGAGTTCTTTACACTAGGTGCATCAAGTTGACAGAAACAATTATGCACAGGGGATAGTCCTTCCTCCATCTTGGAAATCACTCGAGCACTTCCCAGTGCTTTTCTCACTTCCTGTCTCCTGTCCCAGCTCTCAATCCTACACCTGGGGCAGCAGGGAGGGGGAATGTAGCCCTGCCCCGCAAGGACCCAGCTCCATCCCTTAGTACTATACATCCTCAGGGTAGGAATGGGAGCTTCACACTCCAAAATGTTTCACACACCGGTGCCTGAAGCACCATCAGAAATCATGGGCCAGTGTTTCTTTCATCCATTTTTAATTGCACGGATTGTAATGACATTCTTTGAAAAATAAATACTTAACCACCTTCCCGTCGATTTCTCAGGCCCAAGAAGGATGGTGATGTAAAGCTCTCAGTTAATAGCTTAGTTTATTCTGGTGTCATTTCTTTTATTTCCTTTCGGCTTGTTATTTATGGTTTAATTTTTTTTTTTTTTTTTTTTGCACCCTGGTGCTTTGGCCTGCTTTTCTCAGGAGGATAATTAAGAAAAAGAATTTAGATGTTCAGGCATTTTTTCAACCATTGAGCTAAAGGCAATTGAGGTGTTTCTGGAGAGAGAAGGAAGTATGAAAGGAGCACACACCACTGCAGTCACCACCAAAACCCAAAAATAAAATCTGTTCTTTCCCCAAAGTGCATTAAGGTGTTATTCTTGTCATTTGGGATGGTATAGTCTATTATTCTAACTCGCACTGGATTCTGTGAGGCAAATAGCTAAATGACAGGACTCATGTGTGTAGACAAATTACTACAGAACTCATCTGTGACCACAGGGTCCTATAATTGAAATGGGATCATGATTCTCTTTGGTGTCTGCCCTACAGCTGACCAGACCCACTTACAAAACTATGGTCCTCAAAGACAAACCAGATGAGGAAGGAAGCTGAAATAAAAAATAAAAGGACGTGGCTCCTGCTACAAAAAGGAATGTTTAATTAGGCAAGAGCTGTGCATTGCAGCCATCCACATAAAATAGAAAGAAGAAAAAAAATAATAAAACTTTCTCCATGAATGACTCTTCCTACCCTTGAAGACAATGATAATGAAACTGACAAAAACACCTTAGAGGCCAGCTTCAAAAAGCAAATCGATTTATTTAATAATTTAGGAATCACTTCCAGCTACCTTTCCCATTAAAATCGGAGGGGCCATTGTATTCTCTATTTCCTTGGTTCCTTTCCTTTCTCTTAGTTATGCCTCGCTGGCTTTAATAAATAAGTAATACAGAGAGGGGAGGGGGAAAACACTTAGTTGGAGTACCTAGCCTTCGCCACCACCCTGCAGGGCTCTCTGATTCTTTTCTACTTGGAAATAAATGGCCTCAAGAACAATCTTTTCTCCCATAAAAGCTGGGGCAGCTGGATTTGACCCCTAAGTGTGGTCACGGCAGCGCAGCAGCCGAGAACATGGCTTGAGCCTGCAGAAAAACTTCAGAATAAATAACACACTAAGCCAAGCCAGGAGAGGGAAAGGTTCATTCCAAAGGTGAGGGCTAGGGAGGGGGGGGGGGGGGGTCCATGCAAGCGACTTCCCAACTAGTAAATGGCAAAAAAGCCACAGCAACTAGTAAGGGGAATTCCGACAGCATCAAAGTAAACTGTGATCATTTGTAGTTTATTGCTCAAAAGCAAGGGCGGCTGAACCCAGATGCTGTTATATTTCCTCGTGATGCTTTGAGGAAAATGGAAAAGACATTGCCATTTTACTGTAGGTCTCAGAAAGCAAACTTGCTGAGGAAGCAAGATGGGGGCTCTGCTCAGCTGTGACCCCCTCCCCTTCTCCCAGCACGAGGCAATCCGTCCTGGTCCTGAGACTCCCAGAGACCCCGGAGCCCAAGATTCCACTGCTCACCTGGAGCAGAAGAGATCCTGCACTCTTGAGAGCCACCACAATGGTGAAACAGAACTCCCTCAGCCACCCCTCAGTCTCCAGGATAAAACCTAAGCCCCTGGGGCAGGACCAACCTCCACTGTGCAGCCCCCTCGAGGTCACCTCTCACAGACGCTTGCTGACTCCAACCATCTCCATTGTCCCAACTCCTTATCCAGGGTGTTTTCACTTTGGCCAGAAAGCCTATCCTTCTATACCTTTCCTGCCTTCTCCGACCTTCGCTTCTAGCTAGAATCATTACTTTCTTTTGGTCTTCAGAATATGGTTTAAGCATGAATCTTCACTCCTTAAAAAAAAAAAAAAAAAAAGCCCCACATTCCTGCTCCACAGATCTGGTTTGGTCTCCATACCTGTTTCCCTCTGGCTAGAGGAGGGCTGAGTTTGAATCCCATACTGCGCATGCCCAGTACCCCGTAGGCGACTAAAACAGACATATGTTAACTAAATGTTGACGGAACTGAGTTGGCTCACGGCTAAGGGACACTGGGCACTTGCCACTCATCTAAGCATATCTGTGCTTCCTGGGTTTTTTCAGCTGGGAGCAGAAGGAAGAGAGAAGTTCACAGTCATGTTGCCCCTAGAAACCAGCATCCAAAGCTTTGCCCCACAGGCTTTGAGAAGGTAATTTATTCCTGCCAGGAAAATACAGGCACCAAGCCACGCAGCAACTTCATTCCCTCCACAAATTAATCATGATTCCGGTGTTAATTCCATAAATAATTCATGAAGTCAAATATAAAGCATCCCAATGCTCTCCCTCAGCCATACTGTGCAGCTTCATTCACAGAGAAATTCAAACATAAACCTGGAAGTCTCTCTGGTTTGCAGGCAGCCGTGATATGGCTAAATTCACATTAAGCTTCACTCCATGCCTTTATTAAATAAATATTCATTGAACACCCTTTCTATGCTGGACATGACACTGGGTGAAACTGAATAAAGAAGTTGGTCTCTGCCATGAAGGATACAGCTGTTCCCTGATAGCTGAGAAGAAACAGGAAAGATCACAATGGTAAGCATACAATAGACAATATCAGCCAGTTCATGAGGGCACAGAAGTTGTCTCTGTTCTGCCCAAACAGACATGGGTTCCAACCCCAACTCCTACCTGTGGAGCCTTGGGCCCTTTAATCTCTCTTAAGCCTCCTCATCGGTGAAGTGATATGATGGCAATAATAGTCTCTACTTCACAGGATTTCTCCACAGAAAGACAGCAATCAACATTAAATACAGAGAGGTGGACACTTAGAATTACAAAAATCAACATTAGAAGGCAAGTTTGAGCATCCCTAATTCAAAACTGCAAAATCCATAATGGTCCAAAATTCAAAAAGTTTTGAGCATGTTGCCCAAGTAAATGATTCTGGGGTCAGAGCTGACCCCAGATGACAGATCACAGTCCTGTTTATACTGCTAAGTATTTGGGTGTGAATAAGTGTAAGAAGACAATTGCTTACTACCAGTATGTAAATTCAGAGTCAGAAATGATAGTAATACCCAAACAACAAAACAGCCAGGCCTTGTGAGTGGCTCAGGGCAAGACTTCTGTTTTCTGAAGGGTAAGTGTGTGAAAACTGTTTTGTGCACAAAAGTTTTAACAAAACTACCTTCAGGCTATGTGTACAGGTATATGTGAAACATAAGAATTTCCTGTTGAAAACTGGGTCTCAACCCCAAGGTATCTCATTATGTTTATGCAAATATTCCTAAATCTAAAACACTTCTTGTCCCAAGCATTTTGGTAAAGGTATTCAACCTGTATATAACACATTCGTGGGGAATCAGAAAGTTTCTTAGAGAAGCTGAAATTCAAAAGATGCATGAGGGCTGGGTGCCGGTGGCTCACGCCTATAATCCTAACTACTCAGGAGGCTGAAATCTGAGGATCGCAGTTCAAAGCCAACCCAAGTAGGAGTATCCGTGAAGCTCTTATCTCCAATTAACCACCAGAAACAGGAAGTGGCACTGTGGCTCAAGTGGTAGAACACTAGCCTTGAGCTGAAGAGCTCAGGGACAGCATCGAGGCCCAGAGTTCAAGCCCCACAACCAACCAAAAAAAATTTTAAAAGCTGCATAAGGAAGAATATGAAAGTCATGGGGAAAATTCAACCATGTAATTCGTGGGGTCCAGTGCAAAATGAACATACTCTCCTCCCCCTTTTCCAACATCAAGCCTTTCAAGATGATGTCAGAGGAACATCAAAGCAAGCTCAGTGTCTTTGTAAGAAAAGGTCCTGAGCAACTTCAGAGACTGGAACCCTAAGTTCCTTTCCATCTCCAACATGTTACTAATATCTAGACGGTGGAAGTAATGGCTCCACATACCAAACTCTCTGTTTCAACATTTTCCCAATGGAAGATGCTCTGACTAAACCAGAGCATCAGAAGTGACCTTCAAATTCAAGGTAGCCAGATCTTCTGGGGACTAACACCAGGTGTGTGCATACATGTAAATGACCTGTACATCATTCACTTCTCTGATGCTGTCTGAGATGCATAAGACAATGCAGAAGGCCACTTTCTCAGAACCCTTACCTGGGCTAGGTTTCCTGAGGAAGGGGGTGGAGAGAATCAGTGGAAATTGCAGAATCTGAGAATGAGTCCCAGTGCAAGTTCCTACGCCCTCTGATCCAGGCAAGTCACCTCACATATCTGGACACCAGTGTCTTCACCTGTGAATTACAGCAATAGATTCACAGATCTCTATGGTTCCTTCTGGAGAGAATGTTCTATATTTCGTGCAAAAGCAGCAGGAAGAAGAAAATAAAGGTCTCCAGCACCAGAGTAAAGTAATAATAATTTTAAAACAAGCCCTATGCCTGCTGACTTTTTAATATACAATTTCTAGTCTGGGGGAAAAAAAACCCATATTATGCAAAATAAAATGCTGTTGAAAACTGCCATAATGTCCCCGTGCGTGTTTCATTTAGCAGGTGTGGTGTATTTCATGCCATTAAGGCTTTGTGTAATAGGGGCTCGGAAGCCCAATCACTGATAACGCTCTATTTAGACCACTCGGCAGGAGGAGCACGCATTTCCTGTACATCACTGACTGGTTTTATTGCTGAGAACATTTGCATAAAGCCAAACAATTATCCCCAGGGGGTAGATCATTTGCTCTTGCTTTTCCTTACCTGAAGTTGCTATCCTTCAAACTCCCTTCTTGGAATCATCTTCCTGACTCCCAGTTGTAAAATCATTCACTGTATAAGAAGGTCCAGGAAAACTTGGGCAGAAACCCCTCAAAGACTTCCAGGAGCTTTTCTTTTTGGAAATTTACCCAAGGTACTAAGCATCTTAGTATCTTAGTACCATGGTTCACAGGCTGCTATGTGCATGGGAATTATTACTTGAAGGGCTTGTTAACCACATTGTCTGGGCTCCTCTCCCAGTTTCTGACTCAGTAGTCTGGAGTGAGGCCTAAGCATTCGTAATTCTAACAAATTCCCAGTAAGGCTGGGAATTCCCAGTAAGGCTGAAAACTATTGTATTTAATGGCAAATAGCAACAAATCCTAGTTGACTTGAAGAAAAAAAATGTCAAAAATATCAGGTAGAGCTTACTTATGAAAAAAGGAAAGACAGGTGCTAAGAAATTCTCTGACGTTGAATCTACTCTAAAAGGGTAGTTGACCAGGCACTAGTGGCTCATGCCTATAAGCCTAGCTGCTCAGATTTGAGCAGCTCATTCAAAGTCAGCCAGTATAATTAACCTGCAAAAAGCCAGAAGTGGAGATGTGGTTTCTTCAGGTAGATTAAATTTTACTCACAATTACAGTTCCCTTTTCAGTCTACAACCAGGGCTCTACTCTAGAATGTTTGGCTCTAGACTCCAACAAGTAAGTATCTCAATCATTTTCAAAGAGCTTGCATCTACCTTTTTCATTTTGCTCTCCCAAGATCAAGGAGACACATTATGCTACCTCCATTTTACACATGAGTCTCAGACAAGAGCTACTAAATCAGCTGATTCTGAAATGTAAGTAATCAAACCTGATGAAAATCAAGACTGATTGGGCTGGCATTAACTGGAATGATTGCCAGCTCTTTTCTGAAAGCAATCCTGTTGTGGCTCTTGTTGAGTACAATGAGTGTGGACCAGGATCTAGGCAGCAGATCCATACAAGGAAGCAGCCCCTGAGTTGTGTCCAGTACTGGCATGTTCACCGCCTTTGACAGCTGCCAGCAGCTGTGCTTCCCAGGCTGGCCCTGCCATCCAGATGGCACAGAGAATCTAATTGCCATTGTTAGCACTGATGGTGCATTCCAAAAGAGGAGAGAGCAATGTTCAGCAAAGGAAATCTCTCTCCTCTCTGAGGAGTCACTCACTGCCCGTGTTTGACTCCAGGCATCTCCCTGCTATACTTTGCTTCTGCCGTTTTCTGTCTGAGGGAAAGTGTTAGAGTGCCTTCTTGCCTCAAGAACCACACGGAAGCCACGAAGAAGGGTGCGCTAGCCAACTCACTGGACTGATGCGATGAAAAGACATTAGCCTTCAAATTAAAAGATCTGGCAAGTCCGAGTATTGATGAAAATGTGGTGCATCTGGATCCTATCTACCTGACTGAGGAGACTGTAAATTGGAAAAATTGCTTTGGAAAACATGAGGACATCACCTAGTAAAGAGGAAGACATCAATGTCCTGTGATCCAGCAGTAATCCCGCTATAAAGCCTGCACTCTGTAAAATATATGCCCACATTGGCCAGGTTACACAGACTGGAACATTCTGAGCAATGCTACTCGAAATTACCAAAACTTGAAACAATCTGAAGGTCCACCAACCATAGGATAGATAAGTGGTGGTAAAGCTCACACATACCACTGCCTTTGTTATTACAAGGAAACAAGAAGTTCACAAAAAAAGAACAGACAAAATTTGACAAAAATTATAAAATTTAAAAAGGAGGGAAAAAAAGAATGGACAGTTCTATTCATATAATATTCCAAACCATCAAAATACCAAAAGCAACCACCTTTACACCAAGGGTGTGTTTGAGTGTGATTAACATTTAAGTCAATCAAAGAAATTATTCTCCAAAGTCAATATAGAGGGGATAACTCTGGGGAAAGGAAGGAGTTGTTGGAAAGTTGGGGATCCTATGTATCAGGCAACATTCTATCACCATTGTTATACCATGACTTAAGGGAGGTGGTTACACAGACATTTGCTTCTATACACGGATGTTTTTCTGCATCTTTCTGTTCAGATGTTCCACCTTATACACATTTAAAACAGAAAATATTACAAGGCAAAATAAGTCATCTCCCCAGACCTGATGACAGCTGCCCCCTACTGAAACCTAAAGAAAGTGCATGCTCAAGGGAGGTACTAGGAAACTGGTTGGTGAGGAAAAAAGAGATCTAAGGCCTCAGAAAAGTAGCATTCAAATCCCTTTTGGAATTTTTCATAAAGTTTTATTCATGAGCTGTTAACCATTTTGTTTAGCAAATCGGTTTATCCCAAAGACTTCTATGGAGGTGGCAGATGGCGCTAAAGAAATGCACTTAAATGAAGCCCTGTCTGTTTGCTCACCCTCTGTTTGGTATGGGCCTGTTCCCAGGACTCAAAGCAATGGTCTGGGAAGGAGGAGAAGGAAGGGAGAGAAGGCTGTGTGAGCATGGTTAGGAGCTAAGAAGCTGAACACGGTTTTTAAAGCAAACAGTCCCAGGATGAGCTTTCCCTGACTCTTGTGGGCCCTGCAAAGGTACATAAAGATTCAAGCCTGGGAACTCAGAGCTGCTAAATATAACCACTGTAGTAACAGAGGGGTATGAATAGAAAAAAGGCTTGGGCGCCGCCCTTTGTATGAAAATCTCACAGGGGATTGTGTGAGAGTAAGGGTGTAAGCCAAAGGGCTACAGCTCTTAACTCCTCACAGTCAATAATCCCATCTGCTCCTCCTAACTGGGGGGGATAAGAGTTTGCAAAGTTAGGCCTTTTCCAGGACCTGACAGGTCCTCTTAAAAGGAAAAACCACAAGCAGATGTGTTTCAGGACTTAAGTCCTAAGTAAGATAAGAGGCAAGTGAGGAAGACACAATAAATCTTAGCTCTAGTCTTTAATACTTTGTAAAATATTATAATGGGAGAATATTCATTAATTAGGTTCCAATGTGATTTTTTTCCTCTGTGTCTCAGATTGGTGACAATCCAATTTAATTTTAAAAAGATAATAATTTCCTTTTTTCCGTTTTTTGTTTGTTTTTTTTTTTTGAGGGGGGGTAGTATGGGTTTTTGAACTTAGAGTCTTGTGCATGCTAAATAGGTACTTTACTACCAAGGCATGCCCCAGCCCTTTTTGCTCTTGCTTTTTGCCCTAGCCAACCTAGACCATAATCCTCCTATTTGTATTCTTATAATATCTAGGATGATAGGTATGTATTACCACATTCAGCATTTTTTTTCTTTTGAAATGGGAATTCATGAACTTTCCCCTCAAACTTCTATCTTGCTAATCTCAGCCTTTCAAGTAGCTAGGAGTATACATGTGAACTACCACAGCCATTTTAAAAAGGACCTTTTTTTTAGACATTGGGTCTCTTACTCTTCTAACTTTAAATTTGAAGATGCTTAGCTTTCCATGATCTAACAAAGGCTTCCCTGCAGTTGCTGAAAGATTGTATATCAAGGACTATTAATTTATTGCTTTGCAAGAATTATCAACATGAATGTTGACATTGCCAAGCCCAAAATCTTTAAGATGCCATTCTGGTTTAAACGGCTACCAGAACATACTGTCTATAACTCTCCGCAAACGTTTGCAATTATTTACAGTTTATCCCACAAATGTTTACAGTTGTCTGAGAGTTCTGCTACTGTGGATTCAACTGACTTCAGCTAGAAATGGTATGAAATGAAATTGTGCCTGCAATAGTGAACACGTATAGATTTTTTTCATGACATTATTTTCTAAAACACACAGTCTTAACAATTATTAAACAGCATAAATTGGATATTATAGGTAAGCTAGGGATGCTTGCAAGTGTAGGGGAGGATATTCAGGGATTACATGCAAACATGACAGTTTTACATAGATATGTAAGTATCTGAGGATGTTGGTGTTTATTGGGGGTGGGTGGAAAATGGTCCCAGAACCAATTCTCTGTGAACACTAGGGCATGCTGTGTAAGAGCTAGCTATATGCCAGTCCTGGAACTGGACACTGTGACTTATGATGGCTCTTACATTTGTGAGGAAGGAAGGTAATAGATACAGAATGTACTCTGGCAAGGGTCAAGCAGAACATAGTGGAGTATCCAGAAAAGATTCCTCACCCAGGCTTTAGGGGTCAGGTAAACTGACTAGCAATATGGAACACTGAGATCTGAGGGACAGAAACAGAAGCTGGCCAGGTAGAGGGCAGGAAAGAGTGATGTTCTAGGGAGACGGAATGGCATACACAAAGGCTTTCCATGAGAGAAAGATGGGTGCTCAAGATTAAGAAGCGAGGTCTGAGGAGTAGTGAGCAGTGGGGCCTAGAAGTGGGAGGCAGTGGGTCATAAGTGGCCTCAAAGGTCATTTGAGAGGGTCACTTGTTTTTTTTTTTTAATTCATGAGGAACTTCTGAATGGTTGTGAACAAATTCCAGCTTCTATAGATTCCATTGGCTACCTGTGTACAGATTAGAGGAAAGCAAGACAAGCATCAGGAAGACCCATTGGAAAGCTGCCCCAATGTCCTGGTGTAAGATGGCAGTAAGTCTGAACCAGGAAGAAAGGTTGGATAGAAATAAGGGAACACAGAAAGGAAGGTCTTAGACCTATTGGGTAACTTTGTTCATGCCTCTCATGTAAGAAAATGCTTCATAACACAAAGTATTAACTTCTAATTTTAGCTTTCAATCACTTTCTTTTAAGTGTGGTTGTGCAACTTGTACTCATCAGGCACGGACCAGTGGTAGGGCTTCAACAACGCCAGAATGATCAATGCTCAGCCAACATGGCACCAGTCAAGCTTAGTGGACAAGAGTCATGAGGTCAGACCAACGTGGCTTCAAATTCTGGCTCCATTTACTTTCTGAGTCCAGAGACAAGTTCTTTCATCTCTCCAAACTCACCTCTCTATTTTTAAAGTTGTAGAAAAGTGCCTGCCTTTTAGATTTGTTGGTTAAATTCAATGGGCTAATGTATGTAAAGAGGAGAGTACCCAGTATAAAATAGTGGCTTAATAAATAGCAACTAATACTATTGCTGCTGGTGGTAGTGATAAACTTTTATGTATTACTTTCATAATTCAACTTGACAACTTCTCATTTAGCAGAGCTGGAGTCTTATACAGGCACACAAGTGATGTCACCTGCATTTTTTTTCCTGTAGTAGCCATGCAAGTTGAAACCAACCCTGCTGTCCCACATGTCCAGTTGACAACATAGCAAGGTTCAAAAGAGCCTTGATCAGACACTTACAGGAGAGAGGGTGCAGGGAGATGCCACCAACATCAGCGTGGTCAGTCTCCTGAACACGACAGTGACAATGACATCTTTGAAATATAGATAACTCTTCATTCTCAAACTCCATATCCAAGAAGACACACAAATGGGTCCCAACAACTTCATTGAGTTAACACAGTAACAGCAAGAGGCTGAAGTACATACCCTGGATTGCAGGAAAAGCTATATGCATGGAGCTCAAAATATTCTCCAGTAACACATTGTGGAGCTCAGCCCCAAAGGCTGTTGCCTAGGCAGCACGGCATCCAATGATGGACTGTGGAACAGAGAAGTAGGAAAACAGATCAAGAAAAATGGCATGACCTTTGGGAGATGGAAAAACAGAATGAGGCCAGAGCTACATTTAGTTCTGTACTAAACCAACACTTTATAGACCAAGGGTATCTTACTTTCCCTTTTACCTTCAGTATCTACTTCTTTACTTTTTTTTCTTACTTCACTAACAACAGGTCAAACAGATTCATCCTCAAATGCTCCAACCTTGAAGAAAATCAATCTGCAACTCAGCCCCATGGGGCTGGAACTATATGGAGGATGAATATAATAATAGCAGTGTAGTAGAAACATGATTTGAGATTTTTTAAAGCAATGTTCTTGTGTCCTGCAGTACCCTCATTCTCTCTATCCACCCCCTTTCTCTCCAGGCAAACACTTCAGCATCAAGCACTTACTACCTGGGGCAAGGGATGGTCCAGCAAAAATGCTGGGGAAAGAAAATCTCAATTTTTGACTTGGGAGTTTCAGATTTGAAGTTCACAATTGAGTTGAAAGCAAAGACTTTTCATTCCCAAAGTTTAGTAGAAAACTATTATCCAGTGACTTGGATATGGAGAGAGAGAGAAAGAGACAGACAGAAACAGAGACAGAGACAAACAGAGACAGAGACAGAGAGAGGCAGCTAGACTCTGGTGTGTGTTTCCATCATCTTCCCTGGCAAGAACTGATGGGGAAGTCACAGCAAAGACCCCCACATGGATTCCAGGGCATTTAAGAGCTCTCCAGAAGAAGCCAATAGGACCTTAGCCTAGAATGTGGATGGATTGTAGGCAGCCATACAGAATGAGGCCAGAGCTACATTTAGTTCTGTACTAAACCAACACTTTATAGACTGAGAGTATCTTACTTTCCTTTTACCTTCAATATCTACTTCTTTACTTTTTTTTTTTCTTACTTCACTAACAACAGGTCAAACAGATGCAAGAACAACCAGATCCTTCCACTTGATCAAGAAAAGAACAAAAGCAACCAAGTAAAGGACAGACCTTGCGGGTGAGAGAATTCAGCTGCTGTCTTTCTAGACAGAAGCCCACAGGGGGAATAAGCATTAGAGAGGAGGGAAGCAGAAGGTCACAGCTAGCAGATATCAGATCTCCTCAAGGATTGGAGTGAGTGGACACCTTGAATTGGTTGAGATTAAATTGCTACAACCTGAAAAAATGAAGAGTATTTTTTTAAAAATGCTGAACGAGGATGGCTCACACTATAATCCTAGGCACTCAGAAGGCTGAGATCTGAGGTTTGCAGTTCAAAGCCAGCTCAGGCAGGAAAGTCTGTGAGACCCTTGTCTTTAACCAGGAAATAAAAAAGCTGAAAGTGGAGCTGTGCCTCAAGTGCTATAGGACCAGACTTGAGGGACAAAGCTAAGGGTTAGTGCCCAGGCCCTGAGTTCAAGCCTCAATACTGGGCGCGTACGCAAGCGTGCGCGCGCACACACACACACACACACACACACACGACTGCCTTACTTATTTCTCCCAATCAACACTCTGAAGAAGCATATTATTCTCTCATTGTCACAAATAAGAAATCAAAGCAGAGATTTGAGTTCCTTGGTCCAAACCTCACAGCTATTCACAGACAGATTCAGGATTCTACACGGTTTTTCTCCCCACTGTGGCATAGCAAAGTGGCTTTTGCTTGAAGGGTGAATCTGGGACTCCCTAAGTAGCAAGGGTGAGGCCCAATGAAAAAGGCCTCTAACATTGGCCCATGTCTACAGGCTGACTTTACTGTGGCTCAAAACCCCAGTGGCTTAACATCGGCCAAAACTGTGCTCTCCCCAGGGCTGGTGACAGAAATTCTGTAACTCCTCAGGCCTAATAGCAGATGCACTTGAAACAGGGCTTGCAAAGCCTCCAGGTGCCCCCCCCCTCCTGTGCCCATGCCCTCCTGGCCCAGGGTCAGCTTAGGCACCCGGAAGAACAGACCAAACAAGAATTTTTGCTTCTGTTCTAAGAGATATCACAAATCCCTGTTCAATATGCATTTGGGATGATTTATCACTTGCTCAATGAGCTGATGGCTTCCTGCACTCTGAACCTGCTTGGTGGAACTGAAAGACCGCCAGATAGCAGAGGCCTGTCAGAAGCTGGGAAGGAGCTATTTCAAAATGCTAAACAAATCATCCTTTAAATAACAGATTTTAGCTAAAAGGAGAGTTTTGCTCTAAGCAGAGTCATTTATATACAATCATTGGCTTTCTTAATGGATATCCTGTCCCAACAAAGAGGAGGACTCCAATTTTGACACAGTCTCCCTTATACTTTGCCATTGAGGACCCTCTGAAGGTGGCAATTCTGTCTGTATGCATCCAAGGCTTAATTGTCACTACATCTTAACAATAAATCCTTTATCTTCCAAATTAAATCCTCCTTTCTAAATCCTAAAACCAATACCTTAAGTCTTTTTCTATTTTTCTCCATTCCCTACCCCTCAAAATCTATATTATGTTGATGATTCTTCCTTCTCAGTAATCTCTAAAAGTGTCCTTACCCTGCTCCCTAGTTAAACCCTGCATTCAAGTAGAAACCTCTACAACAATCGATCCTTAGTCTCTGGATGGAAAATTCCTCCCAGATTTCCTGCTTTTGTCTTTGTTTCCCTTTGACCTATTTTTTTCACTAGGCCTTTTTATCTCCCTCTAGGACTACTATGGTAAATGAAAACTTATTTCTCAAATAATAATAATATAATGTAAGAAGAAGAAGAATGAAAGAACTTCACCATGTGCTTCTTCTGAATCAATATGGTGAGAGTTGAACATGGCAGTTCACCTTTTCAATGGCTCCACTCCCTCTGCCTTGGATTGTTGTGTTCATTGATGGGAAATGAAATGAATTTTCCCCCAATGATCCAGATTCCAGTAATACCAGAAGCATTTATTGAGCACCTGCTCTGTGCTACATGTTGTGCGTGATGCTGGGTTTGTCAATGTGTGCTCTTGCTGGGGTTGCTGATAGATTTTCTGTAAGTCATCTAGGCCATTTGAACGTAAGTACTTATTCACTAGGTAAGTCCAGTCAGGGAGGGGTTAGGTCTAAAAGCCTCTGAGATTTCCCAGCAGGAACGCACATGATCTGAATTGTAATTTCAGATGATCCCCAAATGTCCTCATGAGCAGGAAAACACCTCTGCTGTCACAACAGAACTTGCACTGCTAGCAGAGGATGTGCATGACCAAAGCCAATGACTATGTGTAAATGATTCTCTTTAAGGGATATAAAAATAAAAATAATGAAACACAATGTGTAGAAGATGGGAATGTTCACAACAGCTCATAAATATTTTGAACTCCAGCTCTCAGCCCAGGAAGATAATCTCCTTCACCTCTTTGTACTTCTATTTTAGCACTCACAATGAATTGTAACTGCCAGATAACTCGCCTGCAGGAGAGCAGTTACACCATCGCTCTGATGATTACTCCATGTCTCACATGGTGCTCATAATACATGTTGTATAAATATTTCATAGACAAATGAATGAGTGAATGAGTGAATGAATGAACAAATGAGGGGAACTGGTTCAGATTCCAGAGAGTTGTGTCTGACATGTGCAAAGTCTTGGAGGAAAAGAAGTTCTTCAAGCATTGGTAGGCTGCACTGGAGAAAGGGGGAAGGAACAGCAGAAGAAAGCAGACTGGACAGGCAAATGACCAGCCTGGAAAGAACCTCATCCACTGAACAGGATGGGTATAATCCAGTGCAGTGAAGACCTGAGCAATGTTCTGTCTTTCTGAAGTCCTCACACCTTCTAACTCACTTCTCCTTCCTAAATACATATCAACAGATAGCACATTTCATTAAGGATAAGAAAATGTGATGAGATTAAAGTCCCCAGGGCCTACTCAAAAGCAACACAATATAAAACCCAATTGGAACATGGGCAAAGAACTTGAGTAGCCATTTATACAACAGTAACAACAAAAGAGACAAATGGCTAGTAAGCTCATGATGGCATTCAACATTACTGATCATTAGGGAAAGGTAAATCAAACCACAATGAGATCCATCTTCACACACATTGTCAAATAAACAGGAAGTGACAAGCACTGGTTAGGATGTGGAGAAATTGAGCCTCTTGTGAATTACTAGTAGAAATATAAACCATAGTACTACTATGGAAACAGGGTATGGTGGATCCTTAAAAATTTAAACTTAGAATTATATATGGTCTGACAATTTCTATTCAGGGTATACGACTAAAAGAATTATAATCAAAGAAGGACATGAGCAGATATTTGTACACAAATGTTCAGATGTTCATAGAAGAATTATATTTGAGAATCAAAATGTGGAAGCAATCCAAATGTCCACACACAGATGAATGGATAAACAGAATGTGACACATACATACAATAGAATATTGTTCCTTTGAAACAGAAGGAAGGTGGCCAGGTGCAGTGATCCATACCTATAATCACAAGCTGCTTGGGAAATAGAGATCAGGAGGCTCAAGATTGGAGGGTGTCCCAGGCCAAAAAAAAAGTTACCAAGATCCCATCAAAAACATTAGCAAGCCCACCCCCATCTCAACCAATGAGCATGACGGTTTACACCTGTGATTCCAGTAATGGTGGAACATGTAAATAGGAGAATCACAGTCCAGGCTGGGCTGAGAGAGGGGAAAAAAGACAATCATGATCCTATCTCAAAAATAACCAGAGCAAAAATAAAAGGGCTGAAGGCATGGATATGGTATGAGTGTGTTCCTCACATGCTGATAGCTTGGTCACCAGTGTGGCAGCATCAAGACATAGTAGACTCTTTTAAGAGCTAAGGCCTGCTGGAAAGGGCTAGATAGAGAAGGCATCACCTTCACCTGTAGATTAACACTATTCTCATGGGAGACTGGTTAGGTCCCTCAAGAGCAAGTTGCTATTTTAAAGAAAAGCAGGAGAGCAATACTGGCCCCTTTTGGTTATCTGGCTTCCTTTTTCTCCTCTTTTGCACATAACTATCTACCATTTCCCTGCTGGCCCCCACCATGTTGTAATGTATCATACAGCTCCCCACCAGAGACCAGATCAACAACATCACCTTATTTTGAATATTTAATCTCCAAAACTGTGGATTAAATAAAACAACCCTCTTTTCTTTATAAAGTACCTAACTGTATATGGCCAAAAGAGAATATTACTGCATTATTGGTTGGAGTGTAAACTTGTTCAACCACTCTGGAAAGCAGTATAGAGGTTCCTCAAAAGACTAAACTGAGACCTCCCCTATGACCCAGCAATCCCACTTCTGGGCATTTACACAAATGCCCACAAACAAGGCCACACTAAAGCTACCAGCACAACTATGTTTATCGCAGCATTATTTACGATAGCTAAGATATGGAACCAACCCAGATGCCCCTCAATAGATGAATGGATCAAGAAAATATCACACACACACACACACACACACACACACACACAATGGAATTCTTTGCTTTCATCAGAAAGAATGACACTGCCCCATTTGTAAGGAAATGGAAGGACTTGGAAAAAAATCATATTGAGTGCAGTAAGCCAGACCCAAAGAATCATAGGTCCCATGGTTTCTCTTGTTTGTAATAATTAGTATATATCTAGGATAATCTTAGCAGTTGAGCTGAATAGGTCAATAGCTATGTACATGTGACCATATAAGGGAATGCTAAGGGAAATAAACTCCAAGACATGGACACAAGAGGTTTTTCTTTGTTGTTGTTGTTCTCAGTGTACTATGTGATGTCTTTTTGCTTTTGTGGTTTTCCTCTATGGTTTATCCCCTGTTGTCGCTGCATTCAATTTTGATACATTTATCTGAATGGGATGGGAAGGGAAACAACAAAATGATGAGACAAAGGACTAAGGGGGAACCCATGCAACAGTGATACTCAAGACACTATGTTGGAAATGATCTGTACAACTTGGGGGGTGACTGGGAGGAGGGAAAGAGGGGAAAAAATGAGGGAAGAGGTAACAAGTTAGACAAGTAAGATAATGATCTTACTTATGTAACTGTAACCCCTCTCTACATCACCTTGACAATAAAATATAGATGTATATATGTGTCTATATATATAATCAAATAAAAACCAGAAAAACCCTGGAAGAAAATATGCTAGAAGAAGCACTTACTTTCTTAACTGCTAGAGCTTGAGAAGATTTTGCCACCCTCTTAGGTTCTGCCCTAGGAAAGCAGTATATATTTTTTAATTTAAAAAATCATACATTCTGAAAGTCATATAGTGCTGATAGATGCCAAATACCAGTCACCTTAGGAAACAATGAATATGACCCACTGAAAATAGAAAGATAAGCTATTAACAGAATAAAAGTAGTTAGTAGCAAAAAAAAAAGTACCCAACCTCACCATTTTGTTACAGCAATATAGAACAGACTCATCCAGGGGAAACAACTCCTCTCTTGATTAGAATTACCTGGATCCAACTAACATTGTTCCTAAATTATCGCATCCACCTAAGATACTAAACGTGTTAGCACTTGGTGTTTTTGAACACATGGAAAGAACTGCTCTCTACAGATAAAGAAGTGAGATTGGGCTGCCTATAGGTAGACATGAGGCTATTATGAACACTTCTACTAACCTGGTAGAAGGCTTCCATTAATTTGTGAAAGGAAGAAAATGGCTGCCTCCTGCCCTCAGGAAATACCATATTGGAGTAGATCCTTCTAACAACCAGGGTTCCCCTCCAGGGGGCATGAAGCAAGCCAATACTAGGTACAGGCACAGAGAGCAAAGAAGGATACCCTTGGGGGCCTCGCCAGCACTGGCAGGTGCATGTCAGGTACAGGTAGTCATTTGAGACATTAACAGACAGGTCCCTAGTAGCTCTCATACACTGCCGCACTTCCTACCATTCAGGCAGTTGAGAATTCTGCTTTGGTTTCCTCAGGGAAGACCTGACAAAGATGAAAATGAGAACAACAGTTGAGAGAGGAAAGGCTTTTGAGTTTCAAAAAGTCCAGGACTTGTGGCATAAACAAAAGAAATGGAATAAATTGTGCTCAGTTAAAGCCAGTCTCTCCTGCTCTCAAGAGGCAGATACAGATCATTCAACCACAGGAAAGGGACAGGAAGAATCAGAGGTTTAGGAACCTCTCCGACTCTCTGAAAAGCTCTGAGCCCTGTCCTGTACCTGAGCCCTGCCAGTTACCCTCTTTCCCACAGCAAAGCCCAAAGATAAACACCACCAAACTCCCCATGATGTGCCAAGAATAGGTCCCATAGAGGACACTGCCTAGGGTGTGAAGATGTCCAGGGTAAATCAACTTGTGACCCTGAAGTTGACCAGGGAGCAGCATTAGTGTACCCAGAATGTCAAACTGGGTGAATTCTCAGGCAGGAGAGATCCTGGTGGACAAATGAATGCTCATCCCACAAGATGAGACTATCCTAGCAAGGGTTTGGCTAGAAAACAACCCAGAACCAAGCCGGTGAGAGGACACAGGGTCCCTCACCCAGTAGACCAAATTTAAGCCCTATCTTAGGAGTGAGGAGGCTGAATTGACTTTGATGTAGTTCTGCCTCTTGGTACAACATCGATTCAAATGAGAAATTCAGCAGTGATGAAAGGAACAGAGTAGTCATATTTCTTAACAAACAAAACTGAACTTGCGGTCTCTGATTCATGCCTGCTACATATTAATGTACGTTGCTGACTAAAATCCAACAAAGTCACATTTTACTCAACACTGAAGTTCTATTCTTGGTTCATGACGTAAAAACCCAAGTATATTCACAATTGCCCCCTCCCCTGGGGGAAAAAAATCTCTGAATTTGCTTATAAAAAAAATAGAATTCTGTGCCATCACTAGATAAATTCAAAGCAGCCAGCTTTTCCCCCAGCTTTGAAGCAGATTGTCGGCTTCTGTTTTCCAACTGAGCACCAAAGATAGTCATTGGCTTTTGTTAAAAAGCACGATGTTCAAAAATGTTTAAAAATAAGTATTTGGTCTTCAAATGCTAACATCATGCTCCTGGTATGATGTCAACACATGAAAGAACCAAGGCCTAGTATGGGAAAGAGGCAGTATCTTCGTTCAGATGTGCTTTGGGCACTCCATCATTGAGTGCAATAAAGGAGAATCGACCATAACATAAATTGTCAAGTGCTCTCCTTCTCTAGGAGCCTACTAAACTCAAAGGAAGCGTCTGCATATGTATTTTGTGAGACTGTGCTAGTATCGCCTTTAAATCTATCTTACTGGGTGTTGAAACATGTGTGAAATGAACATTCTGGCAACCTTATGTCAGCTATAACTTCACACCAACCTTGAGGTGAGACTTATTACTTCTTCACATTCACCAAACAACCCTCTCACTCCAAAGCATGCATCAGACACATTTTCTAGAAAGCTTTACAAGTGAAGAGTTTACATGACTCAGTGCACAAGTCACACAAACATCACTCCTCAGCCCTCCTAGCCCTGCTCTACTCCCCATTTCTACCTTTTGCACATACAGACTTGGTCTGTATGTATCAAACCTGTATTTTCCCTGCCATCAATCCATTCAGTGAAAAGTCACCTTCATCTACCAGAATCCACTGTCGGAAAAGGGAAAGGAAAGCCAGATATAGTGGTACAAACCAGTAATCCCATTACTTGTGAGAAGCAGAGGGAGGAGAATCTTCACTTTGAGGCTAGACTAAGATCCTATCTCAAAAACAAAGGAAGGGTGGGATAGTTCAAGTGGTAGGATGCATGCCTAGCATTCACAAGGCCTTGGGTTCATTGCTCACAAAACAAAAAACAAAGTAAGGGCAGCGGACATGATTTGGCTACCAGCCTAGCAAGCACCAGGCCTTGAGTTCAATCCCTAGTACTGCCAAAAAAAAGGCAAGTAGAATGCCTAACAATTTTTTCCTATTATAGAAATTCACTCATTATGAATTTGGTCTAGATTTAATTCATTACCTTAACAGCTACCCATTATTAATGAGTTAAATATACTAGATATTTTATATATTTGTTATCCCCATAATTTCCTATAATAACTCAGTCCACAAGTAAGGAAACATTATGTACTTATTCACACTGCATGCCTCTGCCTGAGGGAATACAAGGACCTCCCCTACCCATGCATTTCACTTCAGACCAGTTCTGGACTAAGCCCTCTTCTGTGGTCATCAGTAACCACAGCCCCAGGCCACAATGTCATCACACCCAAGTGAAGAGCAGAAACAAAAGACTGCTGGTGAGCAGATACAACCTCAACTGCCAGCCTTTCTGTTAGGGGTGGCGATGGAGCACAGATCTTGTCAACAAAGTCTAAGTGATGCTTGCTAGTTGGGAACTCCTGGAAAACCTTCCCGAATAATTCTGATTCTTCTTTCCTCTTCTTCCAATCGAACATACAGATGCCATTCCCACCTTGTGGCACAGAAGCAAGCCACCCGCCAAGGTACTGTAGAAAGATGGATGGAACTTTGGTATCTGCTGAAGACAAGTTTCAGTTACAGACCACCTACTGTGCCATACTTTTTTTTTTTTTTAACAAGGAAAAAAACTTTATTTTATGAAGCCTCTTAGTAAGCTTTTCTATGAGGCTCTCTATGACTTGCAGTATGTATTTCCTGTGCACTGCTTTCTAGTTTGCTGATTGTCCCTTTCCTGCAATAAGACTCACCCTAACAGCACACCAACCAAACCACTGAGCCTTATTCAAACATGTGCCAGGTTCTTCCCTCCTCAGATTTACAAAAGTCAACTGGGCAGGCTGGGGTGGCCAGTAGAGGAAAACAGGTCAGCAAATATCCTATCTGAGTAACTCAAAGCTGGTCAGGTTGTCTCCTCCTAGAGCCTGGGAGTAAATGAATTAAAATTATTGTATGTTCATGGGAAAGGTTCTTCACATATTGCCATACTTTGTGGAAAGTATTTGGGGTTTTATGTTTTGCTTTAAGTTGGGAAGCTTGAATGCAAGTCCTGGGTGCTGTCCCTGAGCTCTTTTGCTGAAAGCTAGTGCTTTACCACTTGAGCCACAGCCCTACTTCAGGCTTTCTGGTAGTTAATTGGAGATAAAAGTCTCATAGACTTTCCTGCCCGAGCTGACTTTGAATCACAATCTTCAGGTCTCAGCCTCCTCCTGAGTAGCTAGGATTATAGGCATGAGCCACCAGCACTTGATTTTTAATACTTTTTTTAACAGCCAACTCTCCACAGGTGCAATGGTGTCTGTGCTTTGTCTCAGGACGGCTCCTGATGCACACAATAAGATCTGCATCTCAGACTTCAGATCGGAAAGAGAAACTCTGCTGTGTCACTTTCAAACCACTAAGTGGGTTCTCTAATGATTCTGGGCTAGGACTTTTGAACATCTGAAAACCAAAGGAGACACCAAGTCTGCTGAGAAAAGAGGATCATGTTTGTGGGCTGGCAGACACTGCTCACCCAGCGTTGAATGTCGTTGGTGACCGCCACAGGATCAGCCCCAGGGGCAGTGGGGTTTGCCCCTCATCACCCTGGCATTCAAGGGCACAGAAAAGTACCTGGACTTTCTGAGCACTGTTATTGCTCAGATACTAGGAGAAGAACAGCCTAGGGACTTGCTACCCAGCAAGGAGGCTCCTACACATCAAAAATTTAGACATTAACCCCTATTTACAACATTTGCTCACAGCATACGGCCAAGGACCTTTTTAGTAAATCACTTGAGATGAGCTGTCTGGCCCCAAATAAAAGATGTTTGCCAATTTCTTGGTAAGGCAGAAGAAGAGCTCTTTATCAAAAGCATATTAGCATATTTTGCCTCATTAATAACTTCACTGCAGCATTAATTTGCCTAATTATCACATTGGAATTCAACATGGTATCTAATTAATTCAAAACTCAAAAAAATAATAATAATAAAATCCAGAATTATAAAACACAGCAATGTGCTCCCTCCTGGGCCTCCCTCCTTCCGTGTGTGTGTGTGTGTGTGTGTGTGTGTGTGTGTGTGTGTGTGTGTGTCCCTGCATCAGCAGGGGGAACAAGTATTCTTTCCTCTACCCATGTCATAAAAATCCATTATTTTCTTTGTTTTGTTTGTGCCAGTCTTAGGACTTGAACTCTGAGCTTTTGGGCTCAAGCCTAGCACTCTACCACTTGAACCATACTTGAGGCTTTTGGTGATTAATTGGAGATAAGCAGCTGCCCAGGCTGGCTTTAAACCAAGATTCTCAGATTTTAGCCTCCTGAGTAGTTAGGATTATAGGCATGAGCTACAAATGCCCAGCTAAAATCCATTATTTTAATAACCTTACTCATTGGTGGCATGGGCCACCAATGTCCAGCTCTGATTCCTTTCATTTCTTTATTATCACACCTAAAGATTGTAGGAATATAAACCTCAAGAGCAACAGGATCTTTGATCCTGATTTTTTACTTAAAGACCTGTCACCTTCTTTCTTTTCTAGCAGAAGTCTTCAGCACTAAGTAAACTAAATGTGTTTGTCCACATTCCCCTCCTTGGAAAGTCCTTATAACCAATTTTTCAGGCACTCTGAGTAAATGCTAGTTGGCATTATCAAAAATAAAAATCAGACCATATCTGCTGAAAGTTCCAAAAAGGCTGGAGCTCTTCAGAAAATTAAACTGCATCTAAACTCAATTAAACTACATCTTTAGCTCCAGAACTCACATCTTTTTATTTGTAAGTGGGAGTAGGACATTTAAACTTGCTAAATGTGTCCTCTACCACCTGAGCGACCCCAACAGCCTTTTTGCTCTGGATTTTTGAGAAAGGGTGTCCCTTTTTGCTGGACCACAATCTGCATGTTTTATGTTTCCTTCTGTAGCTAAAATGACATGCACACACCACTTTGCCCAGTTTTTTCTGTTGAGGTGAGGTTCTCAGGAACACTTTTGCCTGAACTGGCTTTGAACCATGATCCTCCCAATCTCAACCTCTTAGTGTGGCAAGATTACAGGCATGGGCCAGGCTTCCTGGCTTAAAATAGTACCTTGCTATTTCATCCATGCACTTACTTTCCACAACAACACCTGATTGTAACAAAAGATAATCTTCTACCATTGTATAGAAAGATACAGAAAAGACTTAGATCTACATGACATTACAACAGGGAAATTAGTTGTTTAAGTAAATTATGTCTCCAATGTACTGGCTTTGAGGCTATTTTTAAATTATAGTTAAAAGTTGTGGCCAAGAACAGACAGGTCAGGTCAATGTACTGGGGATATTTTGATTTTAAAAGGTGCTATTAACCACCCAATGGGAAATACAGCTCTGGCAATCTAAAATGTGAAACTTGGAGCCTGCTATCTCCAGGTAATTTATTCCAACTTAAAGAGCAGGTATTTATAGATGGTAAGGCGCATCCTGTTATAGGTCAGATCCCCCCACCAATTATAATCTACTTCCCTAGGAAGATAATGCCCTATATGAATGTATATTTCAAACACTCCTAAGATATAAGCCTCTAGAAACTCATGACCAAGAATATTATAAGTAGTTCAAGGCAGAATATCACCAGAAACCAAGAAGAAAACAATAATGTAGTTATTGCTTTGAACTGAATGTTTATTTCTGATACACAATACTAACATTCCATGAGCTGTGAATGGAGTCACATGCCTATAATCACAGTACTTCAGAGTCTGAAGCAGGAGAATCATGAGTTCAATGCTATATGGTAAGGCCCTAAAAACCAACAAAACAAAAACTTTCACCTTCTAGGACCACTTCCAAAAGGCTCAAAGTGAAGAGCTTTACAGTGAGTCCTGAAAACTTTCACACTGCACAAACTAATGGCAGAATGAGGATTCATCAAGATCCTGGTTATCTTTTTTTTTTTTTTTTGTAAGATCCTGGTTATCTTGACCCTTTTATATCAGAAGTAGATCTCAAGTTTCTCAATATTAAGAAATAAATGCTACAGAAAAGCATTTGTCAAAACACAGAAGAATTAACCTATTTCAAGCCAGCCTACAAAGTAGCCTACTATCAGCCTACACTCTGACTTTTACTCTAGAACCATAAGACTGCACAGTCACATTGCTGTCTGTAGCAACCTCAGGTTCTGTTCTTTACTATAGGGCAGACAAAACAAAATCGCATGGACCACCAGCCTTACCCCAGTGACAGACATGAGCTTTGCCTAAACCATCAGTAAAAGAAGAAAAAAAATTCAATATTTTCTCATGAATCTACCCTATAAAGCTGCCACCGCATCAGGAAGGATTTACTATTTTATTCAGGAGACATGAGCATACTCAATAACCTGATCCAAGGTTAAACTATATAGACAAAGAGTTTTGTGACTAGCTCAGACCCCTCCTGCCCCTGCGTCCTCATTTTTGAGGGCCCAGAAGGTATAAGATGACTTTTCAAACCTCAAAATAAAATTTAAGGGAAGAGGAAAAAAAGTATTTTTTTAATCCTTCATGCTCAATAAAGACTATGCAGACATAAAATCCCTCATTTAAATGCCTATGGTTTTAATATAAAATGTATTGCACAGGAAAAAGATTTTTTATTACTATTAAATGCTTGCTGCAATTCAACAAAAGAAGAAACTGACCTTGATGCTAAATCTTCTGCCTTTTTCCTCCCTTTATTATCCTTACTGTTATTTACCGAACATACTTTCATTATCTCTCTTCTTTTTTGGTGAAATAATGATTTTTTTCCCTCCTAGAAGATTAGAAAATGTGCATTGTTTTTTCAAGACAATCCAGCAGACTTTTTGCAAAGAAATGCTAATGCAAGAATAATTCCTACTCAGAGACCAAAGAGACTCAATCTTGGAAAACATTGATGGAATCTGGCTTCCTCTGGTCTTAGAGATTCAATTTGAGGTGGGGGGGCCCAGGGAGGAAATGCAAAGAGCAAATAGTAAGGCAAAAGGAAGGTGAGAGCTAGGGAACAAATAGCTCAGATGGAAGTTATAAATAGGAAATCCTTAAAGGGGGGAAAAGAGGAGACAAACATCATCACCCTGCTCACAAAAAAAAAAAAAAAACTCACTAATGTATACAAATCTAGGCCCTCGTGACATCACTAAGGTGAGTGTCCACATCTGACTCAGGAACACAGAAAGCATCAAATGACACATGAAGGCTAGCAATCTAAATTGTCTTAATACACGGACTAATTCCTAGAAGTGCAGGCAGTACACAGGAAAAGCTCAAGAGAAAACACAGTCCCTAGGGCTAGGAAGGTGGCTCAGTGGTAGAGCGCTTGCCTTGCATGCATGAGGCCCTGGGTTTGATTCCTTAGCACCACATAAGCAGAAAAAAACTGGAAGTGGCGCTGTGGCTCAAGTGGTAGAATGCTAGCACCCAGGCCCAGAGTTCAGGCCCCACGACCAACGAAAGAAAAATAGAAAGGAAGGAAGGAAGGAAGGAAGAAAGCAAGCACGAAAGAAAGAAAGCACGAAAGAAAAAAAGAAAGCACGAAAGAAAGAAAGAAAGGAAAGAGTCCCCAAGGGTTACCAACAACAGGAAACTATTGTCACCTTAAACCTAGAAAAGACAAGGGGCAGAAGCAATCATTAAAACCCAGTGAAGGAGCTTAGTGTCCTCACACATGGAGAGGCAGACATAGGAAGATGTTCGCTCGAGGCCAGCCCAGGCAAATTTAGTGAGAGTATATCAAAAGTAAGCTAGGTATGGGGGCTCACTTCTACCTTTCCAGCTGTTTGGAAGACAGAGGTAGAAGAATGAAAGTCTAAGGCAAGAACATGAGACCTCCAAAGGCTATCTACAAATTCAATGTGATACCTATCAATATTCCAACCTCATTTTTCAATGAAATAGAAGTAATCCAAAAATTCATATGGAACAATAAAAGAACCCAAATAGCAAAAATGATCCTTTGCAGAAAGAACAGTGCTGGAGGAATATCAACACCAAATTTCAAACTCTACTACAAAGCCATAATAATCAAAACAGCTTGGTACTGGCACGAGAACAGACCTCAGGACCAATGAAATAGAACTGAAAACCCAGAAATGAACCCACAGACCTATAGCCATCTAATCTTCGATAAGGGAGCTAAAAAAATAGAATGAAAGAAAGACAGCCTCTTCAGTAAATGGTGCTGGCAAAACTGGTTAATCACTTGTAGAAAACTAAAGCTAGATCGTTATATATCACCCTGCACCAGATCCAACTCCAAATGGATCAAAGACCTTGAAGGCAAAGCAGACACCCTGAAAACATTACAGGAAGGAATAGGAGAAACCCTAGGACTCCTTGACACAGGTCGAAATTTTCTTAATAGAGACCCAGAAACACAACAAATCAAAGAAAGGTTGGACAAATGCGATTGCATGAAATTGCGGAGCTCCTGCATGGCAAAGGACGTAGCTAGCAAGATCAATAGAAATCTCACAGATTGGGAGAAGGTCTTCACTAGCCATACTACAGACAAGGGTCTCATATCTAAAATATATGTGGAACTCAAAACATTAAATCTCCAACAACAAATTCTCAAAGAAACAACTGCCCAATAAATAAGTGAGCTAAAGACTTAAAGAGAAACTTCTCTGAAGAGGAAATAAGAATGGCCAATAGACACATGAAGAAATGTTCAACCTCTCTAGCCATAAAAGAAATGCAAATCAAAACAACATTGAGATTCCACCTCACCTCTGTTAGAATGGCTATAATCAAGAAATCTAATAACAACAGATGCTGTAGGAGATGTGGCCAGAAGGGAACCCTACTGCATTGTTGGTAGGAGTGTAAATTTATTCAACCACTTTGGAAAGTAGTATGGAGGTTCCTCAAAAGACTCCACATAGAGCTCCCCTATGACCCAGCAATCCCACTTTTGGGCATTTACACAAGGCCATACTAAGGCTACCAGCACAGCTATGTTTATCACAGCATTATTTACCATAGCTAAGATATGGAACCAACCCATATGCTCCTCATATAGATAGATTAGATAGATAGATAGATAGATAGATAGATAGATAGATAGATAGATAGATAGATAGATAGATAGATGCCTCCATCAGAAAGAATGACATTGCCTCATTTGTTAGGAAATGGAAAGACTTGGAAAAAAATTATATTAAGTGAAGCACGCCAGGCCTAAAGAAACAGAGATCCCATGGTTTCTCTTATTTGCAATAACTAGTATATGTGTAGGGTCAGAAGCTATGTACATATGACCATATAAGTTGATGTTAAGTGACATGAACCCCAAGATAGGAACATAATTTTTTTCTTTCTTGCTATTGTTTCTAATGTATTTATAATGTACCATGTGATTTTTTTGTTTCTTTGTATGTTCCTCCCCCATGTTATAACCCCTGTTTTCAAAGTATTTCATGTCAGTGCCCTACATCTTGTATGTAATTCAGGTAGGGGAAGGGAAAAAACAAACTGCTTAAATAGAGATACAGGTTGACCCATTGTAACAATGAGATATACAAGACATTATGTTGAAAATGAACTTTACAACTTTGGGGGGAAGGGAGTTGTAGAGGTGGGAGGGAAGGGATGATAGGGGAAAAACAAAAGAGGAGGCAACAATCCTCGATAGGAAATGTATTCATTACCTTGCTCATGTAACGGTAACCCCTCTGTACAGTAATTTTACAATTAAAACATACAAAAATAAAAGAACATGAGACCTTATCTTCTAGAATGTGTGTGTGTGTGTGTGTATATATATATATATATATATATATATATAAAATCAGAAAGGACTGTGGGACTAAAGTGGTAGATATTTGCCTACCCAAGTGGAAGGCCCTGAGTTCCAACCCTAATACAAATAAAGCTGTAATCACTGAATTTACTGAAGAATCTACTAGCACAGAAACTGTGGGACAAAGAGTGAATAATTCAGCAGTGATACTCATAGCCACTATGTTGGAAATTAACAGTTTGATGGGGGTTGGGGTTGGAGAAAAAAAAACTGGGAGAAGATAAGGGAGGGGATGACACTATTCAAAAAGAAATGTACTCATTATCTGACGTATATAACTGAAACCTCTCTGTACATCCTTTTAGGATAAAGAAAAAGAAATAAAGACAAGTATAGTGTTGTATGTATACATGGTAACCCTAGAACTTAGGAGGCAGAGGCAGGAAGATCACAGATTTTAGGCCAGTTTGGGCTACATACACAGCTAGACTGTCTCAAACACAAATAGAAAATCCATCACAGAGAAAACCAGGGGAAACGATATCCAATCTAATTTCCACCCACCCGTCTCCAAAGCTTTGTTTGTTTCTCCCATTGTCTCACCTCAACTATAAGCAAAGGGACAAGGTCACCCACTTCAGTAGTTGCTACACCAGTTTGTTTCCCAGGGTATAGAGCAGAATGGATACAGATGGAGAATGGATCTGCAAGGACAAACAGAACACAACCAGCAAGTAAGGGCCAAAAGGTTTGAACAAACAAGAAGAAAATAGAAACCTCAACCAAACCAATCATTTAGAGCTTCATAGTAAAAATGATTAATTCAGTTTGGTGTGGACACACACACCATAATTCCAGGCAGAGGCACAAAGATCTTGAGTTTGAAGGTAGCCTGGGTTATATAGCAAAACTGTCTCAATAAGGAAAAACAACAAAACAAAGAAGGAAGGAGGAGAAGAAGGAGGAGAAAGAGGAGGAGGAAGAAGAAGAGGTAAAGGAAGAGGTGGAGGAGGAAGAGGAATGGTGAATTCATACACATCTCTAACGTCAGACAAATCTTGATTTAAAAAAAGTCAGACTCAGCCAAAAAATGTATAATGTTAACAACCTGACACAGGGAGCCTCAGTTTCTCCCCCTCTAACATGGGAATGGTATCATATTCATGACTCAGTCCTAAAATAGACCCAAATATTTAAAAGACTCAAATCCTGGTTCTTCCAGCCTCCTCACTAATAGTGTTTTGTTTTGGTTTTCCTTTCTCCAGAGACTCAACTAAATTCCTGTCACAAATAAGGTGAAGAGGAGAGCTTTATGGGTACAGCCACTGCTTCATATCACAATGTTGGAAGAATCAAAGATGCCAGATTCCACCAGTCGTTTCTGTGATTTTGCCCAGGAAACTATTGGCCAGACAATGAGCCTGGAGCAGCCCAACTGTAATCTTTGAAAAGATTCCCCATTGCATTCCGAGCGCTCTGGGAGCCCCGTGTGCAGCCGAGCAACTGTGGAATCGCCATAGGGCATGTCATGTGTTCGGCTGGCAGAGCCTCATATTTCTGGACTGTACTTCCCTTTATTCCCTTTGAATCAGAAGCAACAGAAGCTCTGTAGCAGGACTGACACCAGGTTACACACAAATCCTTTCTAAGAAGTTAATGGTAGACAGAAGAAGAAGAGGAGGGGGGGAGAAGGAGGGGGGGAGAAGGGGGGAGGAGGGAGGAGGAGGAGGGGGAGAGGGAAAGGGAAGAGGAGGAGGGGGAGGAGGAGGAGGGGGAGGTCGAGGAGGAGGAGGAGGAGGGGGAGGAGGAGGAGAGGGAGGAGGAGGAGGAGGGCCTATCTGTTTCCTGTTGTCTTCTGAGAGACTCTATATCTCATTCCTCAGAGCCATCTCTCCCCACCCCCGCCCCTGCCCCACCCCCCAAGCCCAAAGTTCCTTTAGCTTTCATGAGACACTAGGAAAGAAACTTCTGCACTAAAATCTAATAACTTTCTCCACACGGCTGCACAAAGGATTTCTCTGGGAACAGGGGACCAAGTTTCACAGTTGCATAAATATAAACTAAAGTAGAAATCCATCTTTGAGTCTGCAGGCACGCAGTCAACATTCCCATTTTTCAAGAGTCTCAAGGTCATCTTTCACTCCGTGTTCTTTCAGCTCAGCTTTAAAGTTAAGCTACTTTAATAATTCATGACATCATGCCCATTAAAATATGAGTATTTTCTACCAAAGGAAACAGCGTTTTTCTCTCCCTCTACCGCCGCCTCCCTCCACTCCCTACCTTTCTAGGTGGAAGAGGCCCAGTCAGGGCCCTTGCAAAGAAAAACAGAGATGATGTGCAGCTAAGGAAGTTTCAGAGAGAGGATTGCAATTTCGTCTGCGGCTGCACACAAGCAGTTTTATCATGAAAAGCCAGCGCCATATGCCAGAGGAGACAGGTTAAGCCTCTTAAATGTTTCTGACAACAATGAGCTTTCTTTGTTAAAAAAAAAAAAAAAAGTAAACATCTGCCTCATGGGGAAATAATCCACAAAACAATGGGGATGGTTATTTGTTTTGTTTGATTTATTGGGACTGAACCAGACACTGGAGAGGACCAGACATCCAGGAGAGGTCAGTATTCAGATAATTTTTTGTTAACTGTTTTTTTGAAAGATGGCTTGCAATTTTCTTTTATAGATACTTAAAGAGAAGAGCTGATGATGTCAAAGATGAGGAAATAGAAGAGTAGAATTCAACCTTTGGCTCTACCATTGTTAGCTGTATTACTTGGGCAAACTATTTAGCTTCTTTGAGCTGTGTTTCCCATAGCTCTAAATGAAGGTCAAAATTAAATCTGTTCTGTGGAGTGAAAAGGTTCCGATGAGCCATTGATGATTTATGACTTTCGAAGTCCTTGGTAAACTGTACAGCAAAACAAATGTTAAGGTGGTGTTTGGTATTAAACAGACACCCAAAAAAAAGACATTTTGCTCTATACTTTTAAAAGTCAATAGGCAGAAGATTTATTACCTACTAAGAAAAGGAAATTTCTTTTCTTAGCTTATGGATCTTTCCTGGAAATGTAACAGCCCTCTTCTCCTCTTATTATGGCTGAATGTGTAGATGAGAATGGTCACTTGAATGTCACTTGGTAACAGCCAGAGTGATAGATCATTAGGCTGCCTGGAAAGAGGGTAAGCCCATCACCATCATCATTGTCATCATCAACCCCTACCGCTTTCAAAACCTCTTTGGGATGCTTTTTAATTAGAGAGTCATGAAATCTATAAGTAAATAGTCTTATTTAAAAATGAGGAAACTGGGATCCAAAAA
This sequence comes from Dipodomys spectabilis, assembly GCF_019054845.1. Classification (NCBI taxonomy): domain Eukaryota; kingdom Metazoa; phylum Chordata; class Mammalia; order Rodentia; family Heteromyidae; genus Dipodomys; species Dipodomys spectabilis. Next base: position 17,715,305 of record NW_024870772.1, read on the forward strand.
GATTAGTCTAGATTATGCATAGGTAACAAAGACAGTACCAAAACTCAAATTCAACAAGAGAAAAAATAAGGATGGACCACTACTTCCTTGTGCCTCACTGATCTCTGTACAAATCTCTAGCACAGCTCCTGTGATGGATTCCAGCTTACTTTCTTTACGTGTCTCTCTTAAGGATTAAAGAGGTCAATAGACAGGCTCTTTTTTATTTTATTTTATTTTTTTGCCAGTCCTGGGGCTTGACCTCAGGGCCTGAGCATTATCCCCAAGCTTCTTTTGTAAAGGCTAGCACTTGAGCCACAGCACCACTTCTGGCTTTTTCTGTGTGTGTGGTACTAAACAATCAAACCCAGGGCTTCATGCATGCTAGGCAAGCACTCTACCACTAATCCATATTCCCAACTCTAGACAGGCTCTTAATTGACCCCCATGAAGGAAAGAGTGAGCCAGACTAAATGAACCATTAATTGTTTTTTAAAAACTATTCTTTAAAAACTTGCTTTAGATTTAACAAATTGCTACTAGTATAGATGTTACTTAAAACTGAGTATTCTTCCCATCCTCACCAAGTTCACAATCCTGTTTTGTTTTGGTTTTCTTGTTGTTGTTTTTTGTGTTTATTTTTTGTTTCTTGTAGGGTCTTGTTGTTGTTGTTTGCCAGTCCTGGGGCTTGAACTCAGGGCCTATGTACTGTCCTTGAGCCTCTTTGTACTCAAGCCTAGCACCCTACCACTTGAGCCACAGCAATGCTTCTGGCTTTTTCTGAGTAGTTTATTGGAGATGAGAGTCTCATGGACCTTCCTACCTGGGCTGGCTTGAAACTGTAATCCTCAGACTCAACCTCCTGAGTAGTTAGGCATGAGCCACTGGCACACTGCAAGGGTCTTTTTTTTTTTAATTTGAAAATGTCAGACATCACTAAAAGTAGGAAAGGTAGTATACTATATATCCTCAGGTGCCCACAATCTAGTTTTAAGGGTCATCTCATGGCCAGGTTTGTTTTAGCAGTAACCTCATTCTCTCCCTTTCCTCATCCTTACACTGGATTATTGTGAATCAAACCCAAGACATTACATCATGTCATCCATAAAATTTTAAATATATCTGCAAAAACAATGGCTTTTCTTTGAATTCTTTGTGGCATCATTTTTAACTTTCGTCATCCTTTACATTCAGTATATCAATAACTCACAATTATGTTTTCCTTTTTTTGGGGGGGGTCTCGAATTCAGGGCCTCACACTCATGCTCAGCTTTTGTTTTTCTTTCTGGCTGACATTCTACCAAATTGAACCACACCTTCAGCCCAACTTTTTGCTAGTTAGTTGGAGATAGAGTTTCTCCAACTTTTTTTCCAGGACTGGCTTCAAACTAATATCCTCTGATCTCAGCCTCCTAGAAAGTTAGGATTATAGGCCTGAGACATTGGCATCTGGCTTCTGAATTATTTTTCTATCATGGTATTTCTATCTTATTTATATATCTGCAAACTTCATCCTCATCTGAGTTTTCACCTTAGGAGACTTGAAAATACTTCCTACTTAGCATCTAGACTCTAACCTCTTCCCACTCAAAACATCCTATGTGACTCAGCTATTATCATCGTCCACCAATATTCTTCTTTGATCCCTTGTTCCAGGATCCATGAGGACTTCTGTGTACCACAACAGATACTTGATTAAGCTTTCCTGCTAAAACAACTTAAAACTAAACAAAACATATACAGCAACTGCTTTCACAAACAATATATGAAATCACAAAACTGATTTTATGAGGGATGGGAAATTGACAAGTTGAATCATCTCAGCACTGTACCGAAAGAAAAATTTCCCAACAGTGTGGTAGCAACCTGGAGTCAACTTTGGCATGGGGTGGTGGGGAATGATGGAGGGGGAGATGGGAAGGGATGATAAGGGGAAACAAAAGAGGAGGCAACAATGCTTGATAAGAAATGTACTCATTACCTTGTCCATGTAATTGTAAACCCTCTGTATGGTATTTTCACTAATTAATTAATTAATTAAAAAACAGCAGTCAGTCCAGGTGAGCTGAATAGGCAGAGATCACAGGTTTGAGGTAACTGACAGGAGTCCAAGCTGTAAGCCACAACAGTTGAAGAGGGTAAACAGAGCAATCCTCAGAAGTTCACATGGGGATCTCCCCTGCCAAGGATTGAATTACACTAACATAAGGAAAGTTCAGACTAAAATCATTAGAATGGGATCTTCTAAGGTTTGAATCAGAAGAGAGCCACTAGGAGTTAAGGTGTCTTGGGGCATGGTGAAGTCCCAGCTCAGCAAGAAGGGGGAGAACTTGGTAACATCTCATTAGAGCCCAAGCATCCAGTTGAACACCAGAAACGTGATTATTTATAAATAAGAAGCATGCCACAAAGAAAACTTATAACAGACTTACTCTGCCATAGTTTAAAATCAGGCCTTGATAAGGTTGAAATGTCATACACACACACACACACACACACACACACACACACACACACACACACACACACACCATAATACACATTAGAAACTGAATCCTTCCATTTTAAGAGATTTTGAAAACATCTTGGGATTTCCACAGATAATCACTAAGCAAATGTAAAAACCATTATATACAAGTTCAATGTGATCTACAAGCAACTCAGCTACTGATTCACCATGATACCCACAATGCAATCAAAAATTACTAGACACACAAGAAAAAGTACAATGTAAAGCACAATCAAAAGAAAAATCTAGAACCAACCTAGAAGTGTCCCATACAAGAAACTTATCAGATAAAAAGAACTCAAGAAAGATACAGGTGAATCATTAAGGTAAAGTACAATCTTAATAAATGAAAATATGAACTTACAGAAAACATAAAGCATTAAAAATAACAACTTTAGAAGGAAAAATACAATAACTGAAATGAAAAGAACCTGAAATAGGTTTTGTTGTAAATTAAAAGTGACAGAAGAAATATTCAGGAAACCTGAAGATAAATCAGTAAAAATTATCCCATCTGAAAAGAAAGAGAAAATGGATAAAAATGAACAGGGCCTCAAAAACCTAGGAATAATATGAGACTGTCTAAACTATATAACTAAAATCTCAAAGGACAAGAAGATAGTAATGGTCCAGGAAAATTTCTGTAACTACCAAAACCCTAACTAAATGACTAGATATTGGAAGAGCCAATTTAAAAGTAACAAGCCAAAGATGGAAGTAGTAAGTCTTTAATCACACAAGCAAGAGCTAAAACTGAAGAAAGTACTGACTTTCCACTTCATTTTTCCTATGAAGTGCCACACTGATTGAGGGTCAGGTGAGAACAGACTGAGCAATTGTCTAATTTTGTATAGAACCCAGAATAAAAGATAGACACCAGCAGTTGCCGTGGAGCAGAACGTTCCAGGGAGTGGGGGATGAAGGAAGACTACTAGAAATCTACTAAATCCTAAGTTAGAGAAAAGGTGTCTTTAAAATTTTCCTCTTTACCTCACCAAAAAAAAAAAGAAAAGTATCTGAAGAGGATCTTTACACAAGACAAACAAGTAAGGAGATCCAGGGCCACCCGCATAAATATGCAAAGAGCAACACAGCCTGGGAAAGAAGTCTTGACCACCTCTCCTTCAGGGATTGCCCACCTTGGCTGTGCTGTGGGGTGGGTGCCTTTCCCAGTGAGGGCTAATGGTAAAGCATTTATGCCAGTGATCAGCCCTGAATACTCACATAGAAGTCTGCAACTCAAAGCTGGAGTCCTCAGAAAGAATATCAGGTTTCCTACATTTGATAAAAAGCTTCAGTTTCTAAATCCAAGCTCAAGGACAATAAACAAACAAACAAATAAACTATTGCGCCTAAGAATACAACAACCAAGCCACTGAAAGTGAAGAGAAAAATGTCAACAAAGAACAGACTTCAGATGCAGGAGAACAAAAATAAAATTGGTGGCTGTTATCAACAGAGGAAAAGAAAAGGTAGAAGAAAGGCCAGAAGTCAAAGGATTACATCTTTTAAAACACTGAAAAAAAAAAATGTCTATTTAGGCTGGTAGCTGTAGGCTCTTATCTGTAATCCTAGCTACTCAGGAGACTAAGATCTGAGAATCGTGGTTCAGGAAAGTCCATGAAACTCCTACCACCAATTAACCACCAAAAAGCCAAAGATAAAGCTGTAGCTCACGTGGTAGAGTACCAACCATAAGCAAAAAACAATAACAAAGCTAAGGGACAATTCCCAAGCCCTAAGTTCAAGCCCTATCACTGATTACACACACAAAGACAATGTCAATCAAAATTTCATAACCACACAAAGATCCTTGAAAACCTAGAGTAAAGTAGATATTTTCAGATAAGAAAAAAATAGATATTTTCAGCTACGAGAAAGCTACAAGAATTTATAGTCAGCAGATTTGCACTGAAGGAAATGCCAGAGGATGTTCCTTAGCCTTGGGGAATGATACCAGATCAAACAAAGAAATAAAAGTCCAGGGTTGGTAAATAGGTAGACATAAGACACTAGGTATTTACTCCCTTCTCCCGCCCCTCCCCCCCCCCATAATTTCCTGAAAAGAAAACTATTTAAAGCCCAATTAGTAATACTATAGGTAAGGTTCACAATTTCTATAGAAATATCTATAGAAATAAAAGTCATGACAAAATATTAGGTTAGGACAGAGGTTAATGGGCTTATACAGCTATGACATTATTAACTGTGTGGAATGAAAAGCAGGACATATGAGTATTCAGATGTGAAGTAGAGGTTTGGAGAAAGCATTCGAATATAGAGTCTGACACTTCAGAATTACAAGATAGTACAATGAAAAATTAAGATATTATACACATACTTGGATTTAATTAATGAGTCCTAAAAAGACTTATAGCCCAAGACTACATCACAATGAAATGTGAAGGCCATGGAGCAGGAGTTTCCACCACCTCTGTAAGTCACAATTGACAAACAATTGTTGACTCTACTGATGAGTGACTCCAGTTTTCAGATAAGGCCTGATTCCAGTTTACAATCTTCAATTTACCTGAAGCTTCTTTGTACTTGAATATCTGAAATATGTATTAGTATGCTTTATGGGTTTTTTTTTACATTCTTCTGGCTATTTTCATGTATCTTATCTAATTTTATGCCTGAAATTATATTTTTTTCTATAATGTGTTTAAAAGGTATGTATTATGTTGTGTGTGTGTCTGTATGTGTGCACGCATGTGCAAATGTGCATACCAGTACTGGAACTTGAACTCAAGCCTAGGGGCTATACTTTAACATTTTTGCTAAAGGCTGGCACTCTACCACTTACACCACAGCTCTACTTTCAGGATTTTCAGTGATTAACTGGAGATTGGGGTCTTACAAGCTTTCTTACCCAGATTGGCTTCAAACTTTGGTCCTCAGATATCAGCCTCCTGAGTAGCTAAGATTCCATGCATAGGCACTACCAGTACCTGCTTGGTATTATCTTTTAATCAATTGAATGCTGTCAAGCCAATTCCTATCTGAAGGGATTGATCCCAAGATCCTCTTTTGGATACCAAAATCCATAGATGTTCAAATCTCTTACATAAAATGACATGGTATTTGCATACCATCTAATCATATCCCCCTATAATTTAAATCATTGCTACATGATTTTAATATTTAATACAATGTAAGTGTTATAGCAAAATAGTTATTCTGCTGTATAGTTTAGGGGATGATTATATGAAAAAAAAGGTCTGTATATGTTCAGTGCAAAGTTTTTTTCCTGAATGTTTTTGACTCATAGTTACATGAACTGCAAATGCAGAGCCAGTAGGTACAAAGGGCTGCCTATAGTATAATGGTGGATTTTTCTCCCATAGGCTTATGAAAAACAAGCATATTACAGAAAATGAGCAGAGACAATGCAGGAGTCCAATACCTGTTCAGTAAAAGGACAGAATTGATCTTAGGCAACTCCTAAAATATAAGTTGTTAGCTGATAGACATAACCTAAAAAGAATAAAGTTCTCATGATTAGTAATCCTTAAGTCAGAACCTGAGATCTTAATGAATATTTTTAATGGCAACATCTCTGTCAACCAACTATTCCTCCTGCCCTCCTTCCCACATCCATCTTTCTCGTAACCTTCTCTCACAGTACCTCACCTATTGCTCTTCTTTGCATTTCTCTTGGGTCCCTTAAACCATTTTTCTGAATTCTTCGTAAACTTTAACTCCACCTTCCTTTGGAGCCAGGCAATATTTCTCATCCTGTGAACCTGGTCATGAACCTCTTCATGGAGCGCATCCCATCCCACATGTGTAAATCTGTCATCATGAAATAAAGGCATAGGCTTTTATCTTAGGATTTTATTCTCTGTCCTTGTCAACTTTCTAATTTGGCTGGTGAAGTCTAATAACATTCTTCTGATGGCTTGATGTGTTTTTTGTGATGATGGGCTAGAGAGCTACAAACATTTTCTACACAGCCTGCCTGATGTTGCTGGCTCTTGAATTCCCCAGATGTCAGGAATCCAGTAAAAATAATTTTTGTTGGTCTGAACCTGTTATCACATTGGGCTCAAGCCTGGACCTTTGCAAATCAGACCGCAGAGCAGTCAGTTTGCCATCCTCACCTTTCTGAGAGTTTTCTTCGGATGTTGCCTGAGTGGATTATTTTGCTAGGGCTAGGATTGTTTCACATTTATACATCTGGCTGCAGCTGTTCTCCTCAGGAAGAGAGCAGCTGATTGGTCAGCTCTCCATTGTCTTTGTTCCTTATTGTCTGCTACTTCCTACTGCTACCCCTGACTCATCCTCTTCCCAGTACCAAGAAAGACTGGAGTGGAGAAAGGTCAGGCAGGGATGGCCCTTCCAAGCTACTCTTCTTATTGCTTTCCTGTGTAGTGTGTGTACACGCATTCCTAACTCATTTTTTCTTTTGGTCAATATTTCTCTCACACATATTTATTGACTTCCTTCTTGGCACAGGCATGGGCAGTAACACATACTAGAGTTTACAATCAAATGGAGGTGAAGGGCAGCAGACGTTAATCAACTAATTATTCAATTAATACCTTAATTATAAATGCAAGAAGTGTTCGATGAGAAAGATGCTTAGAGAATGTGCAAGTGAAGAACTAGCCCAGTCCTGCGACATAATGATGAGCTGGGCAGAAACTAAGGAGAAAAGTAGTTAATGGAGGAGAGATGGGAAATTGGAGGGATCAAGCCAAGGAGGACTTTTGGGGCCCTTGGCAGCCATGAAATATAGCACCAGGCTGGAAAGATGTAGCCGGTAGGATAGATGAATGTGGAGAGATAGGCAGGGGCCAGGTTTCCACAAGACATAGTAGGCATGTAAAAGATTTGGGGTTCTAGCTGATTAGCAAAAAAATTGAAAGATTCTCACTTATCCATGTCAACAGGTTCAGTAACAGAAGGAAACAAAATGTAGAGACATTGTTAGATTTCATTGCCATTGATTCAAGGGAAGGCTAAGGCCTCCAGCAGCTTCAGCTCTTCAATTCTGCCAAACAGCCAGAGAATGTTCCCTATCATGTCACATTAAAGCAAACAGAATAGTCAGCCATAATGCTGGCTTACTGGATGGACACTTAGGTCTCATTCCTGGTCCAGGCCTTAGACTTCAAAAATTCCAAGTCCTCTCTTCACCTCCCATCTGTGATCACCCACAAGAGCTCTGGTATTGTTCACAATATGGTACACACACAACCTCAGAGAGTCTCACTTCATAGATGAGCATCATTCCAACATGAGCGTTCACTAGACAACAACAGATTGATAGCTAACAATGATTGGTTCTCTTCAGGTAGCAGCAATACTACCTCATGGGGCTCATCTTCTCTGCAGCAACCCTGGAAAGTAACTACCTCAATTAGACAAAGCGACTGTGATTTGTCAGATTTTCCATCTATTTGTTCCTATGTTTTCCTGTTCTCTTTAGCTCAAACTATTCTTGTCAGATAGATGCTGCCCAATCATCTCTCTAGATCCATTCTCCAACCTTCTCCACTAGACTATGTACCTAAGTAGTGTGGGCCATATGACCACATCCATGAACTCCCTTGCTCTCCAGTTTCTGGCTGAAGTTAGATCCTGGAAGGCACTAGCAGAAAAACAGAGAGAAAGAAGAGAATTCATTTGGAGCTCCTGCTCCCCACGCTCTCTTCCAGTTGATTACATGGTTACAGCTCTTTCCATGTGGCCTGCCATATTGTCCTTGTTTTCATCAACTGTTGTCTCTACTTGCTCCTTTAGATCAAATGACTCTAGACACAGCTAATCCTAAGAACACTGCACTATTCCTTCCTTCTCTCCCTCTCCACTCTATCCACATCTTCACAAATATCATCATTACTAAATTCCTCAAGGAATTTTAGGGTAAGAGATTTCCTTTCCAGATTCTGACCAGTATAGAATCAGACTCAACAAGGAAACCAAAGCATTCTAGTTCAGTCTTAGGCCAATGACTACCTGTTTTTCTTTTTGGGAAGATTTTAGTTTAGATTCCTTAATGACTGACCACGCAGATGCTTGAAGAAGATAATGAGATTTTGTCCATGCAGCAAAAAGAGAAATGCTTGCATGATCCAGCTCTTCCCTTTCCATAAAAGACTGTCTTCAATCTGCATCCTCCCCATTTCCACTACATTGGTATTCATACTGTTGTTCAACTGCACTAGACACAACCCATTTCAACTTTTCTGAGCCTGATCCCACGGTCTGTAATTGTTTCCCAGAATTCCATGCCATTCCCTCCCTTAATAGCTTGAGATCTTCCCTGATATTCCTTATGCTTCTTTCTTACTTTATCTCCATAGCCTATATCACTCTCTAGCATATTCTCTAAGAACTTATTGTGTGTTGTTTACACACACACACACACACACACACACACGCTCTATGAAATGCTCTAAAAATGCTTGGATTTTTTGTCTGTCTTTCTCACTATCAATAATGTGAACCAAATTCCACATGCCATTTGTTGAACAAATGAAATCCCAGCTCCAAAGAGAGATTGCAGAAAGGCAGTGGGTACATTATTTAGTCACTTCCAGCAAAGCCTACCTTCAATGAGGGTCCATCAAGGAGGTACTGCTGAATGCAGAACACAGGCTATGATGTCATATTTAGTCACATCTAGTTTGGCTGCATTCATGGTGAACTAATGGGCCATTCTTTTCCTCTCCAGTCTCAATTTCTGAAGCTGAATACACCGGAAGAATAAAGTTTCCCTTCATCTGGGAAGATAACTGCATTGATCCTAGAGGAAGAGATGCACTTTGAGCAGATAGATCCATTCACATGTTATTCGTTTTGAAAGTTCCTACTACATGCCAACAGTTGAGAAAGCCAAAATGAATAAAATATGCTCCTTTCCCTCCAGGTGCACTGACATACCATGCTGGACTTCTGCGAGATGAAAAGATGAAAGACAATCTCTTCTGTAGAACAGAAGCGACACATGATCGACTCTGCTGTCACCATGGTGTACTCAATCACTGAATCACTGAATACATGGAGACCCAGGGGAGCCAGGCCTTGTCCCACATGACAGACTGAGAAATCTGAGATGATGTCTACTTCAACACCCAAAAGATCCAGACAGAGAAAGCTCAAAGTCTCAGTGTGTCACTCCTACAGCCTGGGACCCATGCTCCTAGTGGAATCTGGAACAGAACCAAAATCATCCTTTGGACCTGGTGTCTTCAGGAGTCTTTCACAAGTAAATACTAATTACATGAGTAAATAAATAAATGAGAAAAATAACAGTGCAAAAGGCAACATTGAGTTAAACTCACAGGAAAGTCCAGTGGTCAGTACATCTTCCATTTCTTCTAGACTGTCATAGCCATGGCTCTGGGTCCCATGAGACTTCAGAACTTCCACAGAAACCAGCTGATCAGAGCCAAAAGAAGGGCTCAACATGGAAGAACATACTCCTGGGCAAAGAGCTGAAACAAAGAAAGAAAACAAGTGAATTTAGTTCAGGATTAGCTCTCTGGACTCTCAGGTGTCCACTGAACATTGATTATTCATTAGGTAATGCAATTGCACTCCACAAAAGGCACAGCAAGAGCCATGGGTGGTTTGAAGTAGCCAAGTGGGCTATTTATGCCCTGTGGGAGCATGTGCTTCCCAGGAATAAGGCCCAAGGGATACCTATCAATTTAACCCAAATACATCTTTATTTTCTCATGCTTTCTATTAAATTTAGAAGGTTGTCTCTTACAAGCGAAAACTCCAAGAATCAGAATCAAGAATGGCAGTTCTAAGATGGTTATAGTGTGAGAGACAGTTTAGTTAGAAGCTATGCCCCCCAAAAGAGTCAATTTTTTTAATCCTAGCCCAAGAAGATGACTCCCTACCCCCATGGGCCTGCATAAGCCACCTGTGGGCTGCTGCTGTTCAGATAACCTGACAAATATTCCTGTCCCACTGTATCCCAAAGCAGTACCAGGAATCAGCTTAGTTTCTGTGTATAGCAGATGTATGCTGTTTCTGCCACAACTTGGGCATATGTGAGATTGACTGGGCGTTAGAACCTTAAAACCACAGCTTTTGAACCTATAGCCTATTCAAATACAGTTCAGATTTCAAAAATGATGGTTGGAACAGTTCTCATGCAATCGATCCCAAAAAGCTTCTGTCAGCTCCTTTGCGAGGGGCTTTCTATCCTCAGTATTTCCAGAAAGAATGGTGCTTTGCTTTGAATAGTCTGCCAGCTGGTCGGAGAAAAAGCAGGTGCAGATCTTTTCAAATACCATATGCACTTATATGCTTCCCCAGCTACGCTCCTCCTGCTATGATTTTTGAGAAAGGATTCTATTGGTAGACTTATTTTTTTTCCCTAATACAATTTTACACAAAACTACTATGGTCAAAAGCAATAGTTATTTTTAAAGAAACAATGAAAAGTGTTAATGCTGGTCTTTTCAACCACAAAATGGATTTTTAGCACTTTTTACACAAAATTCTGCTTGAGATTTATCTAACCCAGGAAGAATGAGCTCAAGTTGATATGGAGAAGAGGAGAAGAACTTGAGCCTTGTAGGATCTGGGTAAATGATGGAGTCAATCTTCTTGATAGTTAGCTGACAGTATTTAGCTCATCATCGGGACTCCTCTGTACCTTTAAGCAATTAAGGCAAAAGGCTGGGCGGAACTTTCTTTGTGGCCTTACCATCCTACTATTGTCACATCAGGTTTTGCCATTTGTGCAGAAATAAAAATAAAATCGGAAGTTCCCAGATATCTTTGATACAAGCCTAGAATAGAAAGTAGAGGAATAAACAGTTTCAGGGCCTCACTCATTGCTCTTTCAGGTAGAATCCTATTACATTTAAAAGTATCCTTTGAAATTCTGATTAGCCTGAAGCCTTTGAAAGCAGGTAGTTATGCATGCAGCCTGTCTGAAGCAAAATTCTCTTGCTATCTGGCAGCTCCCCAGTCTTTTGACCTATAACCTCTGGATGTCTCTGGCCAGTCTCCCACCACAGGGCCAGATGTTTTAGAACTCACTGAGGTACGAATCTCTCCAAAGGGGCTTCTGAGGCTGGAGGCAAAGGGTAAACCTGATCATGTTAGAAAAATTGTTACATAAATTGATCTGAGGGAACAGAAAGCATCAATATAAACACCGCCAGAGAGAATGACTTCGTTTGCTCATTCATGTTTTTGTTGTTGTTATTAGATACAGAATATCCCCTCCCTTCTCCCCTCCCCTAAAAAAGGCTCCTGTGTTGAAGATTGGGTCCCTAGTAAAAGGTGACTGGACTAGGAGGATGCTAAATTCATCACTAGAGGAATCCACTGATAAATTCAGAATTTGATGACATTATTTGAAAGTGGTAAAACTGGGAGGTAGGGTCTAGTGAGAGGAAAAGGGTCACTAGGTTGGGACCTGCTGCTCGTTCCTTCCTCTCTGTCTTTTTGTTTCCTGGCCACCATAGGGTGAGCAGCTTTCCTCAGCCATGCTCTCTCTCTCTTTCACCATGATATTCTGCCTTACCACAGGCCCAAAAACATAGAACCAGTGACCATAGGCTGCATCCTCCCAAATAAATCTTGTTTCTTTGAAGCGGTTTCCTCAAGTGTTCTGCTACAGTGGCAAAAGGTGACAAGGATACTCATCCTACAAATTTCTGTTGAATGCCTATCATGTGCTAGCTAGTCTGCTAGCTGCTAGGGATGTGATGCTAAGGAAAATAGACATTGTCTCTGTCTTATGGGAATACCAAGCCTGACAGAGGAGACAGGCACTGATCAAATGAGCCCATAAGCCAGTGCAATGAACTGAGGTCTGTAGGTTACTGAGAGCACATGACAAGAGCCTTCATCTATCCATGGAAGATAATCTGGACCTGAGTTCCAGGTGTGTGAAGAAAGGAAAGCAGAAAGGCACTGGCAATAGAAATTGATCTGATCCTACCAGACCAAACCATCCTGGACAGACAGAACAGCAGGCTGCTTGTCAGGCTACTTCTCAGAGACCTAAAGTCTGACTTGTATTGGAAGTATGCAGGTCCTTTCTGTTGTTCCATGCTTTCAGAGCATTTGCTCTGGGTCAGCTCTTTATCATCACACACACCACACTGCATCCCTGCAGGTCAGCAGTATGACAATCACCATGACATAAAGATGAACCAAGGTACAGAGAACTCAGGTAAGATGCCCAAGGCCAGTCAGCAAGCAACAAGTTGTACCAAGGTGTAAACCCAGATCTGTGTGATTCTTTAGTCTGTGCCCCTCACCTCAACCAGCATCAGCTCAGATCACAGATTTCTCTCAGCTTTCCATTACAACACTTCATTGTCCTGGAAGTCTAATCAAAATTGCTTTTATTTGAAAGTACCTCTTCCCTCTTTCATGAGCTAGAGATATCTGCCCACAATTCACACAAACACACACACACACACACACACGTTTTAAATGCTTGAAGACAATGTGTATAAATGCACATCACCACTCGGCTTTCTCTTTGCCAGGAATAACAGCCTCAAGACCTCCATAAAACAGGACTCTGCCCAGAAGCAACACTGTCTATAGCACAAGCAAAATGGAAGAGGCTCCTAACAGGATCGGCTACAACATTCCAGCTGCTGTAGGGTAGAATTTGTGGAGCCAAAGCCAAGTTCCAGTGCTTTCCCCCAGCACTTGTGTTTTTACTTACACCATCATTCTTTCCATTTGCATGAGCCTCCCAATTCTGAGAGCAGAGCTTTTGAATCTCCCCAGAAATTCAGTTCAATTCTACAAATGCATGAAGGGTAACTACTGGCCTGCATGAGATAATACTGATTCCAAGGAACAAGTTTTGACCGATAGACAAAAAGAAAGAAGAAAAAGAAAAGTGTTAAAGCTCAATGCTCTTGCATTTGCACCTTGTAAATCTCATTAGCAGGTGTCAGCCTGCTGGGTTCCGGTGTGTGGAGCTGGCAGAGCCCTGCTGCTGGGGAATGTTGCATCCTGCCAAAAACCAGTTCCTGTTAGTTACACAGGCCACAAGTCAGCTGCACCAACTTTCTCGGCAGGCCTCTCGGTAGACCTTGTGGATTATGCAAAAAACAGTCCCAAAGTTTTGTTTGTGGCTTGGTTAATTCAGATGGGTAGAAAAAAATCTGGAGGTTTATGGAGTACAAGAACACACTCCTGGAAAAGATACACTTTGCTCCTATAGAGACTTAATTCTATATTCTTCTATCGTCTCCTACTCTTAGTGAGCTGGGCTTACCCACACATGAATGATCTATTACTCAGGATTAGGTTAATTTGCAACTGACAGTAGCATAAGCAAGATAGATGTTTACTTCTCTTGCATAAATAAAACTCAGTGAGTTTGTAGAGCTGTTCTGTAATAACTAGGAAAGGAGGCGTCTTCTAGCTTTTTTCTCTGCTCTCCTCTGTGTCGTGGTTCTCACCTCATGGTCTAATAATGCTGCTTTCACTTTGCTCTATAGCATCGGTATTCTAGATGAGTAGTCAGCAAGTTACAGTCCGTAAACCAAATCTAATCCTCCTTCTGCCTTGGTAAATAAGATTTTATTGGAGCATAATGGAACCAATAGGCCACACCCACTTGTTTGTGTGTGGTCTAAGGCTGTGTTAGCAGTTTTAACAACAGAGTTGAGAAGCTGCAGCAAAGGACCATATGGCCCACAAAGCTGAAAATGTTTCCTATCTGGTTTCTACAGGAAAAGTTTACCAATCCCTACTCTAGGTGGCAAAATAAAAAGGACAAAGTCACAGCAGTAATCCAGTCCCTTTCCCAAAACTCATATATGACATTTCTGCTTCTATCCCATTGCCAGAATTTAGTTTCATGGCCATTCCTAGCTACAGTGAAGACTGAGAAATGTAGTCTACTCCGGATGGCCATGGACCCATCTCAAATTTAGAGTTATGTTCAGGAAGAGGAGAATGGATTTGAGGAGTCAGCTTGTCAACCAAGGGCTCTTTTAGCCCCCTACAATCAGGCCAGAGATAGGCTGAATGATCTCCAAACTGACTTGGTCTTCTGGATTTTAGTTCTCAGTGAGGGAGAGATGGCATACGAATAGACCCAAGTGAAGTGAAGGTCCTCCTTAATGACCATGGCAGAGCTGGCCAAGGCGAAGACTGTGCCTCCTCTAATGTAAGCCACTGGTGGTCTCCATGACCTTTAACACAAAGGTCTTCTCTGAAGGAAGGCAGACCAGACCCATATGAACACACATTAGCCACAAGAAAGAGCAAAAAGGAGAAAAAAAAGTTTAAAGTTGATGCAACAGAGAGAGACCTGAATAAAGCTTTAAGATAAGCATGAAACTTTGTTTACAAGTGTGTGGGAGGGAAATGGGTCCCTTTAATATCTCCATTAAATCCAATTTTCTAACCCACCTTTGTGTGTTGAATGGGTCAGAAATTTACTGCTGGCAGTATTAAGGCTTCCTCCTGTGCTTCAAGCAAAGGTCCCAGGAGTTTTAACAGTGAGCCCTCACATCAAGGCTGGATACCAGGTACATAGAGACAACATAGAATCCCTTCAGGTGAGACTGGGAAACCTGGAGAGCCAAGTTCCTTCAAAATACCTCTTCTCCACCTAGCACTTTTTTCCTGAGAAAAGGAAAATTCAACCACACTTTCACACACACACACACACACACACACACACACACACACACACACACACACACACACACTTCTACTTTCTGTCCAGTGAAAATCCTATGAGGAAATACCAAAAGCTTGACAAGCTGTTGGATGAGTGGGAGTAAACACAAGCAAAATTTAATTTAATATTTTATCCATAAAGAGCCAGGTGTTAGGTAAATAGACACAGTGATGTGTTTGTACAGAACTAGGTCTAGTTGTGTAAGGACAGGTTCAGCCTGTGTGTTGAACAACTACATCCACATAAACTCCATATGCCTTAGTGATTCCCTCTAAATCTTGAGAAATTGTTTAAATAGGGATACAGGTTGACCCATTGCAACAATGAGATGTACAAGACATTATGTGGAAAAACTAATGTAGTTGCGGAGATGGGAGGGAAGGGATGAGAGGGAAAAAACAAAGGAGGAGGCAACAATGCTTGATCTTAAAAAATATACTCATTACCTTGCTCATGTGATTGTAACCCCTCTGTATAGTATTTTCACAATAAAAAACTTACTTAAAAAAAATCTTGACCAGAACCTGGGTTTTTCCTGAAGGAATTAGGGGTGGTGGAATGAATGTTACAATTGAGGAAGTGGGATGTCTTGTGCGCCCCCTACAGGCAGGTCTTCAAATCACCTTAAACCTGTTTTGAAACTGGGACCCTAAGAAGCTTATCCTAAAAGAATCTGAAGAAAATATCATATATACACACAATGGAATTCTATTTATTGATCAAAAAAATTATACCATTTGTAAGGAAGTGGAAAGACTTGGTAGTAAGCCAGACCCGAGGAAATATAGGTTGCAGGGATTCTTTCATTTGTGGTAGCTAGAATGTACCTATAAATGTACAAGTTATTACACTAAATGTTTAAAAAAAAAACATACACTGGGACATGATAAATTATAGAAGTCTCTAGGCATTCACACAGTGAGACCAAAGGAGGATATTCTTAGGAGAGGATCACAAAGGCTCAATAGCTATGTGCATCTGATCATATAAAATGATATTTATCAAAATGAACTCCAAGAAATGGAAACAAAAGGGTTTTTTCTTTGTTTCTGTTTTGTTTTCTTTACCTTTCGTCTTGTTTGTTTGCTTATCTGTATCTGTCTTTGGGAGGGTGATTGGGAGCACAGAAATGGTGGGACAGAGGGTGAACAAATGCAGACATGGTAACCAATAGACACTATGTTGCAAATGAACTATACAACCTGTGGGTGGGGATGGGATGGGGAAACTGGGAGAGAGCAAGAGAAGGGGTAACAGGTGTTCAAAAACAAATGTATTCCTTATCTGACTTATGTACCTATAAGCCCTTTGTACGCCGCCTTTACAATCACAATAAATAAAATTTTAAAATATTCAAAAAAACACAACAATCTTAACCTTTACAATCACAATAAATAAAATTTTAAAATATTCAAAAAACCAAAAACAATCTTAAAACAATCTAAAAATCTTAATGAAGTCCTCTTTACCAATGAAAACTATAGTGATTGCTAAGTATGGGAAACACACAGACACTATTAAATGAACAGAATTGTCAGTGTCTCTGTGGAGAGTTCCTTAGAGTGGGATAAATAGTTAATATTGAGCCTGTATGCCCCAGGGATGTGCCAGTTGTAAAAATGCTAAAGTACTGCCACCTTACTTGGTAAAAATCCAATTCTGTGAGCACTAAGTGCTCACCTAGACAGACAAACTGGAGTCCAACTCATCTGCAAACCTTGAGGGGATTTCTGGGAGGAGATTGAGGTATCTAAATAGCACTTGGGGAACGAGAAGGAACAAAATGGGGAGTATAGTTTTATACAGTGCGAAGCACCTGGGCTTTTGCACTATTAAAATTGGATTTCAGTCTTCCCTTGCCACCACACCAGCTGGGAGCTCTTGAAGACATTAACTCCTCTGAACCTCAGTTGCTTTGAAAATCGTCGTAATAATACCTGTTTTACAGAGCTGCCAAGGGAATTAAATTAAGGGTGCAAACTGCCTAGCACAATGTGTGGCAAGAAGCAAGGGCTCCAAACCTGAAACCATTATTAGAAGTATTATTGCTATGATTATCAGAAGAGGGCTGTAGGCTAGGTTGCGAAGAACACCTGCAGAGAAGCACAGGAAGAACACATGCTGAGCCAGCCAAGACAGATTAAAAAGACCCGTGAATAAGTGACAAATTCAGCAAGATGTGTCTGAGGACTAGACCTCTTTCTCCTAGAGACGGAATTTAATTTATGAATGTGATGTTAATAAATGACATGATATAGGAGCTTATCTGTGAATGAATTAGGATCACCTCCAAACAGGGTTGAGCACCAAGAGAGTTGAAGGCCAGGAAGAAATGATATTCTCATTGACCTGATGTTCAAGAAAGATTCAAGGAAGACCAGAAGGCTACAATTGCTTTGACCAGCCCACAATACAGCAAAGATGGTTGGGAGGCAGTCAGCCCTGTCCTAAGATACTAGAGTCACTCTGGAGCACTCAGGGAAAAGGGATCAAAGGTGTCCTTTATGGAAACTGGGAGCAGGCAGTCAGTCTTAATTGCATTAAGCATCCAGAAGTCTTGACAGTGTTATCCAAGATACATCAACTTGTGTCTTACCTGACAAGCCTTGAAATGCCCATGTTGCATTGATTCTCTAACACTGAGTCTGCTCTGCTCACTGCTTCCAAAGCATACTTTGCTAAAATTAACCCAACAGATTCTCCAGCTTGTGACAGGAGCAAGGAGTTGATATCTATGTCCCTGAGACGAGTGAGGGAGATGTTATTTCCAAGGAGCTTCAAGGCTGACAGAGCCAGAGAGCCTTACTTGCTTGGTTCTTCTTTCATTCATTCCAACACATATTGTACTGGTGGCTTCTCCAGGTCAGGCATTTAGGATAGAGTAGAGGACTCTCCTCTCTAACACATGTCCAGCCTTAACTTCCCTCTTTTACAGCAGAAAACTGGGCACTGTCCTTCTTTTAGTCACTGTTCTCCATCCCCATGCTTCCAAAACTCCAAAATCCTTCCAGGGACTTTACACCTGGCTTCTTTACATTTACCAGCTACCCCAAGCCACTTCCCTTCACCACTGTCTGCTACCAACCAACACTACACACACACACACACACACACACACACACACACACACACACACACACACACACACACACATCCATTTGTCTCTGTCTATATAACATTGGTCTGGGCCCCTGTAGTTTAAGCAATGCCCCATTAGCACTATGGGTTAATGTATATAATATCTTTCAGTTTATAAAAGGCATGGAACTCTCACTTCAAGATAGATGAAGCAAAAATTAGCTATCTCATTAAACCAGCTTGAAACTAGTTTAGACAACAACATGGCACCCTATACCTCCTTTGCTTCTCTAACTTCTGTATCAAACCACTACTTTCTTTTGGGGCCCTGGTGGCTCATACTTATAGTCCTAGCTATTCAGAGGCTGAGATCTGAAGATCACGGGTCAAAGCCAGGGTAGGAAAGTCTATGAGACTATTCTCTCCACTAAACTACCAGAAGTGGAGCTGTGGCTCAAGTGGTAGAGCACTCACCGTGAGCAAAAGAAACTTAAGAGACAGCCTCCAGGTTCTGAGTTCAGGCCTCGGAACTGGCACCTCAAAAATAAAATAAATACTACCTTCTGTGCCCCTTGTGTCTTGCTTAGTTCCAGAAAAGTATGAAATTATGTTTCTCTCTAAAAAAACATTTTAGTTTTCTAGAACTTTGGAGCAGACACTGTGCAATTGTCCTTATACCCAAGTCCAGCATTTGGTCTAAAACAGCCCCTTTTTTCACACAAGGGACTTCCTGAGCCATCCCCTCCCCTTAAATGTGCTCTTAAATCAGATCTTTCCTGCACAAACTTCTATTTGTAACTAACTATATTCCACTGAAGAGGTACAAGGGTATTGCTATCACTCATTCCCAGAAACCATTACAACCTAGAGGCAAGAGTTTGTGTCCCAATGCTGAGCTATGGGACACAAACACACACACACACACACACACACACACACACACACACACACACACACAAATTATATTTTCCCAATTCGATTCTTCTTAAATATCATTCATAATCTCTTCTACTGATTACCTACCAAAAAAGAGGCAATTATTCCTCAGCCTGTGCAAAGTGTGTTCTATTCATGTTCATGTTGCTCTCAGTGTTTGTTTAGCTGCCCCAAAAACCCCCATCCATGTGGCTGTAAACTTCTAAAAGGCAGATGATGGTTTAACCCAACTACAAAGCACTTTTCACCTCGCCTTGCTTCACACTCTGAAAGTTGCTTAGTCCAATGCTTTTGATCCTAGTGGTCGGTTGATGGTGGTTAAAGTAAAAGCCATTACGAGTGTGATTAATGAAGATGCTTTATGCAAGTTTTCCCCAAGCACAAGTGAGAGAGAGGACATGTAATCCCATTACCAATACTCAATCTTTCACTCTCTGGAGATTTCCTTACTAATTAGTCTGAAGCTCTAATTTAACTGGTACTTTAAAGAATGTGTCACACGAGGACACTTCTAATTTATTTCTGACCTTCCTTAAATTTCACATATGCCTTTGACTAGCATTTCTCCTCCACGACAAAGGTGCTGCCCAGGTGTCCGGCTCTGTTTCCTCAAGCCTTCCTTTAAGTGGCCAGACCGCATTATTATCCACATTATTGTCACATTACTAGGACTTTGAAAAATGAACAAAGAAATGGAAGAAGTTTTCTCTGTCACACATGGGACATTTAAAGAGCCAATGTGTGACTTGTCACATTTCCACAGCAAGAAGGAAGTTCCAGATGGTGATTAACTATTCTCTTAGCCTGAATCTCCTTTGAGCAAAGTGTACTTCCCCAAGGTAACTGCGATGGACAGGTGGAAAAAAAAAGAAAGGAAGGAAGGAAGGAACTTCCAAGTCACTAAGACTTCAATTTCTCACTAAAGCGTAATGTGACTCATCCTGATTGATGCAATTCTCCTGGGTTCAGGAATATTCTGCTATTGCCCCCTGAGTCTCCTCCTAGAGGCCTACACAGGAGATTTCAGTGGGCAACCTTTCTGATCCCTGTAGATTTCTCAACCCTAGAATTTTCCCTCCAAAATATCCCATTCACAGAATTCCACTCCTGGGGAAAGCTACTCCATTCCTCCTTTTACAAAATTCCAGCAAACGTATCCCTCTGGTGTTTGATGGAAAGGTGTGTAATCCATCACACATTCTATATTGTTCCTCTCCTCCCAGCGCACAACCCTGAAGGACCTGGGGCCCAGTAGGGCCTCCTGGCCCCCCGAGGGAACAGGAGTCACCCAGTCGCCGTGTTCTGACAGCTTGTCACATTATTTTTCCCTGTGGGAGCTCTGATTCTTCATCTAACCCTCTTCTCAGACCCCAGAGACCAGAGGCCACTATACAAGGCTCTCCAGGCAAAGCAAAGCAAGATTGATGCCCTGTGGCTGGCTGTGTCTGGGAGGCTCAAGGTTCAATGCAAGGAGCTGGTCATTCTTCCCTATCTCTGGTTCCCACACTGGACACCAAATGAGAGCCTGACTAAGGCAGCAAGAAATCAACTTTGTTTATCTTCTAGCACAAATGATCTACCACATTCTCCTAATCTCTCATCTTCACATCCTCTCACCTTAAGGGCTCCAAACACTTCCTGAAGGTGCTCCAGGCACCTTGCACTCACATGGCATTTACACTGTCCTTTCCAAGAATGGGCTGGAATCAAAATTGGATAGAAAAAATGTGATGCGCTGGGGACAAGCTATTCAATTAAGTATCAGCCAAGGAGAATCATATCTCCTATTTCAAATTGCAACAGTATGCCTTTCTCTGTTCGGCTTCTAAGAAAGGGAAAAGTGTCAGAAGCCTGAAGGTTGGATCAGCTGCAAAAGAATTCCAAGTTAGCATCAATGCCTATGGCTATTTGTACCCACAGTTCCTGCCCAAGCAAGTAAAAGCCTTCTTAAAACTCAGGCTTATAACAGGACGATGGGACTTCTGGGGGCTGTGGAGCAATACCCATAAGAACAATTTCATCTAAATTTTCTGGGAGGATTCATAGACCAAAGCACCTCTGAAGGGCGAAGAGACAACTAGAAAATTACCTGAAAATAAATGCTTCTAAAGTGGTCCAGGTGAATTCTGAGTGAGGGAAATTCAGAGGCTGATAACTAATCCATCAACTCATTTTTTTTATCCTGCATCTGGACTTTTTTTTTCAAGGCTATAGCCTGTCACCATGCAGTTTATCAGCTGTCACTCCATCTCGATTCTGGGTGACATGAGATCAATGGCCTAAAACTGCTCTCAGATCTATGGAGAAATTTATAACACCAGGCCTCCACTGTGCCCCGATAGGGCCTAGGTCCTTTTCTGTGGGTGACACTGTCTTGTAGACTTCATTTCCATTTCAAAAGTGGATTGTGACCCACTTAGAGCAGGGGAGTTCAAGCCACTGAAGCAGAGGAAAGCCATAGTCAGAAGTCTACTGCGTTTACAGAACAAAGACTTTAGGGGCAAGAGATAGAACTAGTCAATGGTTAAATTTCTTAGTTCTCCTCAGGTGCTATTTTCGTTTTACAACATTTCATAAGATGGACAACCTATAGAATTTTCTATACCAGAGGGCGTTTTATAATTAAGCGATTAGAATTTAAAAAAGGAACTAGTCAATGGTTAAAATGCTGCCTGTTTTGAAAAGACACTAACTTTCTGTTATAATTTGGTTTGAATCATGTGGGATTTATTAATAATGAATCCCTAAATTTGTAGCATCATGTTTTAGTTTCTCAAAGCAATTAATCAATTCAATTTGTCTAACTACAGAACTCCAGCACTTGTTTAAGCAGAGATTTGTGGTTCAATTGTTCCTTACTGAAGGATCATTTGGTTACCTACAATCTCTTTCCAGCAGGAATCCTATTACCAGTCTCAATTCTGTCTCAAAATGCCCATGAACCCATAAATGAAGCCTTTGGAGTTCATGTTCCACACCTTTCAAACGAATGTCTCCAGACATTTCTTTTATTGTCTGTACCAGGGTTTGAGGTTCATGTTTGTTACTTGTTTGGAAGATTCTCTACCACCTGATCCATGCCCCCAGCCCAGATTTTTGCTGGTTATTTTGGTCATGGAATTTCATGGACTTTTCTGCCTATGTTGACTATGATCTTCCAGATCTCATCTTCCTGAGTAACTAAGATTATAGGTGTAAAGTAAAGAAAATCTTGACATCCACCAGAGAGACACAGAGACAGAGAGAGAGACTGAATCCATAAAGTTATTGGTAGGATGCAAATGTTCCTGCTCCTGAGCCATGGACAGTTAGAGAACACCTTACTGCATCCCACTCAACTACTATTTGTTCTGAATAGATGCTCAATGGAAAGACACCCTGAGGTGACTTTAGATTTGTTTCTGATTGGCCCCAGACAAGCTTTGCAGAGCAAAAGACTATCTTCTGTTCCTCCTCTGTTCACTACAATCTCTCTAAAACTAAACACTCAAAAATTGTTCCCAGGAAGAACTGGATTCCTATGAGGACTTGAGATGGTTGAAAGCCACAACCAGCCACTGCAGTTGGATCTAGGTCCCTCCGGCTGGAGAGAGAAGGTAGACTCAGCCCATAAGCAGGCTCCAAGGCTTCTCTCTTCTGAGTCTTGCGATGTGGCCTTGCCACAAAACACTCTGCCTTAACCAGCCACTTAACCATCTCCTTTCCAGATGACAATTTAAGCTTCTTGGTCTACTTCCCTTTCTCTGTAGCATTTTACCCTAGTGAGCCTATTGATTTTAGGGGTCAAATCCATGAAAGTGCTCCCTAGTGCCTTCTGCATAAACCCCAAATTCCTGAACATGGAACATGAAGTGCCCACAGATCTTCCATTGCCTCTTGGTATCCACTGCTCCATGAGGGAGCAAAGACCTTACACCTCAGCCCTCAGAACCTGTACCCCTTGAATTCCCTGAACATCTTCTCCCCTTCTTTCTGTCTTCTGCCCATAACTAATTTCAAGGTTCAGTTCAAATACTACCTCCTCCCGAAAGTTGCCCCGTGGGCATTCTGGTTTCCTAGCACAATTGGGTCTCTCTCTCTTCTGGGCTCCAATTGTTCATCTGCTCCACCATTTTGGGGACCTTGTAAGATGTGTCCATCACATATGGCAATAAACCACCTGTGAACCACAGCAGTGCAGACCTCATCACCGTAATTATCATGCCCAAATGCTCTTTAGCTTTGTAGCTTTGTATTTAAGAACAGTTTTAGATTTTAAAAATGTATATAGGTGGTCCGGAGACTCTTCATAAACTCCACACTTGGTTTCACCTATTACTTAAGTCTGAGCTTAGTACAGTACATTAGTTACAGTTAAGAAATAATGTTGCTACCATGTTATGGCGGGGAGCTCAGACTTTGTTCAGATTTCCTTGCTTTTCTTTTAGTGCTCCTTTTTTCCTTCTGAATGCCACATCACACTTAGTTGTTATGTGTCTTTAGGCTCCTATGAGCAGCAAGTGTTTCTTAGATTTTTTTTCTTCTTTGTGATGACTGTGATAGTTTTAAGGAGTATAGGTTCATTTTGTAGAAGATCCTGGGATTTTTTGTCATTAATTATTGGCTTGTTATGAGGAAGACCACAAAGTTACAGGCCCACTGCATCATATGTTATCTAAGATACAAGTTCCTGGTTAGGTTGCTTCGATCCCTTCACTGAGGTAATAGGAGCAGGTTTCTCTATAGAAAGTCACTCTTCTTCATATTGTGCCTTTAGAAGAAAATCACTATGTACAGCCTATACTTAAGGAGTTTTAATCACCTTCTTAAAGGCAAGAATTAACATAAATTGATTTTCTTCTACACGGCAGATTTATATCATCTCCCACACTTATCTATTTATTGATTGAATTGCTTATTTATATTGATATAGATGATTTGTTTTTGAATATCTGTTCCCATAGCTCCTGTCAGATTCTGGCACTTAGAATGAAGAGGTAATAGATTGACTTTTATAGCCCCAATGTTCACACATTGAGACTAGGCACAAGTGACTCACATCTGTGTTTGGGAGATGGAGATTAAGAGGATTCATGTTCTAGACCAGTCTCAGCAAAACGTGAGAATTTAGCAAAGCACCAGTGGCTCACACCTGTAATCCTGGCTACTCAGGAGGCTGAGATCTGAGGGTCACAGTTCAAAACCAGCCTAGGCAGAAAAGTCCATGAGACTCTTATCTCCAATTAACCACCAGAAAACTGGAAGTGGCTCGGTAGTAGTAGTAGAGCACTAGCCTTGAGCAGAAAAAAAAAAAAAAAAGCTCAGAGACAGCACCCAGGCCCCAGGACCAACCAAAAACAAAAACAAAACAAAACAAAAAAAAAGCAGAGAGAAGAATTCTTCTCAACAAAAAGAAGCTGGCAGAATTTCATGAACCAATAATCCTAAGTACTCTAGAGGCACACATGGGAGGATCATAGTCTGAGCTGACCTAAGAAAAAAGACATAAGACCCTATCTGAAAAAATAATTAAAGCAAAAAGAATTAGGGTACGGCTCAAGCAGCAGAGCATCATCCAAGAAGTCACAGAACTGAGTTCAAAGCCCTAGAATCACCAGGAAAAAAAAAAGTCATACATTGAATTCACAACTCCTAGCACCACAGAACATGAATTTATTTGGAGTAAGAACCTTCACAGAAGTAGTCAAAGACTGACGGTCTGGCTCAAATGGCAGAGTGCCTACTTAGAAAATGTGAGGCTCTAAGTTCAAAACCTTACTGCCACCAAAAAAAAAAAAAAAGTGAACATTGCTCACTTTCAAGTTAAAGAAATAATAAGGTTAAAAGAGATCTTACTGGATTCTAATCCATTATAAGATGTAAGAAAAGCAAGAGATACTAGATACCCTTGCACACAGAACAAAAGAGCATATGAGGTCACAGAGAAAAGGTAGCCATCAGCAAAACAACTCGAGAGGTCTTCAACATCTTGATCTTGGTCTTTCTGCCTCCAAAACCATTAAAAAATAAGTTTCTGTTGTTTGAGTCACTTGATTGCAGGGTTTTGTTATGGCAGCTCTAGCAGGCTAATCCAGAGTGAAAATACAGATAAACATTATTTACATATTGCTTCAGCTTGAGTCAGAGAAAGTCACCTGCTTTTCTGGGGTATTTTTGGAGGGAAAATATTTTGCAGTGCTCCTGTTCTTCTAGAATTAAGTGTTGCTGAGGCTGAAGACATGTCTCAGTAGTATTAGACCAGACTAGCAGGTTTGAGGTCCTGAGTTCAAATCCCAGTCCTGCCAAAGAATAATAAATAAATAATACTAATAACAATAATAAATTACAGGTTGCTGTCCATCAACTATTTGCATCTATAGATTGGTTCCATCTGTAGGGAAACTGTAGGGAAAACGTTGGGGCATCATCTGATCTCAACTAAAGAATAAGGTACCAAAAGATCTTAAAGTAATAGAAGGAAAGGAAAGTTGTTCAAATCCTCACATTGCCCTTCTTTTCCTTCCTTTGGGATCTATAAATCTCCTACTATCTGTTATTGCCAGAGAAGGGGAAAACAGAATCAGAAGCAATGAAACACACCATCAATGGGAGGGCATTTCTTTCTTTCTTCCTGAACAAATCCTTCACCTATCAAATAAGAGGTTTCAATGACTGTGTCTCATGTTTCTTCCTGTGCTTTAAAAGGAAATAATAACTAACATATGTTCCTGATACTATAAGCACCTGATACTATATCATCTTACACAGTTCTCAAGGCAACCTTAACAGGTGCTATTATTATTCCCATTGTGCATATGAGAGAATTAAGATACAGAGAGATTCAGTAATTGGCACTGGGTCACACAGCAAATCAGTGGTAATAAGAACTAAACTCAAGCAGGATGATACCAAAGCCTCAAGTTACCAGCCATGTTCCACTTCTCTGGCAAAGGAAGTCTCCCAGAGTTTCTTGACACACAACATATAGGGAACATTGAATGGCTGAGACCTGGAAACATTCCAAGATGTGTGAGCATCTGGCATTGTGAGCAATCCAAAATCAGTGTTGAAACAACAATTACCTTCCCCTCAAATTGTCTCATTGTCTAACTGCTGAGTTTGAATTGGAGCTATGGAGAATGCTGTTCTGTGGCTCAGTATAGCATTTAGAAGTCGCTTTGCCATTATTGGAAGCCCAATAAAGAAGGGTGGGGGGGGAACCTTGCAAAAGCAGAATAAGCAGTTGGAGAGTGGAAATGAGCACCAAACCTAGAGCAAACCACAGATTTAGGAATTCTAAAAGATTTCTGCAAACTGTGATTTCTCTAGAAGAATGAACATCCTCGCCCCCCACCCCTCCAAATCTAGCCAGGCCCCTTGAAGCATATTTCGCTGAGAGGTTTATTCGATGGGCCCTGGGCTTTTTTTTTTTTTTAAGTTAGAAGGTTAAAAAAAAAAAAAAACAAAAAACCCTCTCTCCATCCATCCTCCGAATTACACTTTGCAGCAAAGACGGCGTCCCTTTTCCTGGTAGATATAATCCTAATTAAAAATAAATTACATGCTGCATAGAACTTGAAATGGAAAAGATAATCCTATTACAGATGAGAATGTACCCTGATTTTCCTTCCCCCCACCCCCGCCCGGCTGAACTGTGGGAGAGATCAGATCGGACTGAGCCCCCCATTGTCACCGCGTTGGAAAACTTTCCCGGAGCCCTAATCCGTCACGTGACGCGCGTGTCACCCTCGGTGTCTGCACGCGAGTTCCACAATGCCGGCATTAGGTGCGGTCACAGGAGCCCAGCTCGCCGGAGCCGGCCACATTTGCATTCCGAGAAAACGCCGGCCATTGTGTGCGCCCCGTTTGTTCTCTCCGGATTGCGAAGACCGTTGCGGGGCGAAGGGTGGGGGGGCGGGGGGAGGAAGGGGTGCTCCTTTGAACCCACCCGGGCCTTCTCGGGAGAATAATGAGGCTATTGGTGCGCCTTTTGTGCGGTGGGACCAGCACTGGGGCAGGCGGACTCCCCTCTCCTCTCCTCCCCATCCACCCCATCCCCCATTTCTCTCCACCCCTCCCACCTTCCTGGACGTGTTTTTCCCTCCCTGGGGGAGTTTGCTGTGGCTACAGATGAGCTATTTTGAATGCCGTTTCCCTACGCTGGCGGCCCGCTCTGCTCGCGTGCCTTCACACCTCGGGGCCAGCGCTCCCGCCCGGCCCCCTCCGCGCGCGCGCCCCGGCCGCCGCGCTGGTCGCCGGCCTCCCCGGCTCCGCGCTCGCGGCTCCCAGCATCCTGGCGCTGCCGCCGCGGCCCCCCGCCCCCCGCGCCGCCCCCCGAGCCGCTTCCCAGCGGCCGTGGCTCTGGCAGCCGATTCTAAAGCTTTCAACCTCCCCCACGTCCCTCCTCCAGCCGCCTGGCTTTTTGCCTGCTGCCTCGCTCTTCTTCCCACCCACCCTCCAGCACATTCTTCCTGGCGCACGCGAGACGGCGGAGGCGCTGTGGCGCTCCAGCCTAAAAACGTCAAGTTTGGAGAGTCAAACCCTCAGCCACTCCCCGCGGGGCTCGGGGCGAGTGTCGGCTTCCCCAGTTCAAGATAACCTCTTTTCGGCGATTCCAGTTCCTCCAACGCTCGCCGCCTCCTCCCGGCCTCTACCACGGGGCTCTCGGACGAGTAGCAGCTGTGCCTCCCGGGCCTGGGGGTTACTAAGTCGAAGGTGCTGTCCACGAGCTGAGTTCTGAATCTAGGCCCGCCAGGGGAAAGGGGAAGGAAGCCATAAACCTGGAGGCCCAAGGCCCAACACTGGCCACTGGCCAGGGGAGCAGGGGTTCCAGGAAGAAAGACAAAAAGTTATTTTGGCTTGCTAGGCTCCCACTCCAGGAATGTCTTTTGAGAGAGACGAATACTAAAATGGAATTAGGTGAGAGAAAAAAAGTGGAAGAGAAGGCCAAGGATTGGGCCTCTCTCTATAGGAATCTCCACGTGGCTGTGGATGTCTGGCCTCTTTGTGTTTAAGTCTCTGGACTGCCAGCTGAAGGGGAGTAAGAAGGGAGCTTAGAGGATCGGAGAAAACACCGAAGGATCCACCACCACCCTCCCTCCTAGGAGTTTTTGTTTACTGATGACAGGGCCTGCCTTTGCATCCCCTCCTTGTGCCCCTCTTACCAGCCAGCTCCCTGATGCTGGTCTCCACCTTGGAGAAACTCCTTAGTTGTTTCATTTTTAAGACCCGACAAAACACAGTCCCTTGAACTCTAAGAGAAGGAAAATAAAGATGGCTGATGAAGAACCAAAATCAGGATTTAGAAGAACAAATAAAATATTACTGATCGAACCCATCATCTTTTTTATTTTATTGTTCCCCCCCCCCAAGAACATGACATGTGCTTTTACCTCTGCTCCTTCCTTTGCATAACCTGCTCAGTAGAACCCTTGAATAAGAACCCTGTCTTGGTGCTGGTTGATAACCTATCTCCTGGGCCATAGGAGGCAGGAAGTGGGGACGCCTGTGGGGGGGAAATGCAGCATTGAACACCCAGCCAGCCCAGTTTTGGCAAGGCTGAAGTTCCACACTTTTGTAGCCAGATGGTTAAGTTCCCCCACCCCCAAGTTCAGGCCAGGTTTCAAGTGTCACGCTGTGATTTTGTTCTTCAGGAACCGGACAAGTGTTGCTTCCCAGAGTGGCCCTATTAAAACAGAAAGAAAATCCTCTAAATAGGCGGAACAGGGCATCAGGAGGGAAAGTTCTCTAAATGCACTTTAATATGAACCCTGTATTGTGTGGAATTCAGCGCCCATCACCGTTTAGCGGAGAGTTATGGCAGTGATTGGGGATGAATAGAGCAACATAATGGATACATGTGGCGTTTGCTCATTATATTCAAGTTAGCCCAACTCGGCTATGGAAACTGTTCAACTTTCTCTCCCCCTTAGCTTGTCACAGTGAAATAATACAGACATTGGGGCCTCCAATGGGATCGCCTGCCACGCCATTCTATTTCCACTGCTAACGAGGGCTTCATAAGCCTTTGATACAGTCTGATCTTTGAAACCTTTCCAAATCTCCTCAAGCTTATGCTAAATCCTATTTGGAACTTTTTTTTTCCTTGCCTACTAGAGCCTAGGGCTTAAGAAAGCCATTTGGACAGTGACATGCATACTAACATATCGTAGGACCATTTTCTGAAAGGAAAGTGGTAGCTCTGATCACCAGGGCTCACATGAGCAACACACAATTGGGTACACACATTTGAATAAAATCAATTTTCCCTTATCCTTCAGGGTTCTTCATGGAGAGGCTGATTTCGGGAGTCATGGGAAGCAGGGAGCGAGGTCCAGCACAGCCTCACAGCAGAGTTTGGAAGCTTGAGAGATGCAAAATGAATAGGGAGGGGTTTGCTAAGGAGCTCCTAGGGAGAAACCCTCGGTCCTCGCACTTAGTTCTAGCAGCTGGCACCAGAGCAAGGGTGCGAAGCGCACAATTAACAAAACCATCCATTCCTTTTACTTCCGGAGCCCTGTGCCAACTCTTCTAAAAGCAAGGCGCTGACAGAAAAGGGGAGGGAGCCGGAGTTAAAAAAAACAAAAAACAAAGGAAAGATTCCTGATTTTCATTTCTTGTTTTCTCCCCTAAGCCTTTCCACATTAAAAGGGTTGTCAGAGGCTGGTGGAGGAAAGGCGGCGCTAGGCTAAGGCAGCCATTGGCTGTCTGGCTCCAGCGATTTGCATATCGGCAGCTATAAAGGCGTGAGGCGGCTCCCGCGCGGCGGCGCAGCTCTGGCCGGGAGAAGGGAGGGAGAGGCGCGGAGTGAGGGCGGGTCCGCGCGTCCTCCGAGCCAGGCTGATCCGAGCGAACCGCAGCTCGCAGACTTCTCCCGCACGGGGCTGGAGTGTGTTCCCAGGAGCCTGGGACTCACGCCCCCGATCTGCAAACCAGAAAGGAATCTATTCCTTAGCCTTTTGGAATAGCACTTGGGGCTGGCAGCATGAGTCCTGGGAGGCGCCGGAGCACCCCTTGTCTTTTCCCTTTGCAGCTCTTCAGCCTCTGCTGGGTGCTCTCAGTGGGGCAAAGCAAGACAGTCCGGTACAGCACCTTCGAGGAGGATGCCCCCGGCACGGTCATCGGGACCCTCGCTGAAGATCTGCATATGAAAGTGTCCGGAGACACAAGCTTCCGCCTGATGAAGCAATTCAACAGCTCTCTGCTCCGGGTGCGCGAGGGGGACGGGCAGCTGACCGTCGGGGACGCAGGCCTGGACCGGGAGCAGCTGTGCGGCCAGGCCCCCCAGTGCGTGCTGGCCTTCGACGTGGTCAGCTTCTCCCAGGAGCAGTTCCGGCTGGTGCACGTGGAGGTAGAGGTGAGGGATGTGAACGACCACGCGCCCCGCTTTCCTCGGGCCCAGATCCCCGTGGAGATCTCCGAAGGGGCGGCCGTGGGCACGCGCATCCCCCTGGAGGTGCCGGTGGACGAGGACGTGGGGGCCAACGGGCTGCAGAGCGTGCGCCTGGCCGAGCCGCACAGCCCCTTCCGAGTGGAGCTGCAGACGCGTGCGGACGGCGCGCAGTGCGCCGATCTGGTGCTGCTCCAGGAGCTGGACCGCGAGAGCCAGGCCGCCTACAGCCTGGAGCTGGTGGCCCAGGACGGGGGGCGCCCGCCGCGCTCTGCCACTGCCGCCCTCAGCGTGCGCGTGTTGGACGCCAACGACCACAGCCCGGCCTTTCCGCAAGGCGCCGTGGCCGAGGTAGAACTGGCCGAGGACGCGCCGGTGGGCTCGCTGCTGCTGGACCTGGACGCAGCCGACCCCGACGAGGGGCCCAACGGCGACGTGGTTTTCGCCTTCGGCGCCCGCACCCCACCCGAGGCCCGCCGCCTCTTCCGGCTCGATCCGCGCTCCGGCCGCCTCACCCTGGCCGGCCCGGTGGACTACGAGCGCCAGGACACCTACGAACTGGACGTGCGGGCCCAAGACCGAGGCCCCGGGCCTCGCTCCGCCACCTGCAAGGTCATCGTGCGCATACGCGACGTCAACGACAACGCTCCGGACATCTCCATCACCCCTCTGGCCGCCCCCGGAGCACCAGGCACCTCACCCTTCGCTGCTGCAGCTGCCGCCGCTGCGCTCGGAGGAACCGACGCGACCGCCTCGGCCGGGGCCGGGGCCGGGAACCCCGAGGCCGGAGCCACCTCGCTCGTGCCAGAAGGAGCGGCGCGCGAGAGCCTGGTAGCGCTGGTCAGCACCTCGGACAGGGACTCGGGCGCCAATGGGCAGGTGCGCTGCGCCCTCTATGGGCACGAGCACTTCCGGCTGCAGCCGGCCTACGCGGGCAGCTACCTGGTAGTGACCGCGGCGTCCCTGGACCGCGAGCGCATCGCCGAGTACAACCTGACCCTGGTGGCCGAGGACCGCGGCGCGCCCCCGCTGCGCACCGTGAGGCCCTACACCGTGCGCGTGGGCGACGAGAACGACAACGCGCCGCTCTTCACCCGGCCGGTCTACGAGGTCTCCGTACGTGAGAACAACCCACCTGGCGCTTACCTGGCCACGGTGGCCGCCCGTGACCCAGACCTGGGCCGCAATGGCCAGGTCACCTATCGACTATTAGAGGCCGAAGTGGGCCGCTCCGGCGATGCGGTGTCCACCTACGTCTCCGTGGACCCGGCTACTGGCGCCATCTACGCGTTGCGCAGCTTCGACTTCGAGACGCTGCGCCAGCTCGACGTGCGTATCCAGGCCAGCGACGGCGGATCCCCGCAGCTCTCCAGCAGCGCTCTGGTGCAAGTGCGAGTGCTGGACCAGAACGACCATGCGCCGGTCCTGGTGCACCCGGCACCGGCCAATGGTTCCCTAGAAGTAGCCGTCCCCGGGCGCACCGCAAAGGACACGGCCGTGGCCCGCGTCCAGGCCCGCGACGCGGACGACGGCGTCAACGGGGAGCTGGCATTCGACCTGCAACAGCAAGAACCCCGCGAAGCCTTCGCCATCGGCCGCCGCACGGGGGAGATCGTGCTCACCGGAGACCTCTCGCAAGAGCCTCCGGGCCGCGTGTTCAGGGCGCTGCTGGTCATATCCGACGGCGGCCGCCCGCCTCTCTCCACCACCGCCACGGTCAGCTTCGTGGTTACAGAAGGCGGCGGGCGCGGGCAGGGCGCGCCCGCCAGTGCGGGGAGCCCGGAGCAATCGCGCCCGCCTGGCTCGAGGCTCGAGGCGGCGGGGCCTGCACTACAGTGGGACACTCCGCTGATCGTCATCATCGTGCTGGCCGGGAGCTGCACGCTGCTGCTGGCCGCCATCATCGCCATCGCCACCACCTGCAACCGCCGCAAGAAGGAGGTGCGCAAAGGGGGGGCCCTCCGGGAAGAGCGGCCCGGGGCGGCGGGCGGCGGAGCCTCGGCTCCCGGATCCCCGGAGGAGGCCGCCCGGGGAGCTGGGCCCAGGCCCAACATGTTCGACGTGCTCACCTTCCCTGGCAGCGGCAAAGCGCCCTTTGGCAGCCCCGCGGCCGACGCGGCCCCACCCGCGGTCGCCGCGGCCGAAGTGCCGGGCTCGGAGGGCGGCAGCGCCACTGGGGAAAGCGCCTGTCACTTCGAGGGGCAGCAGCGGCTCCGCGGCGCGCACGCCGAGGTGAGGCCTTCCCGCGGCTGGGCGCCCCCCTCCGTGCTCCGCGGACAGGCTGGGGGAAGGGAGAATGGAGGGGTCGGGGTGGGCCGTGGCAGGGAGACGCTTAACCTGTTGCACTCGTTTTTCTTTTTTCCTTCTTGTTTCCCTCCCAACCCTCACACCCTCTCCCCCTTCCCCCACCCCTTGTTCCCGGCTGTAGCCCTACGGCGCCTCCCCGGGGTTTGGAAAGGAGCCGGCGGCCCCGGTGGCGGTCTGGAAGGGACATTCCTTCAACACCATCTCCGGCCGGGAAGCGGAGAAGTTCAGCGGCAAAGACAGCGGCAAAGGGGACAGTGATTTCAACGACAGCGATTCGGACATCAGCGGGGACGCTCTGAAAAAGGACCTCATCAACCACATGCAGAGTGGTGAGGACTCTTCTCTCCCTGTGAACTCCGCCTTCTTTCCTCTCCCCCACGGCTAGCCGCCGCTCAATCCGGGACCCCAGCCTGGCGGTCTCTCCACACTTCATTCCCTCCCCCTGCTCGAGATCTGGGCCGGCCTCCTACCGCGATTTCAAAATGCCAAGTAGAGGCAACTCCACCACTTAAGCAAGGCACACACACCCATCCTGTTAGGCAGAAGCAGCGGAGCTGCCGGCCACCTAAGGAGGGAAGTCTGCTTAGCGTAATCAATTTTCTTCCAGCTGAAGGGATGGGCAGGCTTTGTATGCAGGAAGCAATCAATGTGCCTTTCATCTTTCTACACACCTTCCTTTTTCTGCTGCCCTAACCCGGCTCACGTTCTGAAGATGGAGGCTTACCAGTGTGTGTGTGTGTGTGTGTGTGTGTGTGTGTGTGTGTGTGTGTGTGTGTGTGTGTGCGCGCGCGCGCGTGCGTGCGTGCGCGCGCTCAGGAATAACCATCATGTTCTTTCCTTTTTTATGCTAGGATTGTGGGCGTGCACTGCTGAGTGTAAGATCCTGGGCCATTCTGACCGCTGTTGGAGCCCATCCTGTGGGGGCCCCAATGCACATCCTTCGACTCACCCACCTGCTCAGATGTCCACCTTCTGCAAGAGCACGTCCCTGCCTCGAGATCCTCTGCGCAGGGACAATTACTACCAGGCCCAGCTGCCCAAGACAGTAGGGCTGCAGAGCGTCTATGAGAAAGTTCTACACAGAGACTATGACAGGACAGCCACTCTGCTCTCCCCTCCCCGTCCAGGGAGGCTCCCAGACCTGCAGGAGATCGGAGTGCCCCTCTACCAGTCCCCCCCTGGAAGATACCTGTCCCCCAAAAAGGGAGCCAATGAAAATGTGTAATTTCATGCTGCATGTCTTCACACACATATACAGGTCACTCTGGAGAAACCCCTAAGTTATTGACCGGTTTCAGTGTTGTATATATAAATATGCAAGATGTGCCTTAAAAATGAAGTTGTTGGAAGCTAATTTCCAATCACATTGGTACTGTTTGGTATTTGCAAACAAAAAAAAAGTAGTTAATGTAATTTTTATGAAATGTGTGCAGCATTTAATTTTTCTTATCATGCTGTTGACTTTAATTTCTCTTGCAGCTTGCCATTTTCTTAGTGTTTTTAACCTGTACATTGTGTAATGTAATGTTTGTATATAATGAAATTTTGTTATATTTTTATATAATAAAAGCTAAAGTGGAAGTTATTGCCAAAGGAACTGTCTGTAAGACAAAAAAAAAAAAAAACATGTTGAAATTACTTAATGGAAATTTATCTTTCACCAGAAACAACCTAGTGTTTGAGAAGTTTTGCCTTGCCAAGTATAACTTGTATATCTTGAGTCGGTGGTAGATTTCAAGTTGATGTTATTTAATTACATTTGGTTTTCTGTAAACCATGTCACTTATAAGCACAGTAATAAAGGATTTGTCATGTGTTTGAAGAATTTGCTAATTGCTTTTATGAAATCGCCTATAGTCAGACATTCACAAATAAC